>NC_079393.1:21939071-22301571 GCF_029220125.1 Pseudoliparis swirei
ACAGTGTTGAGCACGGTGTTTTCTTGAAATAAAGCTTTGTTTTTTACAATATTCTACTCAAAACCTCTTTTCTTCTCATTGTTGAGTGCTATTTAAACCGCGTCGCCCAACTGCGTCCCCCCCAAAAAAAAAATCACCAGCCGCCACTGCCGCCACACCTTGAAATATTCAGTAATATTTATTTTTTATGGGCCCAGGTGTGAATAGGAGCAAGGCCCATTCAGAGAAATCTCTACGTCCCACTTGAGCGACAATCACACGGGTTAAAAAGTCCCACGTTACACTATTTTATAAATCAAGTAACTTCCTGACATGGACAGACATGTCATGTGACAATGTTTCCATGGTGACGGACAAGGCCATGGAGATCGAAGGCACTGACAAGAAGTGACTTCCACCAGGAAACCTGTTATATGCATGCACATGTTGTGTATGCATATATGTACTGATGTCAGGGTTTTTCTAGGGTCAAAATGGGTCTTCGATGCTCCCAAACAAATTTTTTCACGATCTATGTTTCCATATCACCGTAATTAGCAGACATCTATGTATTTTTTTTCTTTTTTTCACATAAATAATGGAGGCAATGCTTGAGGAAATCATTTTGCTTCCACTTTAGTTTAAAATAGATAGGCTAATAGATTGACAATTAGAGATGCACCGATCAGGTTTTTTGGTGCCGATCACCGATATCAGTATCTGACGATCCGATAATACCGATCACCGATCACAGCGTTGATTGAAGCATTCTATTTATTGTGTAGCATTATTGCCTAGGACTATGAGGAAATACATATATAAAGCACCTCAAACATTAAAGAAATTACCGATTTCTTTAAACATTTAGGACTTTTACTTTGAAAAATGTCCTAATTGATACATTAAAATTGTTTGATTGCTATTGTAGGGGATTTCAGATATGTATGGAACACATCTGCATCATTCATTTCCTGGAACTCTTGGGGAAATCTATATACAGGACTTTTCTTAACATACAAAAGTCTGACTTATTTTTATAAACTCTTCCTTGGTACAGTAAAAATGTTTGCATAATTTAAGCTAAATCTCAGAAACGATCTCTAAAGATACAAAATCAGTTCATTGTTTCCTTGTATGTTATTTAGTGTATGATTTGTCGAAATCTTATTTTGAAAAACGGATGTTGTTTCACGTGGTTCTTTCCGCTAACTTTGCAAAACCGGATGTTGTCACGTGAATCCTTCCGCTAACTTTATCAAAATCTTCACGCGCTCCCGATCGAATGCGTTTACCGTGAGCATCAGTCTATAGGGGCAGACATGTGAGAGTCGGCTGAGTTGACGCAGAGATTCAACTCGGGGGACGGGGACGCCGCTCGGTGGTGAGGATCCCCTCGTGGACCTCTCACTCTGCGGCCCTCGCCGGGCGCATCGTCTCCGTTGTGGTTCGCCGCGATTAAAGCGTCTGATAGTTCTCGCAGATTTTATGTCATCTGATCGGCCAGTTTGATCGGCCGTTTTGAGAACGCCGATCAAAACCGATAATGGGAATATCGGCCGATATGGATCGGCGCCGATCAGATCGGTGCATCCATATTGACAATAGTCCAGGTGTATTCGTGCACGTCGGGCTGTTGAGTGATCAGCAGCTGGCCGCTCTGTCCATTCACCTCACAGCTGCGTATTGATCAGACAAGAAGGCACGCTTATCAACTCGATTACTATTGATCAAAACAGAACGAGGGTTCGGCTGTAGCCTCCTTGAAACATACTATTGAGAACATATTCGCTGACATGCACGTGATGAACACAGTTTTGTTTTTTTGCCTTAGGCGCTCGGGATTTGTCATAGGCGTTCGGGAAAACGGCTTAGGCGCGCGCCCAAATTTTCTCTATGCAGGAAAAACCCTGCATACAAAACTACCCAGAGTTTGACATTAACAAAAAGCAGCTACACTGTGGAGTTTATTATAGACGAGCACAATGCCGTTTACATTCACTGGTTCTCATAAGGAGGGCCCTTTGTGCAGACATTTATCAAGTCATGTCTGGAACAGATGTTTTTAAAACAGAAGAAGAAAAAAAACAATACAAGGACCTCTCCATGAAAACAGCTCTGCAGCGCCACTCATGGTCAAAAACAAAAGAAGCATGAAGCCACTGGAACTCCACCACATTTCTGACGTCTGAGACAAACTCCATAATCCCCTGAAGGAGCACCGGGACCCCGACACTGGGTGGGCGAGCAGAGAATCAGACGCACAATCACCTCCACCACAGTTCTTTATAATCCTCACCACCGACAGCTGTACGACTTACAGTTCAGCACACACTCGTTTCCACACGGCTTGTCACGACTTGATGCAATAAACTAAACACACACACACACCTTAATGTGCTCTGTTACAAATACAGACCTAAATACGCACCAAATAGAAAGAGTAAGGTTCACCTATGTGGTTAAAAGCATGGGGTGACCGAGGAGAGGAAGTAACGACTGGAGGGTGAAGCAGCCAATAAATGGCGATTAGATAAAGTAGAAAGCAGCCATCAGTGAACCTTATGCTACTGCTCCGGAACTTAGCTTCAACCCTCCTGAGACACAATATCTATCTTCATTCAGACAACATTTAGGCTCTCCTTTATCATACAGGGAGATGGGAACTGGGTTGAGAGCCATTTCCAAACTTACAAAGCAGGCTATTTGGGAGGAGCTCTACAATGAACTCATTTGACTTCACATCACCAGCAGCAGTTACAGAAACGGAGGAGTAGAAGTGTATGTTGTTCCACGTACTTGAATAGTCACTACTGTCATCCGCACGGAGCCCTTTGGTTTGGTGGGATTGTGTTTATCATCTGCATAGTCACAAGGCAATATCTCAAAGAGGCTCCTTTATGAAGACCATGTGAAGCCCGTTTGGGCTGGGATAATGCCACTATTCACACGGCCCGCAAGTAAACTCAGCGGCAGTGTACACATAGATACCGTATGGCTCCCCGTAAAATCAAGAATCATTTAAAATTCTTCTCCTGACCTACAAAGCTTTAATCGGTGATGCACCATCACATCTTAAGGAGCTTGTAGTACCATATTGCCCCACTAGAGAGCTGCGCTCACTAAATGCGGGACTACTTGTGGTTCCTAGAGTCTTAAAAAGTAGAATGGGAGCCAGAGCCTTTAGTTATCAAGCTCCTCTTTTATGGAACCAGCTTCCAATTTCAGTCCGGGAGGCAGACAGTCACCTCATTTAAGATTAGACTTAAGACTTTCCTCTTTGACAGAGCTTATAGTTAGGGCTGAATCAGGTTCACCTGGTCCCGCCCCTAGAGATGCTGCTATAGGCTTATTGGCTGCTGGGGGACGTTTAGGATACACTGAGCACCTCTCTTCTCTTCTCTCTCTCCTTATGGATGAATTTTCATCTCCATTGCTCATTATTAACTCTGCTTCCTCCCCGGAGTCCTTGTGACTGCACGTCTCATAGGGTCCATTGGACCTGGCTGGGTCTGATGCCTCATGGCCCTGTTGATGCCCCGCCCACTCCTCTTCTCTACCTCCATCTGCCTGATGGATCATGGAGGTCTGGATTGTGGTCCATGCCTACTACAAACTATTCATACACTGTCATACTCATTGATTGTGTTGTAACTCTGTAATGATTCCTTCTGGTCACATGACATCTATTGTTCTGTCCATCCTGGAGAGGGATCCTCCTCTGTTGCTCTCCTGAAGGTTTCTTCACTTTTCATGGGAGTTTTTCCTGCTCCGATGTGAGGTCAAAGGTCAGGGATGTCGTACGTTTACAGATTGTAAAGCACTCCGAGGCAAATTTGTAATTTGTGATATTGGGCTATACAAAATAAACTGAATATGGGTGATGCTGACATTGTTTTTAGACATGCTACGACTTTGGGAGCACCGAGGTAAACAACTTTTTCAATGTACAAACCCGTCTTCAGGTTTTCACTCATGGGAGTTTTGAAAAGGTGTGAGAAAGGGTTTTCGATTGAAAGGTTCAATGCAACTAAAGCCACACAAACACAGCCAGGAAACTGGATTGCATGATAGCCAGACATAACATAAAATGAAATAGCCTTGAAACTCAAAGTCTCTTTTACACAGTCACAACAAAACTATCTTAAGTATTTTATTGTGGCGTTTCTGTTGCTTGAATTGTGTCACTCTTTCAACAAGTGTTTTTTAACTCGGGGGGAAAAGAAGATGTTCCTTTGGTTCAGCAGCAGTTTGAGAGGAGTGTAAAACATTGACGTTTAGCGACCGTGAGATGACATTCGGGATTAAAAAAACATGGCACCTTTTTGATAAAAATATTTGTATGCGATTCTTCGTTTACACTGCAGCTGAAATTCCAAGAGACATTTTCAGCTCATTGTTCCCTCCGATTGTCCCGTGGCACGTACGTGCGGTGCAACCCTATTTTTAGTGCCAAAGGTGCACTGACTTGTCACCTTCTGCACGTATTACCAATTAACACTCCCATCAAACACAATAACTGCCATCACACTTATGAACAAATGTCAAATCCAAAACATTCAAACATAGCCTGAAGGAATGTCTGGTTGCCAATCAGGTGTGAAGCATCATGTGCCGTCTGCCCCGCCTGCTTGTTTGGTGTCTATGTGCATTTGTCTTGCTCGGTGTTATAATGCACGTTGTGTGCCTTGGTGTTATCTCTGTGCTCATCCTGTACTCTGTGAATGTGTCTGGTTGGCACGTTACTGTTTGTTCAGCGATTTATCTTAGTTGCATTATGTTTTTGGACATTTTGTAATTTCAGGCTGCCTTCAGAACATCTTCCTCTCTGGCTAACTCGCAGGTTTATTGTTGATTGGTGTGCATTGTCCCTGCAAAATAAACAAACACAATACCATGAATAAATAAATGCCCGTGTGACAGTGAAATCTGCTTTCGAGTTCCAGTATTTGCCTGCCCACATCCTGTCCCAAATATTTCTGCCTGTTCCAGTTATAGACCAGTCTCCACAGCGCTGTGTCACTGCTAAAGAAAGCAGCTCCACACAGTCTCATTCTGGCACAGGGGGCAGAAAGAAATGCTCTGGCTTTCTGGATTTCTTTAAATTAAACACAATCATATTGGGTGCCGCTAAGCCCAGGATGCAGCAATGGTGCCCGGTGGTGGATGGCCTGTGACTTGTACCCATAGTCTACATCCGGCGAGTCAGACTAGTCCTGAGAGGCTGACACTAAACTCTGGACAGATCAAAATAGTAACAGACACTACTTGAAATGGTGTAGAAACGAGCCAAGCAGAACCACAGTATATTAGATTGCTGTTACCAACTTGTATCCACTTGAATGAAGTGTGCATCATGCGGCTGGAGCACAACTAGCAACCTCTCTACTGGCCAGCAGGGGGCGACCCCTCCAGTTGCAAAAATAAGTCTGATTGTATGGAATCCTATGAGAAAAAGACTACTTCTCATTTAACTCTGTAAACATGAGTGTATGGTCTCACTCTCTAGTTCAAAGTCTTCTTCAATATAGCATGATGTTCATTTTGCAAATAATGAACCCATTTAGAGTCAAATAGACCATAAAGCGGGGTGTGCTTTAGGGCCAGCTTACTGTGATTGACAGGTCACTAAAGCCGCCTCCGAGTCACTCCAAATACGGTAACTTCAGTTCCAATTGAAGATGGGTCAGCCGTTGTCCAAGATGGAATCGCCAAACGGCATTCCACCAACCAATGGAGGACATCACGATGACTACGTCCATATGTACAATCTATGATTTATGCATCCGTCCTATAACAACGAGGAAATCAATATTGCTTTGTTTACCAAGATTTTGAGAACAATGTTGTGATCCAACAAATAAAAAAGCAGATAAGATACATTCAGTGAACTCAGAAGCTTCTTGTCTAACCATCTTCACTGACACATGTGTTGCTTATTGCAATTCACAGTCTGTCGGGATCCCATGGCTCTTCCTCCGGCACTTTGCTCTCCTGCTGCCTTTCAATTAGCGCCGATTACCACCTCAACAAAACAACGGAGCATATGTCCACTGATTACTGCAACGTCCCCAATTATGTCTTTATGACCTGGATGGGAAAGACGATGGGAGCCCCGAGGCACGGTCACGCCACCACAAGTTTACATCTTCTCATTTAGCAGAATTAAAAGAAAAAGGTTTAAATGACTTTAATGTAACCACAGCCCCGCAAAGCATTCAGACGGATTCCAATAAAATGTAATGATAATACACAAAGTATTGCAAAGTGAATAAATGGCACTTGAGGGTTATGAAAATCTATCAATTAGACGAGAACACACTCAGGCTGGTGGTCGATAAACAAGTCGATGGTGAGTGACAGAGAAGCAAAGAGGCCTGGTAACCAGATCCCACGCCCTTACCTAGCACCATGGTCATGTAGCGCTCCTCCACGCCAGCCTCCAGCAGCAGGGGGGGCACGTATGTGATCCCAGCCGCCACGCAGATCTCCAGGCCACAGGCCAACGAGTTGAGCAGGACGAGACGCCACTGAGACCTCCATCCGGGCATATTTACAGGGGCTGGCTTGCCTTTCCCCTCCTCTGGGATGGCCACTACTGGGGGCAGGGGCACGGTGGGCAGCGTGGGGAGGCAGATGGTCTGTCCCCGGTGGGACGAGAGGGTTGTCGGGGAGGGACAGCAGCAAGGACACGTGGATGTCTCAGATGACCAGGGACACTCATCCTCTTCTCAGCATTCTGGATCTGAAGAGGAGAGGAGAGCAGTGAGTAATGGAAGGAAACTTTTCGTAACTTTTGAACAGCCGTGAACAAACGGGGCAAAGGCTTGCCACGTTATACCGGCCTCTCCTGGAGGTCAGTGGCCTCAGGTTGCATTAGGGATGTCAACGGGTCAGGCTCTCTGACGACAGCATCCAAGCAACGCAAATTGTATTTCCAATTGTTTTACAAATCTCTTCTCAGAGCTCCTCAGCTTATGGAGAGCAGGAACGCAACAGGCGGACAGAAGAGATCATTCAACGTGTGACGTGACGAACACATCGAACCATTTGCCAAAAGAATACGTTTCCCCTCTGCTGGATTACTTGCAATTGGAATAATTAATTCTCAAAACACACATGGTAGAGGTTTGAAAGTTACACCATGAAAAAAGAAAGAAGTGCAAGTCCTGATTCCCCATCTCTCTCCTTCAAACGTCTCCCTTCCCTTTCCCCACAATAACTCTAGGATGAGTTGGAGCCTTTCCTCGGGTGACTCCGTCCGTATCTGTATTATTAAGGTCTGCTGTCATCCCTCCAGATCTCTGTTTTCAGATGACTACCATTGTTCAGTGAGAAAGTCGTTAGCACCTGAACAGACATGCCACTCGAAGAGAGACGGGAGGTAGAAGAGAACATCTGAGGCAGAGGATATTTCAGAGCATGTTATTTACCAGAAAACGATATTGTGATTCTAGAAAAAGGAAATGTGTTACAGTCAAAGGTTGAGCTGCACCCATCACCACTTGACTCTAAGCAATGTATATGAAGACAAACAAAACGCCAACGTGAACAACAACCTGCGTCCGTTCTCTGCAGTGAGGATAGCCGATATTCCCTCAAAGGCCTCACTGTCCAGACACCATATGCTCAACGCATACACATCCCTGTTCCTGGCCAGTGCTGCACTTCTGAAGAGATTATACTCTTACATTTTTACCGCTATTAATCTGAAGGAATGAGGTGTTATTCAGTCCAAAGACAAAGAAAACATATCAGACTGCCTGCAATCTGGGTGCATTCAGATATCTGCACGTGGGAAAGGAAAGACGTCATCATCCACCAATGAGGCGAGCGTCCTTTTGAAGCAGAGGGAAAGAGCAAGAACAGTCAGAACAGCCGCAAACACAGAAACAACAAGGTGCTATATTTGCATTTGGTGTGACATTTTTCATGCCAATGCTGCCCATCTGTTCTCTCCCAGCAAACCCCCCAAAAAATGGATGTCATCATCTCTAACAAGATGCAGTAAACTACAGAAACATGATGTGATCGGTAAGTGAATTAATCTGAATTATACAGTATTCCCAGGATATGCATATTGTGTGGTTTGTTTCCAGTAGTTATCAACTAGTCCTTAAATGCATATATTTTAGCAACACTTGCATCCCAGCAATGCCCTCTCAGTCCTCCAGTGGCTTTCACAACGTTATCACCAAAGATGTGAACTGAATGTCATCAGCGATGCCTCCGGAGTTCCTACAGCACGTACAATCCCAGCTCAGTCATTATTGTGTCCTTTGATATGGAGGCTCTTTGAGAATCTCAAGGACAAAGCGACAGTGTTAGCCGGCTGGACCGAGCAGGGGCCTGGGTCACAGAGAGAGAGGACCGTGTCACACCCGTCAGATCCCATTCCCACCCATCCTGGGCACGCTGAAAGACACCCATCAGGGGACCAGCCTTTGCCCCAGCGGCCTGTCTGGCCACAACAACCCCCTCCCAACATATTCTGTGTGTGTGTGTGTGTGTGTGTGTGCATTCCACTTCCCTCTCCTCTGCATTTCGTCCTTATCCTCCATCAACCCCTGAGGTCAGCGTAGTCTGACCCGCATTCTAACAGCACCCCTTTTGACATATCTGCCCACGACTGGTCCTGAATCTGTGTGAATGCTTTGGCCCCAGCTGACTCTCTGAGACGTTCTCACTGAAAACAGAAGGGCCCGGTGAAGAGTAGAGAGAAATCTGATTTGTCTACCCAGGCGTCTGCGGCTTGTCTGGACGCTTGCCCAAAATGCAAGTCAGATTCCGGGTTGTTGTTTTAATTAATTGAATGGTTGCTTAAGTCCTGACCCGAGTTGCGGTGGAAGAGTTAAGACAGGGGTGAGGGAGGAGGACGGAAAACTGTTGGCTGGGATAAAAGAAACGGGAGTAGTCGCAAAAATAATATCCATTTGCTCTTAAGCAAATTCAATGTTTATGCCATTAGCGTAATTAAAACATTGTGAAGGATGAAGTACACCATAATATAATTTGTTTAAATAGTTAAATCGCAAGTCATATTATTATTGCACATATTTTACTCATATGGTGCAGCCCTGATCCCCCAACGTGTTTAAACAGTACAATCTGAGGCAGGCTGGTGAGGAGGAGGAGGAGGATGGGGGGGGGGGGGGGGCAGCTTTTGTCAGCTCTGCCACTGCTCTATTTTGCCCTATTCAGCTGCAGGCCTCCCAAAAATGGGTCCTAATGACTCTGAACGGTATTCTTACAATACAAAACAGCCTTTGTATACATTGTGCCAGGCAGAGTGATTTAATAGAGTGAGGTATCAAGTCTACTTCCAAGTCTTTTATTAAGGCAGTGTTCAAATAGAGAGGAGGATATAGAATGGCTGTGTGTGTGTGTGTGTGTGTGTGTGTGTGTGAGAGAGAGAGGAGTTGGGTGGGCAAGAATGGGGGGTCTCAGCGGGGTTTGGAAAAGAAGAGAGGAAGGAATTGCTGCGAGATGACATCAGAGACACGAGCACATCGAGGCTGTAGAAACCGCAGCAGGAGTCTCTGGTTGAGCGTCGGGCTGCAGCCCCGCGGCCCTCCTCCCTTCCTAATGTGCGCCGTATTCGGCTCCTCAAATGTTG
Source organism: Pseudoliparis swirei (assembly GCF_029220125.1). Classification (NCBI taxonomy): domain Eukaryota; kingdom Metazoa; phylum Chordata; class Actinopteri; order Perciformes; family Liparidae; genus Pseudoliparis; species Pseudoliparis swirei. The sequence goes on from NC_079393.1 coordinate 21,948,664, forward strand.
CGTCCTTCGGACAACATCTGCTCATTTGAATGCCTATATTTAATTTGACATTTTGACCTGGTCTGGACAGGTCTTCTGGATCTTTCATTTCTTTAACCTTTAATTATTCAGGAAGTTTGACCCACATCTGTCCCGTCGGTCAGGGGAATGTTTCCGACGACCTCCTGGTCGCAAATCTCTGCCACCAATTGTCCCCAAATCATTGGCTCCTCACAGTTATTGAGCTTGTTTAACTTACTTCAATGAAAACAGTTTAGTGTTTGATTTTTGTTGCGCCTCTGCTCACTTGAAAGGCAGCCTTGACCGAGTTGACCCTACCCCCTAGCCTGTAATCTTAAGACCACATCCGTCACTCTGACCCCTGACCCTGCCTTTCACCGCAAATCATGTGACCGACGTCACATTTCAGAGACAGCGCCAGCAGCAGCAGGAGGACGGCTGTCTGCCGCTAATATTCTCCTCCTGCACCGTGCGGCCCGGTAGTTTAATGAAAAGTCAACCTGCCGCCAGTTATTGTTGAAGTGATGCTTCTGGGAGGCGATACGATGAACGGACATACATCTTATGATGGAGCAGGGAACACAGCCACGTCTTACCTCTGGAGGGTCGAGTCACACCGTTTGCAGAGCCAACATGTGAAGTGCTCTTTCTATATCGGCACCTAATTAGGCCAATGACTCAAAATAAGTCCCCTTTAGTTTCAAGATGACAGAGGACAAGAAACTAATAGTCCACGGCTCCTGAGAGAGCAATGCTATTTCAGTGTCTTCACAAAAAATATTGTAGTATGAGGATGTCATTATGGGGAAGATCTATCATCAAAGCAGTAATTCAAATTCAGTAAATCATTGACAACACACAGCGGATCCACATAGAAGGACGTAACGCACACGGCAATTACACACTTATTAGGTGAGCATGTGTGGAATGCAATCTAGGGTGGGCTGTGTGTGTGTGTGTGTGTGTGTGTGTGCTGATAACACGCCTCCCCCGCGGCGAGGCGTATTATCAGCCTCATCTCCAGTCACTGAGAACCCTCTTGTGTCAAGGTGAACGGACGAATGAGGGCGACTGTAAACCGCTAATGAGTTTTCATTTCATCGGGTGTGTTTTAATTTAGTTAATAGAGCAGTCACTAATCCTAATTAGGTTTAATCAACAACCGGTTAATTGCTGCAAGATGGTATTTGTAATCAACACGATGGTGTAAGACGCAGGAAAAAAAGTGTCTTGAAGATGCAGGAAAAAGCGTTTCATGATCAAACCAACGTCGGTTACCGTGAGCAGCCGGGCACTAAAGTCAAATCATTACTATTACCATGTCAGTCTGTCGGAAATGATTATTTAATCAATATTAAAAGAGACTATTCTGAAAAGACAAGTCAGTTGCATTTAGGTCAAACATGTCTTGAATTAGAGGATAAGAGAAGTGCATCAAACACAACACAGGAGTTTCATCACATCAGAGGAATCCATCATGCTCGTCTGAATGACAGCAGCCAAAAGTCCCAAATGCTTGACTCGACATGTGCGTCTTTGCCATCACAAAGACATTAATTCAGTTTATTCTGCACATCTGGTCTTTCCCACATTGAGGGAAGACAATGGGAGAAAAGCAAAACAACACGATGAGCCCCAAAGGGGTAGTTATTTGGCAAAAGGATACTCACCAGCCAAAGAAGTGAAGCTCTAAAAAGGCCCATCCACAGACACGCATTGCTGAAGATTTAACATTTAGATCAATTTTAAAAGGCTGTTCAAACTTGTTATCCAATCAACACGCTCCACTCGCAGAGCATATTTGCACCGACTGTTTTGACCACCTGCTTCAACTCTATGCTCCACGAGTCTGACTCTTTTTTTACCCTACTTCTTTTTGTGTCCCCTCTCCGCTCTCATTTAGCCCACCTCTTTTGCATCCCTCCCATTATTCTCCCTCCCTCCCTCCCTCTCTCTCCCTCCCTTCTGTGCCACAGCCTGGAAGGTGGGAACTGGGAAACTCCCAAAGCACTTGAGGAATCCTATCACTTTCTGTCTGTCAGTCGGTATTGGTCTCAAAAAAGATGTTACGAAATTCAGACCAGAGCTAAAACCTTGACCTGGGACAGAGTACAGAGACACGCGTTGAGTGGTAGGAACACAAGAGGCGGTTAGGAAACAAAGAACGAATTGACGTCTTCCAATAACACTACAAAAGGCACCACTCCCACTATCTATAACAATTCCCTAAAGGTTCTGTATTGTGGCCCCTGACCCAGTATCATGTTCAGGCAGCTCTCCCACCCTCTCTCATTACCTCCCCTCCTTTAGCCCAGTCCCAGTTAAGCTCACACTACTGCATGACCGCTTGTCCATGGACCGCTTTGACCCTTTTCCTGATTCACCAGCTCAGCCAGCAATACGCCTATTTAAGTAGACACACACACACGATTTATCACACACACAATTTTTCACACACGCACGCACGGAGGCAGGCTGCCATGTCTGTACCCCACGCCTGGAGGCCAAGACCAACCCTCTATAGAAAAGCTTTTAATTAGATAACAGTGAGAGGTAGAAAAAAGAAAAGTGGAGCAAAGGGAGCTCTAAAGTGGGAAGGGTGGTTAGTGGTGGGGGTGTGTGTTGAGTAATGTCATTAGACTACGGCTAGCTTAAAGGAATCCCCATTTCTGGGGCCCAGAGGCCGATCAATATGAAGACAGAGTGCGGCGAGCGGCTGCTGGCAGCGCTTCCCCCTCTGCAACAGGAGCGGCTCGCCTGGAATTAAGAGAACTCTGAAGATCCCATTTTGGAGAAAGCCCGGGCCTCACGGCCTCCTGTGTGCTCGCTTACCCAACGCACTCACACAATGCTGATTTTGCCCTTCCTTTAAAACAGTTGGCAACTTAATATTATCTTGACGTGTGCAATTTCCCGCCCGAAGAATAAATATGCATATCTCCAACAAACGCCCTCCTTGGAGACTCATAATGAACGGAGCGTTCTTCCAGGACAACTGTATGGAAGTTATTATAAGTATACAGTGAACAAAAAAAACCTCTTACCATACCAGATGCTTACTTTCCCCAGCCACCTGACGGCTCCTTAAATATCTGTGTTGCAATTTGAAATGATACTGCACCAAAACCTCACAACTTCAACCTTCCGAGCTGCCAAGCTTCTCTCGTCAACAGGGTGCATGTGCTTGACGACAGCTTTTGCTGAAGACGCGCTCTGGGCAGGCACAGATGGTTTTAATTCCATGGTTGCCGTTTTTCCACAGACCTGGCTTCTCCAGTGCTGGCCAAACCCGGTGTGGCCATCAGAAGCTACAACACTCTGCTGAATGAACCAGGGAAACCAAAACGGTGAGTCAGGAATAGAATCCAAAGGCCACTTCTACTGACATGGCAACAGGGACCCTGAATGTCAACCACATTATACACAGCACGAAGAATGGGCTGGGAAAAATCAATCACTCATTGTCTGCCTCCATAGCAAATTAGCCTTTAAGTAAATACGTGACGCTGATGCCTAAAACACAGAGCTGCAATACATACCCAATAGCTTTTAACATGTAGCGCCCTCAGGAGTAGCGCTACAACGAGAGCACCAGACGGTCAACATTATCAGCACGAGGACATAAGATGGTCCAAGACTCTTCTACACAGTCCCTAAAGGATGAAGAATCCCATCAGACACACTGTTCTTACCCAGGGCCATCTGTTGCACCGTCACAGCTTGCCTTGTAACATAAATAATGAAAAATTAAATGATGAATCCATCCATACGGCAGCGCCAGGAGGCCCACATGATGTTAGATGCAGTCATAGTTATAAGAAGACTGCCTTACACTCGTTTGAGAGAAGATTAACTCAAAGCAACAAAGTTAAGTCAAGTTCGGATGGGGTTTCCAACATACCACATTTATGGACAAACACATTTTTTAATTCCATGAGAATGTCATGCGTCGTTGTCGTCGTCTCCCCCCCGAGAATTCAGTTGCCATTGTTGTACGGCTGCACCACTATCCTCACATGCTTGGTTAATATTGGATTAAAGAAAATAAAAAGTCCTCAACAGAGGGGCCAAACAGTTAAATAGTTACTGAAACAATTCCCCCTCTAATGAACTATATTCACCAAATGGTAATGCATGCAACATTATATTTATCATGCAAATGTTCTTTTCCCAGGAAAAGTTGAATATTCATCTTTTACCAAGAAGAAGAAACACCAGATTTGAGTCAAATAAAGCCATAAAGATAAATGGGAACTCACCATTTACACCACTCTTCTTAGCGAGTTTTGTGATTTTCATTGTATACGTTTAAAAGGAGGCTCACTGCAGGACCCGTTATACTTTTCCAGAGAAGACTTGTCCATTCAAGAACTAAACATGGGTTGTGAACAAACGGAAACACACATGGAGTTCAGACAGATGCCTGGAAACGTCCACTGAGGAACTAAATGGTGCTGGAGATGCTCTCAGACATGGATCGTCTTCAGGTGGAACGCTCACACTGTGGATCTTCCCAGGTGCTGACAGGAGAAGACACGGGTCGATGGAGGTAACTTCACAGTTATGATTATGATGATTGGGACCATGAGGTCTCAAAAACCCATCAGTGAAATTTCTTATTTAATATCTCTAAATCACCACAGCATCTACAGGAAATAATGATGAATGAATACGTTTAAAAAGGAGCACATTTTATGTTTTTGCTTTTAATTAGTAGAGTTCAATATTGAGACAATGCATAAATTATATTTGTGTAAAAATTGGGGCAGTGTTCCATTAACTCCTAAACTCAAAGCAGACCTGTCTTACACTTAATTTATCTATTAACAACCATATAGTTAATCCAACTATTAATCTATTCCTTCAGGGACGATGCACATTCATCAGCATCACCGTAAAGGTGCCAGTGTTAGGAAAATGGGTAATTTCTCATAATATTACATTTACAATGGCAACCTAAGAAAAACACATCCGTGATGTTATCAGATGGATAATCTTTAAGATCTTTAAGAGAAAAACGACTTTATTTGCACTCTAAACCTCTTGGTGCTCACTAGATAAAAAATCTATTCATCCCATTGGATGTGTCGCCTTATGTTGTACCGTCAGACACACTAGATTTATTTATGTATAAATATTTATCCATTTATTTATCAAGGCCAATCTCAAAGACATAAACTGTATGATTGTTCATGTAGTCTGCCATGATGGGCTTAATTAGCTGTAGTACACGGTAACAACTACAAACCTGACCATCGAATACAGGCATTGCAATTTCAAAGCAGAAACAATAGATTATTTAACCCATAAGGCCACGTAACTAGGGCTGCAACTAACGATTATTTTGATAATCGATTAATCGGTTAATTATTCTATCGATTAATCGATTAATCGGATAAAAAAACTTTAATTTTCAACCCTTTATTCAAAACAGGGTCCGTACGGTCATGGAAAACCTGGAAAAGCCATGGAATTTTTAAATGGCTATTAGCAGGCCTAGAAAAGTAATTGAAAAAAATAAAATCCCAAAATATTTGGAAAAGTAATACAAATTTGTTTTATTCAAATTTTAATTTACACGGTATATATACGGTATGCTTTGGAATTCTCATTGTTATTTTAAATACTACATCTTCTCACTTTGTCACGTATAGAAAGTTTTCAAAAAATGTTTAATCATGGAAATTTGGTTTAAAGTCCTGGAAAGGTCCTGGAGATCCACTGGTCATGTGGATGAACCTGTTCACTGGTCACCATGGTGATGAACCGTCACAAACAGACTGACAGCTTTCCTCTCCTGAGCAGTGGTCCCCACGTGGCCCCCTGAACAATATCAGAGACGCGTTCCGATTTATTATTTTTTTCACCTGGCCCGCTGCCGTTGAGATTGCAGTGAAACGCGGAAAAAATGTGAAGTGGTGCTCTTCGCAATAAAACATCTTTGATGAGACGTGTCGCGTCTCGGCCAATCAGCGTTCAGATGTCCACAGCGTTTGGGAAGTTAGGTTAGCTTGAATGTTAGTCCGCTACATCTGCTGCTGTCATGCTGCACGGTGTAGCGATACTAACAAAGTACACGTACGTTAAAAACGATATGATTTAGCATATTTTTTGTTTCGATACTTCATTAAAAGAGCGATCAGAGCTCACGCGCTGCTCCGCTCCGTTAAATGGTGTCTGCACGAGCAGCGCTCACAGCGTCGTGGCTTATCTCCGTTGCCTTTCTCTATGGACAAATATTTTCCGCTATCCGCCACGGAATAAATAACCACGTTTTCTACGTTATACTCTTGTGGAAATGCCACACATGTCGTGACATGTAGCGCCCTGGTGTCGGGGTTCATAACGTCACCCGTAGGCGCACACAGCTCCGTGAATGTCTCCGACTACGTGAATGACTTCCGCATCCAGCGCCACGTGAGCAGCAGCAGCCAATTAGATTCATCAACAGAGGAGCAGCTCAGCGCTGATTGGCTCTCACAACGCAGCGTTCCGTCTCTCCTCTACCTCTCGCTCCGCTCTTGTTTCTCCTGCGCCGCTCTGCGCTCAAATCAACTTTGTTTATACTCCGTGACTTATTGAGCGCCGTAATAATCGCGCGACACAACGAATCGATAATGAAATTCGTTGCCAACTATTTTAATAATCGATTTTTATCGATTCGTTGTTGCAGCCCTACACGTAACCACGTCTAATATACACTGCAAGGTTTGTTCTGGGAGGCCTTAAACAGTCCCACCTTATATGTGGCTGTCCAATGAGTGTAGAAAGCGTTTGAGGAAATGAATTCCTCACTGCGTGCTGTATTTACCCACAACGCCGAGTTAGCAGATGTAAAATATGTTGATCCCAGCATTTAAGATTTGACTCACGCCATTGGTTTCTTCGTTCAAATTCCAAGAACTAAACTTGAGAATCTAAAAAGACATTAGTAGTCGCGTTGAAATTACTGCAAATGCTACCTTACAAGTGTAGAGATGCCGGGTAACTCAACCGCCACAAGGCCGCCTGCCCAACATGAACAGCAACTCACAAACAGTCTGGAGAGTTTTCACAAGACGCACCCTCTCCAGCCATAATAACCCTGGCACAGGAGGAAAGGGATGTGGCACGCACGGAAACGCCTTTAGTTCCTCAAAATAAAGACGAGTCAGCAAATTCAAAATACATGGGGAAAAACAAGTATTGCAAGTACTTATAGGACGTTGAGGGCTGAGAGACATTGCGGATAGAGGCAATGGAGCCACGGAGGCCCGTCCAGCTGTTTTCAAGAAACAGCAAGGTCGTGAACCCTCCAGCTGCATGGATACAGTTAACACAGCAGTGCATCAAGGACTGCCAGAGATAAGGCCAGATGGACATCAACAGGTCCGTCTCCTTTTTTCCAGCCGTTGTCAAAGCCGTAATGGCCCGAAGGCACGATGATTAACGCTTCAGTCAAATGCTACACAAACCAGACGGTAGAGATGGAAGAGAAGGGCAAAGTCCACTCTTCCTCTACAACCAGTAGCAGAGAGGAAGGCATGACGTCACACACTCACTCACACGCCGAGCCTCGTGCCGACTGCCCACACAACATTTAAATACATTTTTCGTAAACATCCTGCCCACAGTCATGTCGTGCTCTGCAGCGGCATTGTAATTCAATGTGACCTTTCCTTTAAAAAAACTGAAAGAAAAGGAGCAGCATAATACACCAACACACAATAGAGAAGCCTTTCACAACGGCACTATCTTTGTGCACCCCACCCATACATGCAGACTAAATGGGCGGAAGGCTACCCTGGGCATTTTAGCGAAAATAAGAAATGTCAATCATCAACTCGACTGGACGATAAGCCTGAAAACAAAAGAAACATGTAATCTAAGACAAATAGTTCCCTTCCATCTCTCAGTCATGGCCTCTAGATCTCGGACAGGACACTCGATATCAAACGGGGCAGCGTTTCCTGTCAACGAGGGTGGAAAAGCAATTCCATTAGATGTGGCTGCATGCATCTGTCTGCGTGCGTGTGTGTGTGCTACTGTACACGTGTGTGCATGAGCACCAAGCACCTTCTCACACACGAGCGCTGTGGGGACCGCCACGGCCGAACCCCTAATCCTGATGTACGAAACATTTCTGACAACACATGACACTGGCATCAAAGCGCTCGCACACATAGACTCAAATCATAAGCTTGATCCCTTCACAAGGCGCAGAGCATCTCAAATATCAAAGGTCTCACGCAAACACTCAATCGCATCCCTTTCAGCTCGCTACATGAAAGAGAACACTGTGATGTCTTATAATATGCCCGTTTTCCCATTCACAGCCAACACACTTCAAAGAGTGCCAATTGAAGTTGGAGATGTCTCTCCGTTCCCTTCGCTTGGTGTTTTCTGGACGTTTCTCAGAACAAACTCACCGGGAGGTGGCAGGGTCATTCGTAATTTGGCGCACTTGAGCGCCTTACCAGATTTGTCCTCTCTAGATCCGCCACATTACACCCTCTCTAGGGCTTCTCCGACCTCAGTCCAGGAGACGGAGTGTGAATATGTAATGCAAACATCTGGCCAAGTCCTTATCACCATGGGAAAATGTCTCAGGACAAGCCTGCGTGATCCCCCCCCCCCCCCCCCCCTCCAGGGCTCGCCTCATCTGGACTATAACTGGGGTCTAGCAGCAAAGTCAGACGCCCATGTAGTGCTTCTTCTCATTGACGGGGAATTAGAGCAGAAATCGGCTCGTTTTGCTCTCGGTCCCACGCCTTTTGAAGAGTCGGACCGGAGGCCGCCGTGCCTTCAATGCCACGCAGGCCCCTGCACACAAAGTCACTCAATTGAATTAGGCTAGCAGAGCGAAACAATGGAGAGAGAGAGAGAAAGAGACTGTTGGCTCTGTTGTTTTCCCAAAATGGAACTCAACCACCAACAGTGAGGTCATCTGTTTCGGGGTGTTACGTTGGTCTCCGCTCAGCTAAAATATGCAGTATCCTGAGGCGATTAATGAATGTATGGAATGGAGAGAGGAAGAGAGACGGGGCAGCGGGACAGAGAGGGCTGCAGATCCTGGTGAGTTCCTAGATCAGCGAGAGGCTCTTTGGAGCAAAGAAAACAGACGGAATGAACGTAAATAAAGAGACAAAAATGTGTTCCAGGGTCCGTCTGTAAATACCTTCAGACTTCTAAACCGTGATGACCGAGCTTTGGTTACCGATGGTTACGGGAGAGTTGCAGCGATCGGCGTGACGCCGCACTCCGGTTATGATGGAGCGCACAAAAAGAACACACCGTTCTCTCCGCCCGTCGTTTATTCTCCGCGTCGCACGGACGGGAGAAAGATAAACATCGGTCGTACCCAAAGTGATTCCGTTGTTAGTGTCTGTCGGCGTACTTCACCCATTGTGTTACAGCGGCGTCACGTTCCAATGACAAAAATACACAACAACAAATTAGGCCTAAAGAGAATAAAGTGAACCGGTGCCAACGCACCGTGGCACAGAGCGACTTCGTGCCAAACCGAAGCCAACTACTCTTTAAAAAAGACCAGATATCAAGATGACAGATCACCAAGATGCCTACATTTGAATATGACTTCATTCACCCTCTCAGTTAAAGTGAGCCATGTTCCCGAGAGCCTGACGGAGGTTTGGCCGTGAACACACCACGGGGTGGGAGGACCTTCATGATGCAACAGCAAGGTGGATGCTAACATGCAATGTGTACCCCCTCCATCTGTGAGCAGGTGTTGTGTTGCTTTTGATGGTAGTTCTTGTCCCCCCCCCATCTCCATCAACTCTCTTTTACCGTTACATTTCCCCTCCTGTTTCAACAAATGAGCTCACTGTTGTTACAACGATTAGCGCTTGAGGGACACATTCAGGGCCCAAGTGGTTTGAGTGTTTGCCTCAAGATAACAAAATACAACGCGCAGATCTGTAAATCGGCGGTTGCAGCATGGCTTCTGTCAATGTTTATTTCTGTCATATGTTTAACGCAAAACCCCAAAGCAGTTGCTCTGAATTTAGTGCAGACGTGGTTTCCTTTAGGCTAATTTCCTGAAAATCAAAAAAGGTATTTAAACCATAAAATAGAGGCACAGCAACAACTCGGATAAATCTCATGTGCCACAATGAATGTAAAAAAAAAATTAAACAGCATTTAGACATTTTTGGCCATTGAAGCGCCGCAACTTGACTAATCTGACTAAACTAGAACATGGAAGTTAAAACCTGAAAGCGGTGTACAGAAACCGGCTCGTCACGGGACCCACGAAGCATCTCCTCCCCACTGAGGTGAGTGTCTCCCGCACTTCTCTAACGGGAGAGACAACCATTGGACACTCCCTGTTCGAGTCCCTCCCCTCGGGGAGGAGGCTGCGGTCCATCATGACCACGACCTCCCGCCACACCAATAGCTTTTTCCCGACGGCGGTCGGGCTCATCAATGGACCCCGGGACTGACTGACTGTCACCCCCAGGACTACCACCTCTTCTTCCACCTTCCTCTCTCCTCCTTCTTCCCGCTCCTTCCTCTTCCTCCTCCTCCCTCTTCCTCCCACTCCTCCTCCCTCCTTGCGTTGATTGTTGTTTGTCATGTCCAAATGTTGCACCTTCCACCAAAAAAAAATTCCTCGTTTGTTTGTGAAAACATTCATTCTTTGGCAATAAACCTGTTTCTGATTCTGATTCTGATTCTGATTGTACAGATATTGCATACCTGCGATTGTTCATGGCTACACATGACACCGGAGCAACGGCAGCACACAAAGCTTTGAAGAGGACGCGAGGGAACAAAAATAAAAACGCTTCCGGCAAAAGCTCTTCAGGCCCTCGATATTAGGAAGAGAATAAAAACAAGAAAAACAATAAATCCACCACCTGTCTTCAAATAAAAACATATGCAGGAGCTGAGTGTAATTCATGCAGAGGCCAGGTACACTTTGGGAAGCACAGAGAGCCCTCAGAGCTGGAGATAAACTAGGAATGATTAAAAGTGTAAAGCCCACAGTCTGCCTAAGTAGCTTGGTGTCCTCACAGCGGGTGATTATCCTGCGCTTGGCTTGGGGGGGTAAGTGAGACTGAGCGGCCAGCTGCTCGAGCCACAGCATCCTGGGTTCAGGAAGCCCGTCTGTCACAAACTCCTCAAAAGAATGTGGCTGCTCTGAGATCATCCTCTGGGATCACTGTGACTTCTAGTCACTGATCATTAGCGGTTGTATTTTTGGGATCGTTTTACGTCCATCCCCCTAGTGATGGACATAAAAGCAGTAAACGGGGGGGGAAAGAAAACTGAAGAAAGTTGGAGTCTAAATAGAGTCGAGAGAAGAAGGAAAAACAAAGAGTAGAAGAGCTGCAGGGGCCAACGGGGCTAAAGAGAAGAGTCTATTCTCCAGAGAAGAAGGAATAACAAACTTCAGTGGTTCGTGGAGAGGGCAAAGAGGTCTTTGGGTCACGGTCATGGTGACAATAAAAGTCCTCCTGTCATGGTTAGAGCTGTTTAACCTTTTGATCCTCTTCCCCCTGATGTGGGCTTTCAATCCTGAAGGGTGTCGGACGACTGAAAAGAGCCACATTCTCACACGCAACAAGAAACACATGGAAACGTTAAACTCTGAACTGCAGCGTGTTGGAGAATGATGGAGTTAAGGGTACTTGAAAATGCAATTTACATTCCTGGCATTGTATTCTGTAAATAAAAATCAGAAAGGCTGCAAAAAGAGACACAACAGTAAGCGAATAGGATCCTTAGTGCAACACATGTCAACGGCTGTCCATATTAGGTTGAGACTTTCCTTTGATAGGCAGTAATATAAGATTAATTCAGACAAGACTGGGACATGTGCCTGGGAGTCTTCTGCCACCAAACAGCCAGTAAAGAAGACATTTCTGGTTTCCAGAGAGGATTGCAACAAGGAGAGGAGCGAGTGAGGAATGGTGTTCCTGAGGAAGTTTAAAGTGTCTGAAAACGGTGCCACAGATTCACTAATCACCTTCAACCACTCGGTGCTGATGTTGAATGTTCAGAATTGAACATTCAAACCAGGAAATTGGAAAATGTGATGGCATAAAAATAAAAACGTTTTCTTAAAATTCACTACAATACAAATAATGCCACACATTGTGTGTTTGCGGCTGCATATATCTGAGCTCCTCTCAGACTACTGCAACAACGCTTCACCGGATCAACACGGTGGTAAACAGTTACACGAGTTTGGAGGCAATTTTCTAAACAGGGGTCCACACACAGGGGTCCACGGGGCCCCCCTACCCACACCCATGTGTCACAACAGCGGGGTTTGCGTCAGCACAGCGCCAAACAGCACGTTACACGTTCAGGCGTTCTCGTGGACGCAGACGGTCGGTGAGCCTGTAAAGTTATTGCCACCAAGGCACTTGGCACCACCGCAGTACGCGTGCGCGTGCGTGTGTGCATGGAGCCTGGCGGTAAAGCTGCAGCCAGCTACGCACAGTGGAAAAAACTACCAGAAAGCCCCACGCCGCCGCCGCCGCTTGGTCCCCGGCTCACCAGTCTGCACCTCTCCGCCCCCGAAGCGACACAACCGCACGCGTCTATTTTCAGCTCGGCTAAAACACGGTTTCTGGCGTCACGTGATTTCGGCACGGCGGCGTTTGGGTGGAGATTTGGGACCCCGTTGTCCGCGGGCTTTCAGACGCGGTCAACGGCAGCCACATGCGATGAATAAGTTTCAACCCACGCAGCGAGCGTTCAGGTCCAACGCGCCGCGTCAGATGCGTGTCCGAGAAACACCGCGAAACAGGCGCGGAATCAGACAACACTATCACAGGACCCTCTGAACATGCAACTTCACCTCAAGTTAAGCGCAGCTCCGGGAGATCCGTGCGGCAACTTGCTGGCTCTTGACGCTGTTGCTCAACTTGAAGAGAGAGAGAGCCAGATACCCAGCTGTGACAAGCAGCTGTCAAGCTAACGACAACTACAATTTCCGGTCAGCGCTCTCCAAAATAAAAGAACCGAACGCGCTTGCAACTGGCCCTTTGTTGCTAAATCACATCCCAATAACTCCGTGTGAGACAAAAACAAACGCAAAGATGCGTGCACATTCAAAAAAACTAAGACACGCAATTTAATGTTTGTAATGGCCTTTTCAAAGTGCCTCATAATTGTACACGTTTTATTTTCTTGAAGCAAAACATTCCTATTTCCGGTCGCATTACCTGTGACGTGGATACCCAAGAGGAAAACAGCCGTAAACCAACAGTTTTGTGAAGAAAAGAGATTTTATGTGTTTTTATTGAGTTGTGCTTTAAAACGCTTCTTCTATTATTTTTCGTTGACGGCCATTTAAATGAACTATTATTCCATTGTTCCCGTGTCCTTCCAATTGTTCTGCACGTGTACACGCAGCCGACATCCTGTCTACGCACTTATTTTCTTTACAGAGAGCAAAACGCACTTGTTCACATTAGTTCAGTCTGCTCATTTAACTATCATGGCTTCGGTTTATTCCATTAGGCCGAAATGACTGAGCATCATCATGCCTGAGCAGACTATACCGACCAGGCTCGTATCTCTAAAGATGGTTATTGAATGTGTATATATACACTTTGCAATGTGGGCTGTTGAACCCTAAACGTGTGGATAAAAAAATATTAAGCTTTAAGTTTTAAGCACAACGTGACTGTATCATCCACAGGTAACCAATTATAAGAAAAATAAATCAGGTAGCTACTTGACTTCTGACCTTTATGTTTCATATCCAGTTTGTGAATGTTGCTTAGATCATTCGTACAGAACCGAGAGAGGAGGAAGAGTTGGACCGGCATTCTCAGTACTCACAAGGAAACCCAACACCCCAGGCCACTGAGACCAATCCCAAGAATGCCAAACACTCAGCAATACATATTCTCATATTCATATTCTTCTGCTGGGTTCTCAGCATGGCAGCACGGTGTAAACAGTTGCAGGTTTCAACATGACGCTCTTCAATCTCCCAACTCTCTCTGGGGCCACCGGCATTCTCGTTTGTCTGGGAGGAAGAGAAGGAAACTTGCTTTGTGCTCCACTCTCTTCCCACTGTCACCGCTGAGCGTGTCTGGGGCAAACTTTCTGTCAAGACGATGTCAGTCTGTCTGAAATGGTTTACAGGCCACCATTATGTTGAGGGGGGAATAATTCCAGTGAATGACGTGGATTACTAACTTCAGAGAGATGGTGTGCCTGTGAATAACCCATCGACACTGAATAAAGTGGATCGCTGTTTGGCAGAGGGGGAGAAAATAATCATCAGCAGCCGAAATGTGTAAGTCTGTCATGAGCTGATGACTTTTAGAAAGATTGTACATCAAGGCAGTGTGGTCAGCGTTTATTTTTTTATTCAAACAGAAATGTAAAAAATATACAGTGAATATACAGAATACACATCTGATTAGGTTCGAGTGTTCAACACAATTCACTCTTTTATACAACTGAAGACACAAGACACAATACCCCCCCCCCCTCCCCCTACAGGGCTCATCAGGACCAACATGACATTCACTTTTAAACCTAAACTCTTGCACTAGTACACGTGTGTGTGTGTGTGCCTGTGTGGTCACCGTTGTCACAGCCGTGTCCAGATGAGCAGTGCCACCTGCTGTCACAGGGGTAGAAGGGAGGGAGCACACAAAAAACCACACAAATGAAGTGTGATCTCACTACAACTTACTGCAATGCAGCATTTAAAAAAAAAAACGTCTGCACGTTGCTCATCTCAGAAGCAACGACATTCGTCTTTTGGGACAAGAGAAGTCAAAGTTCATGTCACTTCTCTCAGGACAAATCAGCTCCCAAACACCAGCCACTTGTCCGTTGGTTTACAATCTCATATGATGGCTAAACTGTGTGGTCATACGTTTAGACTTCTTCATGAACACTCAACTGATGGAATGTGATGCTATCAAAAAAAAGAAAAAGGGAAAAAAAAAGGATTTAAAGAGGAAATCTGTGTTTAAAATGATTATTTTTGGATAATCAACATACTGTCATAACATCCACCTGTCTGGTAATGTGTGGTTAAAACACTACAAAAGTCACATTTAGTGCAGTTGCTAATACAGTTCGGTCGCGCCTGTCCATCCCAGGTTCACGGCTTCAGTAAACACTTTATTTTCTTTCTGCTCGTGGATGGCAGCACCAGCCGGTTGAAACAACTCCACCAACACAGCGCTCTCCATTATGCTGCAGCTCCAACGTGCGGGAAGCTACAGACCCCAGCTTTAAAAAAGGAAAAAAACTGGTACACTTGCATCACCGGCGGCTGATGTCATGATGTCATAAAACGCTGTCACCAGAACCGCACCCCGGAGGCTTGAAATGATAACTGCAGCAGCTGCGCTGGAGCCACTGAATCCAGGGAGAAGTATTTACAGCTTTGGAAGGCGCAAAACAACCGAGGGTCACCAAATGCATTCAAATGTCTCCTTTAAAATCGGTTCTGCACATCTTCTAAAAGTGCTTTAATGCAACCATATTATATGTTGACCCCCCCCCCCCCCCAAGTGCTACTTCACCACAAAGTCTTCACTACTGTACAGTCCACAGTTCCACAACACGTCTGTATACCTATTCAATTAAATCAGTGTCTGTTAGTTGGAATGCCGCGAGCTGAGATTGTGGTGCATCAGTGCTTTGAGGTGAGAGTTAGGGTGGAGGAGACGCGGAAGATCTGAGGCAGCATGTTGCTCAACTGGTAGAACATCTCCTCTGAGATACTCTGTAAACACAAGAGGAGACACACAAGCACAAAGGCAGGATTAGTGATTTGTGCAGCAGCACCGGGGGGGAAACTACACCTCTCGCACACATGTTCAGTCCACACACTCTGAAATGATGCCCGTGACAACCAAGATCCGGACTGTTTGCGTTAACGGGCCCGGCTGGTGCCGCTCAGTTCAACATGGGCGTGCCACGTCAGCATCGCCACCCGTCAAGTAGGAATGTTAAGTATTAATCTGTCATCCACACGCAAACACAGAGCGTATATATATTTATATATTTAGCCGCCGCGTCTCTTTGAGGCACAGAAAACAGTGTCGTTTCAGAGCTGCTATTTTGAACGGTGTCTGAGCACGTAGCTGACGGGAGGCCGATGCAGGCGGGAGGCCTTTGATGGCGCCGCTTTTATCATGCGAACACGTCAACGTGAGATCGCGCTATAAGCCTCGCTGCCTTCCTGACAAACCACAGGAGCTAGAGGTATCCAGTCAAACCCAGAATAAAGAACAGTGAGGCGGCACCCAGCGCTGGACTCCCCCCCTGAACACAGAGGGGGCGCACCTTGCTGCGCAGCTGATCCTGGAGCTTTTTTTTCTCCGTTTCCTTTTGACGTAAGCTTCGAGCTGGATCTCAACTTGACGCCTCGGCGGTGGAAAGCCAAACGTTAATCCCGTTGCTTATCGCACAATTACATGTAGGATCTCTCTCTCAGCTTTCGTTTATGACGGCAGTGTAAACACCGGTCAAGAGAACATGAAGCTCTCTCGTCTGTGATTTATGGCGCACTCTTCAAACAGTCTCCCTTCTGAGCTTTGTTCAGCCAGGTGGGCCTTTTGTGTGGCGCTGTGTACATGCGACACCTCGAGAACACATCTCTGTGGAATGAACAGAGGTTTGCTGGCGAGGAATGACTCAAAAGGATGATTGTGAGAGTTGTGAGACCAAAAACAAAAAGGTACTACGTTCTGCTCTCACCTTTGGCACCAGAAACTGGACGGTGCGCGATAATCCTCCATCCCACGAGGCCATCTCCATCATGAAGCCTGCAGAGGGAAAACAGATTGAAAGTAATTCGCAGGTCCAATCTGTAATGGTCAATGTGTTCCAGGCATTATTGTCTAATGCAGTTTTGTAATTACATTATTTTGTGTATCTGTCATCCTGAATTGACTTCCTCTCCAGCAAGAGGATCGTCACGCAGCTCAGATTAAACATTCACATTTTTTATGAGCTTTTCAAAAGGAGGCGTTCAGCTCAAACAAGCTCTTTGGCTTCGAGGGAATGAAAAGCTCTCGTTTTAAAAAGCTGTGTCGACTCGGTCTATACCTCTGCTACATTGCTCCACGCAGCAGAAAGAGGGACCAATGTTGTTGTTGTTGTTACAGAACCGAAAGATGTTGTTAAATATTCTGCTTACCTTTGACACATTTGAATACCAGCTCTGCTCTCTTTAGACACCACGGTATAGTCATCTCCTGCAGAGAGAGGAGAGCAGAAAGAAGCGCTTAAAAACAACAACAAAAAACAATTTACCCAAGTCAAACACACACACACACACACACAGTCTACAAACTGGAGGCAGGGAAGTCATGGAGGGCCATGTTTAGACCCGTGTGAACGGCGTCACCCACCAGACGGTTTTCCCCCCAGATAAACCGCACAGGCTGAGCAATGCGTATCTGACAATGTGTGAACAATAAGATAGTGAGCTCAGAGAGAGCGTCCGTGATGAGCTTTAGAGAGGCAGCTGTGGCAACGGAGGCGGGAAAAGGCATTTCTTAAAACCACAGAATTGGTTGACAGAAATGTTAATTTCCTCTCTGCAACCCTTTAAACATGTATTACAGGGTAACGACGCAAGAGCTTCGATATTGCTTCTACCTTAAAGTCTTAAATGCTCGGGGGAAATAAAATAAAAATAGGTACAAGAGGCACAGCCCTGTTTTATTGTTGCCACAGTTCCTCGAGACACACTACGAGGTCTTCAATGCCAAGAGCAGGCTTGTACAAGCTGGAAAAAACACCTCCAATAAATAGCAAACAAGACGAAGAGGAAGTTGACAGGTCGAGAGTTTTGATGTGGAACCAAAAGCTTTTAATTAAAGTTCCTCCGGTTCCCGGGAGCTCAGAGGTTAGACGCCTGTAATAAAGACTCTTGATTAGAAATGAGAGCGGAAATAAACTCCATGTGGTGGCAGGATGCAACCCAGACGGAGGCTTGAAGAGATTCTCACTTCGTAATATATTCAAA
Source organism: Pseudoliparis swirei (assembly GCF_029220125.1). Lineage (NCBI taxonomy): Eukaryota > Metazoa > Chordata > Actinopteri > Perciformes > Liparidae > Pseudoliparis > Pseudoliparis swirei. Next base: position 21,966,635 of record NC_079393.1, read on the forward strand.
TCTTTATCCAGTTGAGGAACTCTGAAGGATATGCTCTGCCATTCATCTCAGCAGACCAAATATTAAAAGAAAAAGATTTTCCAATTTCCAGATGTAAAAGAAAAATTCACCTTATTGTGAACTGCTTGATTCCAAAGTTAATTAGTCACTGAAAGCCCCCCCCCCCCCCCCTCCCGTCTGTACACACACCCCGGAGGTACTCGGTAAACAGAAGGGTTTACGACCCTCTCCGTTGCCCTCCTGGTTTTGAACCTTCTTAATGTTAAGCTGAAGCTTCTACCACAAACAATCACACACTTCTCTGGATGAACACAGGAGTACCAGAGCAAAGCAGATTGTGGGTTAAACTGATCGGGTCAATTGGTAATGATTCAAAAGCTGGATCTGCCCAGTGGAAGTGTCCCTGAGCAACAATGGCTGCATATCACAACCCGACCCGACCCCTGACGTCTCTTTCTCCAGAGGTGTGTACCCCGGGTTGGAAATCACTGCACTAAGTAAGCCGGTAATCAGGATTTGGGAAGAGTGACGCAGGAAAAATAATTGAGAATATTTTGACTGATATTGCAAAAGACTTCCCATACGAGAGCGAATAGTTATTTTTAATATTTATTCACATGCGTGTAAAAAAATAACACATTGAAATGATTATGGCGTTATTTTTGCAGGAATCTACCAAACAAAGATACAGATCACTTGAAATGTTTCTTTTTTTACACACTTTTCAACCAGTGACAAATATTGCTAATTCGATTAATTCTGCAGCCCGAAGCAGGATACCTCACTTCAGGTCAAAGTATGGGACGCCCCATACAGACCTGTGGCAGAAGTGGTTACACTCCAAGTCAGTGTTTGGTAGACAAATAATTGCACTGTCCAACTCAAACATTTATCTTTTTGAGAACTCTACTTTCTCCTCAACGATTCACTATTTGGTCTCATGGATGGAGAACGCTGCGTAGTTTGGAAGAAGGCGGAAGGTAGAACCGACTCACAGCACGCTGGTTTTTCCTACAAACCTACGACATTATTACAATCCTTCTGAAGAGTGTGAGCGTGTGTGCGTGCGTGTGCGTGTGTGTGTGGAGGAAGCACATCATCCACATCATCTCGGCTGCTCTCACCTCCGACATGTCGTGGACCAGTAGCAGCGGCACCGTGATGGTGGTGACGTCGTGTGTGCAGCAGACCTTCAGGATGTTCCTCAAGCCCATAATGGCCGGGTCCCGGGCCGTGATGTTCCCCGAGCGCACGTTGTCGTCCACACACAGGTGGAAGACCACGTGGACCTCCGACAGGTTGGAGTGCCGCGAGACGTAGAACTCACCTTGAGGGAGAAGGTGTGCGATCTTGAGAAGACGGTACGCAGAAACACTTATACTGACGAATAATGTGGAACTAAACACGTTGATATACCTGGGAGGATGTTAGATGGGTTCCTTTCAACATTTTTGCTCTTATCGTCACCGCCGTTCCTTGGTATATCTGTAAGGATGTACGTGGACAAATACAACAGAAATTAATACGTAAAATAATTTCTGTCCATTGATCTCAGGACACTTGATGGCTTATGACCTCGAAATAATGTTTCTATATACGGCTCTGCTCCCTGAGCCCATCAACGTACGCTGGGATAAGGATCTGGACAGTGCAGTAGCAGCACTGGAAAGTGTCCTAAAATTCTGACCGTTTAATCCCCCACTCACACTGCCGGCATGTGGCTGACACCAACAACTGTGGGAGGTTCTGTCGTGCAACAGTGTCACAGGCAGTCGTACACAGATACAGCTTCTAGGGATGAAGGCGCTTTTCTTGTCTTGCTAAACATCAAACCAGATATTTAGAGATTAACTTGGAACTCAGCCAAACCAAACAAACTCTTGAGAGTGTGTGGTTTATGTGTGTGTCTGTAGCCCTGCTAAACAAAGCCATGATCAACAATAAAGCCTTGTGAGATGCATAGCTGGGTAAAAAGAAAGAAACAAAGATCAACAGTCTGCACCAGCCCCGCATTACTCTTCTAATCCTGTGTGAATGATCTGTCTGTATGAAAGCTGTTGTGCAGCAACCAGAAGTCGGACCTGGCTGTTCTTTGTGCTTGCTGCTCCGCTGGGCTCTGGCATAGAGCAACACCTGCTGCACCTCGTCCAGCTGCGCCTCCAGGAAGGGAAAGTGGAAGTCGGTGCACTCCTTGGCGACAGTTGCAAAATCTGGGGGGGGGGGGGGGTCAGCACAACAGAACAGGATGAAATGATGCATGAAGTCAAAGTTATTATCTCGGTTATTATTCCTCTATAATGTCCTCCCAACTTTCAAAACTAATTAGAGCCCACTTAAAAGATGAGAGGAGCGCAGGTCTTTAAACAAATCCTTTCAAGATGACTCGCACTCCTTTTTAAAAACTTCACAGTGTTATTCTACCGGTAAGACAATCCCCTGACCTCTCTTGATGCCACTGTAGGAGTTGACCCTGTTGTCGACTAGCAGCACTAGACCACAGAGCGAGGAGGAGTAGAGCGAGAGAGCCGTCTGCAGCCGCCTCAGCTTCGCCCCCCCGCTGCCGTGCCGCCGGTGCTTGCAGAAGTCCAGCACATCGGAGCAGACCAGCCGCAGGTTGTGCATCGTCTTCAGTTGGGCTCCTGATCACAAAAGGATTACACGCTTTGCTGTAGCTCACATCAACACTGCTTTACATACATCTTTACCCACAACCAGCACCTAAATGTATGGTGAAGCTCTCCTCCAGCTGAGGCTGCTCCTCGAACATCCGGGCTCCAGAGTCTGCCAGCTCCGACTGCTGGCCGGGCTGCACCTTAATCTCCTCCCTGGAAAACATAATCAATTAAGATATTTATTTAAAAAAATAAAACAGAGATATTACATTAAAAAAATGTTCGACGTGTATTTTAAATTGAAGAAAAAGAAATGATGCAACCGATAAGGCACTTTTCAAGAAGAGATCATTCAAACAATCTGCTTATGCATGTCTCAGTTATTAGGATTCAACATTTGAGTTCAGCGCTTCATTTACCAACATTGAGAAACAATACAAAAGGGATACAAGTTGAAACCAGAATATCTTTAGCTCTAAAAATGCATATTTACAAAGTGCTGATGACGAAGTTTGAAGTTCCACCAACACATAACAAGCTAATGACATTCATCATTAAGAAACAACGGATGCAGGGTCAGCACATTGTCGGAGCAGCTCTTAGTTTACAGCTCCTGGTGACATCTGTGTTTTGCTGGAATATCCAATATATGCAGAGTAGTGTAGGACCTGAATTTAAAACACCACTCACTCTGCGAGACTCCTGTTGTATTCCTGTTAAGCACTTTAGGATTGTTGTTCCCCAGCGTGCCAGTCACAACGGATCTTGTAAAACTGAGCATCACTCAAACTAAGATGAGTTTTCGACCTCTTGTAATCACTTCAATTTCTATGTAAATGAGGTCTTCAAGAGGGCGGCAGGCGTGTCGGGTTTTGGATTATGCAGCGGTTAAGATTCTGTTAGTTCAGTTTGACCTCTAGGCAAGATTTACTGAGACTTTTAGCACATTCGTATTCAAAACATTTTATTTTGTCAGTTTGATGCAGTTTCAACACTTTAGATCCCTCTTTTAGTCACCACATTTCACCAATGTAAGTTTTTATATGTATTTATAAATGAATTTAAAGTGAACTTAAACCCAGCGATGATGACGCACTGTCAGTGAACTAAGGACACGACGGGCCGTTCTGTTCGCTGCCTTTTGACAACGCTGCTCCAAGATGTCACATCTGCACATTGGAGACATCTGTCTGCACTGAACATTTATTGTATTTATTTTAAAAAACAAGCGTGAGGAGCTCTAGCGTTCATCATCATGGATCAACTATTGCTTCACCCTGAGATTTGAAGGAGCACGATCAGAGCTGAACGTGCCTCTCAAGCTGCATAGGAGTGTAAAGCAATATCAGCATGTTGTGCTTCAGTTCTCACACAAACCCAGCATGTGAACAGAGTCTGTTGTCCGAGTCCTCAAACAGACACAGACACACTCACGTGATTTGGCTGCTGTTGGACTTCTGCAGGTCCTGGTGCAGACTGATGACCCACTCCTGATACTCGTGCTTTTGAATGCCAGTAACTTGCTTCAGCTCACTGGCCCACTTGTTCTCCAACACCTGCTCAGCGGACACAAATTCAAACCCTAAGGAACTTAAATATACAGTAACAACAACAAACATTTGAGCGGGAAAATCTGAATTTGAAAAATGGAAAATTCGCAAAAACTTTACTGTGGTAAAATGAGGACATTGTCCTGGGTTCAAGGTGCACCTGGTTTCAACACCGCTTGCAGAGCAGCCTGACTTAGTTTTTACCTGCTGTGCATCAAAGTGTTGAGAGGCAACTGTATTGACATCATGGTCACTCAAAGTATTTCCCAGCTCATGCATCACTTTGTCCATTTCAGCGGCTTGCCTGTCGGACAGAAACAAATATCCCTTGATTGTACGAGAACAAATACATCATCATCGACAGAGCCTTGCAAAGGTGTTCGCCCCCTAGAAATGGATTTTAATCTGTAGTTTATGTAATGGGCCTAGACGAATGAACCAAACTATTGAACGCACGCTAAGAACACAGAAGGTGCGTTGAGTTTTAGCCATTAATGAGTGAATTTACAACTAAAAAGTACAAACCTCTCTTGCAGCTTCTTAATCTCCATGTCTCTCTCACTGATGAGCTCGGAGATGCTCACAAAGTAGTTGTGCTCCAGGTTGAGAAGGGTATCTGAGGCCGGGGAGTGGATCAGCTCATGGTAAACGTCGGCAAAGTCCTCGTCCCAGCTGGGCTCTTCGAGCCGAGCGTGCTCCAGCGTCGTCTGAAGCAGCGAGAGGGAAAAGAAAAGACCATTTAGAAGTTGTTACTGCAAGTGGAAAGGCAACCGAACCCCGCCATGCATTCTACGTTGCACAGTCGCTCCCCTGCATGAAGGTACATCTTCAGTCATTGTGGGCGATGCCGCACAAGAGGAGAACTCAGAGCGGCCAGTGAGATGCTGACATTCAGTAGAAAGTGTTAAAAAAAAGAGAAAGAGAAATGAGGAAGGCGAGATGAAATATGAACACATGTGAATGCTCAGCACAACAAACAAGGCAGCAACATGCCACATCCATAATGAGTAAAGCAACAGAATTAGAATCTGAAGCTCCTCTATTTATACAAACTCAGACCACAAACATGACAGACGCTGGAAAACATCCGTGTGTATTTCCATGTGACTGCAGAAAAATGCAAATGGCGATCCAGTCCTAAATGTCTGAGCGCAGTAGGTCAAATACAACATGCCGAGGCCGCCCTTGATTTTTTAATAAATATCTGAGACTTTATAAATAAGAGACTTTCACTATCTGAGAAATGTGTCGGCAAGAATAACTTAACATTTTTATAAAAGCACAGAGTCGACTTCTGAGTGTCGCCGTATTGTTTGTTTTTCATCAATAACATAAAGAGATGAACCTTTTCTCAAATATGAGCAACTAGCCGTGACACAATCGATCTCTGGGAAGACGCGTATCAAAGTTGAACCAAGTGCAATGGGGAGACATTAAATGCAGCACGCGGGCTTATGTAAGTAGATTTATGTTTTCTTCCTCAGGAATAATCAATTTGCAGACGCACTAGACTACTTCTGTGCAAATCACTTTAATAATCCCTGGCTGACCTGACGTTAGAGTCGGGGAGCATTCGAGGACACTTCCGAAAACACTGCTCCGGTACAACAGAAACATGAAGTAGTGGATATACGATCAGGGTGTGCCCAGCAGCCAGTGCTTAAAATAAACGCCCAGAATAAAACACACTGTTAACATTATTATTAGACATTCTTTCACGGAAAAAAATACCTTCCTAAAGTATTTTAGTAATTTGTGTATTGAATCAAATATAATCGTGATGTAAACGAAGCGTCCCACAAACACAGAGTGTAGATGAAGCTGAAATAATGCAAGTTAACATAACCTGACAGTGGGACAGTGAGGTCAGTAGTTACTGTTGTAGAGCTGGTGGTATGAGATTCTAGTGTCTTTTAGTTCTTGGGCATATTAACATATTGAAATGTGTCGTCACCTCCACATAAGACCTGGTCCATGCGTTGGTGAGCCGGTTCACATCTACATTTCCCACTGAGAGTCTCTGCAGGGCCAGCACTGCCTCGCTGTCACGATCCAGGATGGTCTCACTCTCAATGAAGTTGGAAAGGGAAGTTTTGAGCTCTACAGGAAGAAGTGAAAAACAAAGCCAACATTTTTTATTTAATTTCTGTGCAAGCTGAGTATTACATTGCAAAACCAGTGGGCTTGGTTAATTCCATCTGTTTAGGTTTCATTCTGGTACTGACAACACCACTTTATTCCCATGAATAGGGAGATAGTATTGTAATATATTCATATAAAATAAACAGAATAACATGTGTCTTGTCCAACTGTGTAGATATACCATTTTAGCATTCACTAATTCTCTAGCTTTGTGTCAGTTATGTCTAACGCTGGTGTTTTTTTTGGGAGTATATTGGGACAAATGTTGTCACCTGAAAATGAGAATACAGAGATGTTTTAATAACTGGTAGATTTCCTTGAAAAGACTATGTACAAAGGGGGCTTGCCATTATCACCAGTGCCTAGTTGACCACAAACACATTTAAATGCTTGTGTTTAGGATTCCGAAATATTGGAATTTCCCTCGATGAAGTCGACTCCACCTGGCAGTAGGATAACACTACAAATACAAAAAAGTGGTGTAACCGCGCGGCAGTCTCACCATCCTCTATGTAGCAGGGTATTTTATGGAGCAGCACCAGGCGCCCGTGAAGGTCACAGAGGTTCTCTTGGGCAGGAAACTGAAGAGGCACCTTGAGGACACAGTTGTGTTCTCCGGCCCTGAACTCAAACACAAACTCCTTCTCGGCAGAGCTGTTCACTTTGGTTTTGTTCTTCTTCATGGTTGAGTCTGAAAGAAGAAGAAGAAGACAGTGATGAAATGAATGTAGGTACTTTAAGTCTGAGGGTCACGTGGGGTATTATTAAGCAACGTGAACCACCTGACACAGCAAAGAAAACAGCGTTCACACAAAGCACCAGCAACACACTGGGTTCAGGATTTCTACATTGACACCTCGTTAAACTGTAACTAGCAAAAGGAGGTGTGTTTCTCGGTTTCTCGTTCAGTGTAAGAGTTAATAACTGTTAGAAGTCGGCTGACGTGACCATGTTATTGTTGCTCCATGCTAGCTAGCATCGTAGCTAACGCTAAAGCTAAAGAAAATAATAAATACATAGAAAATGCAGCCTGCGGTGGGCGTGTCTAGCTGAGCATCGCTGTTCGCTTTGCTTTGGTGAACATATCAATGCGACAGGCGGCGTATTTACCTGAGAATGAATGAATGTTGTGTTTCCTGCTGCTCCTGTCAGGTTCAGTCAGCTGACTGCTCGGAGTGAGTCGCTCGCGGTTTGACAGCATAAGCACTTTCGCGACATGAAGTTAATTAGTTCTTTTTATTAGAACTGTTATAATATCTGTCTGGCAGCTTAATGGTGTTGCAAATTGTATTTATTTTATGTGGATGGATATCTCTCCCGTACAGAGCAGATTTACATAAACACGAATCTAATAATCCCGAAAAATTCATTTACGAGAGCGTTTTTCTTTATGCACTGTCGACCCCAGTCGGACAGACATGATATAACCAGTAGTGTTTGCTCTTGGTTGATGAAAGAGGAATCAAATAGGAAAATGTAGGAACATATACTGTAGGTAGATAATTGATTTTGAGAAGAAGGTCGGACAAGTGACCCTCATGCAAGTCATACCTAATAATACCCAGCAATTAATAATTATGATAGAATCAATAATATATTGCGACCTTGTTAAGATTAGGTTTCATAGCGTGACTCCATAATCTCTGTTGTTTACTAATTGGCCCATTAAGGCTATTCTTCTATTATGCGGCCCACTCAATACATAATACACGATTGTAAAATATACCTTTAAATTCTAAGAAACTTCCCTGGATCCAAGTTCGCCAAATCACTTCCTCTACCTGTCATTTATTTAAATAAAGTGTTCAAGGTTAGTACCCACCTATTTTAAAGAAGTACAATGTTGTACGTATTTGTTTGTTTGTTTAATTTGATATGGTATAAAATAACTTTTCAAGGAAGCTACTGAAGTAAGTTAACACATATTAACACTGGAGACTTTTTTCAGTGATATGTCACGGACTCTCACTGACAATTACATAATCCATTTAGATTTCTCCAAACCTTTGCCAGGACTTTTTCAAACATATATTATGTAGTCGAGTATAGATTATGTTTCAAAAGTGACATTTGAATTTAGTCAAAATTATGTACAAGTATATACAATTTAGTGCAAAGACTTCAAAGCGTTTTTCAATCGTTTTTATTGGATATGTCTGGAGTGTGTTATTGCCCGTGTGTGTGTGCGTGTCTTCAAGTTTGAGTAAGTAAGGGAATGTGTAAACGTATAACCACCACATACAATCCGAAAACCCTTCTGTTAAATATAAATACAGCATAGTCCTCGAGTTCCACCAACCTTTTAACCACGTCGGTGGATTATGAAATATTGTACTGTATGACTTCACACGTGTTCCTTCTCACGCGCCGTTGTTTTGTGTCGCGCGTTTGAATCGACGCGAGAACTCGCAGACGCTCCCTGCGCCGGACGAACCGACGCGTCATACCTCGCGTGGCCAACGGCTCTCTCCGCCGAACGCTCGCTCGCCCGTTGAATCGACGTCCTCGGCTCGTTCGGCTCAATTTAGTGAGATTATTTTGGAGCGAACCGGGTCGGACGAGCTCACCGAACGCCCGTTACCCGACACGCGCTTCCCCGGCCTTCTGTTGGTCCGACTGCGGCGGCGGGAGTGTGCTTTTTTCCCCTGGCTGGCTTAGTCGGTGGGAAGTAAGGTTGCGGCAGAGCTGGTCCCCGAGTGATGATGATGGAGCTCGAGTCGGCCAGTAGCAGAGGCGAACTGGGAGCTGTGGGGGACTCGCTGCAGGCGCAGACCCCCAGCAGGCACGAGAAGAGCCTCGGACTGCTCACCACCAAGTTTGTGACTTTGCTCCAGGAGGCGAAGGACGGGGTGCTGGACCTGAAAGCGGTGAGCGGGCAGCCGAGTCTTTGTTGTGAGCTAGCACATGTCATGTTGAGCTGTCGTTGGCTAGCCTGCCTGTTAGCATAGCCTAGCCGTGTGACAGGCTAATTTGAATGGGCGATACTTCTTCGCTTATCGGCGTTGTAGTTTTTCTGTGTATTCCCGAATACTTGTGTCATGGTTTTAGCTCTTTTTTGCAAAGTTGGGCTACAAACTGAACTTTGGGAACACGGGTGAACTTTCCAGCCTGTGCCCCCTGCAGATTCAAAGTTTAAAAGTGGGTCAGCTTTTGTGGTTCCCTTCAAAGCTAATAACGCCGCTGCATCTTAACACATGAGCACTCCTTTTCTGATGAGGGCAACATCTTTGTCAATTGTCGATATGCATTCACTCAATTAGTTTCCAATAATAAGAACAAAGCATTTCGTTTTTAGCGACAATACGCTTGAACAATACCTTTTTTAAATGACAAACTAAGGTTAGCTGTGTTCCACAGCCAAAGCCACCGTAGATGGATATTACTTTACATATTCCAAGTAAACCTGAGCAGCCACAGCGTCAGAGTCCCTGAAGTTACTTGAATAGCTCGTATGGTATTGGGTGTAAAGTCCTAAATAGGATAAAGATGATAAGAACAAATGGATTTTGTGACCCAAATACCGTAAACTGGAGTGGCAGCCCAGACTGAAAAAAACCTGTTCACAATACAATCCAATTGGAAAATAGAAACATAAGAAACTTTTGTTTCTTCGTCTTCTAAACCAAAATCAGTGAACCATATGCCTTGACCAGCCAAGCATGTCTCTGTATTGTCTTTTTTAATTTAATTAATCGTACATGATTTGCCAGGCATAGTGGGGGTTTCCTTTTCACCAGTCCATTAAATACAATTAATTTTTGTTAAAATACATAAATAATTAAACCAATTCACACACTCTCCTCAGTGAAGTCTCTATATGTCGACGCTGCTATAAAAAGTAACACAAAACGTGTCACATTCATTGCGTCTACCACAATCACATTGACCTGGAGATCCTCACATTTATCATGCATGAGTGAAAAAGGGAAATTATGTAGTGTGAACTTTGAAGCCTTACGGTTTATTAGCTGTCATTCGGCAGGTCTGTGACTGCAGCGCCTTCACACAGCCTCAACTTATCAGCACCAGCCATGTGGTTATCTGAGTGAGTTTAGCGCCAAGGGGTTGTGCTAGGAAGGAAGTCGAAATGCTACCGTCATACCCTGTGATGGGTGGTGGGCACTGCACCTCTTGGTGCGGATACAGCAGCTGCTTTGTCCGTGTTTGAGTTCTGAACCAACTAAAGGTGCCACCTCCGGTAATCTTGACTGTTTTTGCTCGCGTTTGTCCTGACATTCAGGCTGCAGACACCTTGGCGGTGCGGCAGAAACGACGAATCTACGACATCACCAATGTGTTGGAGGGAATTGGACTGATCGAGAAGAAGTCCAAGAACAGCATCCAATGGAAGTAAGCAAAGCTATTTACATTACATGTCATTTAGCAAACGCTTTTATCCAAAGCGACTTACAATAAGTGCATTTCAACCTAGAGTACAAACTAAGAACAACAATAATACAGAAAGTAACATTTCCTCAACATAGTCGAACTACAAAAGTACCATATTTATTCTTGAAAGGTTGTAAGACACTCCCTTCATTTAATTTATAACAATGCCATGACGAAATAGCCAGAGCGATAGTCAGGCAAGTTAGAGTCATGTGTTTTTCTATCTGTAAATGTGTGATTTTGGATGGGTACTGTTGAGGGACTTGTTGAGCCGCTTTATTAATTAATGGAGAAAAAAATAAAAAAACATGAAGACCAGTGTTGAAATGACCACACAGCTTGAAATAACAATGCAGCGGTTGCAGCTGTAGTCCTGATTTATTGTTTTGGCCAGAGGAAAAGTGAATCCACGGGGCTGTACCAGTAACAACGCATGGTGTTAATGAACAGCTGCACCCTCATGAGCGTGTGCGGCTGTCGTTGCATGCTGCCGTACATGACCATGTGCTGCGTTTGTCTTTGTGTTTCAGGGGCGTCGGTCCAGGATGCAACACCAGAGAGATCGCCGATAAGCTAATTGATCTGAAGGCCGAGCTAGATGACCTGGCTCTCAGGGAAAATGAGCTGGACCAGCAGAGAGTCTGGGTCCAACAGAGCATCAAGAATGTCACCGATGACTCCAACAACAGCCCATATCCTTCACTGCTCGGCGTGTTTATGTGTATGTTAGAGCTGGAAATAGTTTTTCAGAGATGCATCCCGTGGTCAGTGCTCATTCAATACGACGGTTTCAACCACGAGAGAAGATTTGTTTGTCATGCCAATGAAACGCATGTTGGCATCAAGGTGGTAGAAAGCTTCTCCAGAGCCACAGATGACATTAATGCTGAGTAGTGCTCATGACTGTTAAACTAACCTTGATGTGCAACAATGGGGTCAGTATTTTAATGTGTGCATATGACACTCGGTGTCTCAGAGCAACATTGTCAATCCCCACAACATTTACTTTCATACTTAGAATTCTAGGATCCACTGTTTTGAAACTTGGACTCATACTAGAGACTAAAAGTCAGGATATCTCTGCCTCTCCTGCTTGGCCATCTATTTATTTTCTAACTGTCAGCAACAGCAAATCGGTCATGTCCAAAGCCAGTACACAGGTGCACTGTTAAGATCATTGTGGAATTGGACCCTTAACGCGTTCATACTATGGCATATATAAAACATGAAGACCTCTGTGGAGCTTTCAAAGGTAATTGTTTAAGACATTTTTTTCTGTGACACTGACAGTCTCAAACACGGTTGTCATCACCTGTCCTTCTTCCTCAGGTGACACTCTCCTGGCAATCCGTGCTCCCATTGGCACACAACTAGAGGTCCCCATACCTGAATCTGTAAGTCATATGTGTCTTTCGCACCTTTTCTAAGCTCCTTAGGTCTGTTTTCGTGTCGTGCCTCAGACTGGATTAATGGGTTCCTATTCAGATCCTCAACGGTCAGCGGAAATACCAGATCCGCCTCAAGAGTTCTTCTGGTCCCATCGAGGTCCTGCTGGTCAATAAGGACCCGTCCTGTGCCTCTCCTGTTGTTCTGCCCGTCCCTCCTCCAGATGACATCCTTCAAAACCTCCCAGCACCGCCGCCCACCTCTCAGCCGCCGCCCACTGCTGTCACACAGGTCAGCTTCCTCCATGCAATGAGCTCTCTTTATGCACTGATCCGTTTGCTGTAAGACTGGATGTTTACATGTCTTTGTTTATTGAAACAGTAGTGAGGATTAGAAAAATACATTATTCTAGCCAAATTTCCTGAGTTTTCCCTCACTATTTTGTTTGAAATATTGTTCATAAATGATTAATCACCATGAAAAAACAACTGAAAAGCAGTTTATTCATCATGCAAAAATAAGAATGTCCTTTTTTTTTCTTTTTCTTTACTTTATCTTTCCACCCTTCAGGTCTGCAGAGCAGCTCCAGCAATAAATTCAAAATCTGGTGCTTCCACAACAACCGCTGTAGCAGCCTCAGTGACAGGTACCAATGGGTTTCCCTGTGGCCTGGAATACGGGCTTTTTTTAATCTACCAGACTTGGACTTTCATAAGTTGTCAAAAATCTTTTTATTGTTTCGTTTTACACTGAACCATTTGTGATGTTCGGTACTATAATGCCAAGAATCAGCATCCTCTTATTCAGTCATTTTGTTCCAGAAGTGCAGAGCCCCATGCAGCTCACCCCAACAGCAGACACACCTGCAGCCGTTACTCAGCAACTGCAGTCGTCTGCCTCGTTAGATGGATCTGCATCCGCTTCTGCCTCGGCGCTGTTTGAACCAATTAAGTCTGATCCGTCTGAATGTGAGTTTTTGCATGTTGCTGAACTTTGTAGAATCTCTCTCCTTAAAATGGTTGAAGGTTTCATCCTAATATTGACATTTTACATTGATAGTCTCTTTGCCATATTGGTAATAAACCTTTTTTTACACGCTTCTTTCCATGCAGAACTAAAAGGAATTATTTTTATTGTTTACATTTTTGACCTTTTCATGAGCCAACATACAGATGCTGGTGATCCCTAAGGACACAACACATCTTCATTGGAATCCATTAAAACCACAATTTATATCCCAAGGACATCAGTCTAAAATCATACGTTCTACTATTTCAAGTTTTCTATTTAGCAGCCTGGCTTTAATATTGTAGTTTAATGTTTTTCCTTCAGATTGAACCATTTTCTAATGTAGGGGCCAAACATGCTATTGTCCTGATTTTCCTATGTTATTGCTAATCATTGACATCCCAGACAATGAAGTGTCCCCCTCGTATACAGAAAATATGAAATTTGTGTGGCAATGGAATAACGCATTGACATTTAAAGGGATAACAATCCGCAAGTTTAAGGATATTTGTTAGTTATGATTAGGCTTAATGTTGGGTAAAGAAATATACTCTGTAAAAGTGTAAAATAATAACGTATCACTTTTGACGCAGACATTTTTGGCACTTTGAAAGTGAAACACAAGGGTTGTCTATCCAGCTGACATATTTGCTGTGGTTTTCTTCCAGTGCTGGACTTTCCCAAAGAGCTCTCTGAAATGTTTGATCCAACAAAAGGTAAGCTCGTCTGGCTACGACATAAAGTACATGAAGTACGTGTGTTTGATTATGCTGGAGTGTGCACCACTTTCTCAGTGTCCTGCAGTCTGACGTTTCTTTTCTCCAACTCTGACAGAGATCATTAGTGGGGACCTTTTGGAGGACTTGATGGCCTCAGAAGGTAAGTTGGTTTTTGCAGACATGGGGATTTAGAAGCAAATTAATCGGACGATAGGAGTTGAACACATTTATTATTTTATCTATGTTGGCACTCCTGGCCTCCTGTTTATGCACCCTGGATGTCTCATCCCTTTGTCTGCCTCCTCTCTAGTGTTCTCGCCTCTCCTCCGTCTGTCCCCCCCACCCAGCGAACACGACTACATCTACAACCTGGATGAGACAGAGGGCCTTTGTGACCTGTTCGACGTGCCCATTCTCAATCTCTGACCCCTATGATTGATGTCGGAGCGGGAGACGGTTCCCCAAACATGCTAATTAGTTTTCTCCCAAGTGTTCCCCCGTCACTTACGGTGAGTGTGCGATGCAGGAAAGCCGACGTGATCTGGTGAGCGTGTGAGGACGCCTCGGGACTCCGCTCAACGTACAGCCTCGTGAAGAAATACTGGCGAACAAAACATTTTACCTTCTGCTTTTCCAAGGAAACCAAGTCAAAACAAATGACAAATAATTATATTTTTCGATTGCTCTGTATGATAAAGCGTTCTGTTTATGTATCGGCTTTCCTATGTGCTTGTGAGTGAACTTCGGTGTGTGTGTGTGTGTGCGTGCGTGCTGGCATGCTTGGGTTTCGTAGTGAACGCTCTCTTGTCTTGAGTCCGATGTCTCCAGGGGGGGTACAAACATTGAGAAGCCCTGTTCCTATCAGGTAAAGTGTCACGGCAGACTAACGCAGCACAGCATCTGTCACCTGGCAGCTGCTCCCGTCTGGCTGGAATGAGTCCAAACACAGCTGGTTAAATATGCACTGTCCTCATGTACATAGAGAATATATATTTTGTATTACCAGCACACAAGGCTATTGTGTAAGAATGAGCTACGTTTGCAGCAAAGCCAGATCAATAGTTGGCAAATAAACGAAGGTTCTGGACTCTGATCATCACACTGTATGTATGATTCGTGCTTTGTTTTGAGTCGTGGGCTCTAAGCCGACCCTTCGGTGTTGGAGGTGTTTTTGGGAACCAGTTGGAGAAAGTGGATCCAAGTTGAGTCACTAGAGCCAAAACACTCTGACACAGAGATCCATGGACATAAACAAACACATTTTAGAATCCTACCTTTTTACATGAACACTTTTAGGTCAACACGATGCTCAATAAATACAATAACGGGTCTCTGGCACGTCTACACTGAGAGGTTTGATTAACCCTTGTGTTGCCGTAGGGTCATTTTGACCCGAATCAATATTACACCCTCCCCCCGCCTTAGGATTAATTTGACGCCATTCAATGTTTAATGTCGGTGTTCTTTCGGTAGTCAACAAACATAAAGTGCCTCACACTTAAACTTGGAAAACAATATTAATTCTAATAATTTTCTGGAGGTTTTAATTGCTGGCATCAAATTGAACCCAAAGGGTAAAATATGTTAGTAAATATAAAGGTAACAGGAGGGTGAAGCATTGAATCGGGTCAAAATGACCCAAAGGCGGGGGGAGGGTGTAATATTGAGTCGGGTCAAAATGACCCTAAGGCAACACAAGGGTTAAGAAAACATAACATGCTTTCAGTTTCATTTTGTCTCTGGACCTTTGAACCTTGCATATTTTTACTGGCTCTGATTATTATATAACTTAACTGGAGCACGTCAGAGGAATGGCTCCCACCCCTCTCCAAAATGACTTCTGTGGCTTTTGTCTTTTTTTATTATGTATGTATATGACTACAATTGTACTCTGTTTATGGAAAGGGACTTAATGTATTTTTACTGAGTGAATATAGTCACAATGTCATGTACAATGCTCCTGATTTTGCTTGCGTTTGTATATTTGGTAAAGCTCCCTATTCAGTAGTTTATTCCAGTTTCTTTTCAAGTTCCCCGTTTCCTAAAGGACATGCTGCCTGCCTTGCTGACTAAATTTGAGTTTTTAATTATAAATCATGCTCCCTGTGCATTGGGCGGGTGAGTAGCAGTTCAGGATGAGTTGGTACTCGTCAAATGGTTCAAAGTAAAATGTGAAAATTATTCATATTTCTACTTTGCTTCTTCATTTTGTGTGATGTCCTGTTGGCCCTGGATTAAGTGTATGTATGCATTGTTTATATCCGTCTCTACCACTTGTATAGGATAGCGTTTATTTTTTATACCTGATAGATATATTACTCCGGCTACGTAGTTGGGGCTACACTTCATGGCGTTTGGAATTCATCCACAAAAACCTTCTGCTATGTCAAAGCAGCCGGTCTCCTTGTTGCACTTTACACCACTGTGGACCGATTGGTTGTTACTCATCCGCCCCGATCGGCACCGAGTCGTTGTGTTTGGACCGCGATGAGTAGCAGGCAGTACCTGTTTGAATGAATCCTGTCTGTGATGAGAGACTCAAGCCTGCAGGTTTTTTACAGATTCACTATTGCGACGCTAAATCTGCATCACATGAAACGAAATAAAAACGTTGGTATTCTTAATGTGTGGTCTTATTTACAAGTTTACCAAGAGGCCCAGAATCTGTTCGTCCTCCGTCACGTCTCCAATGCGCTCGGCTCTTGGGTGTTTTTGCGAGGGCTCATGTACTTGTGTGTGTGTGTTCTGTACCGGTGTCCCCAAAAAAACCTACGCGGCGAGATCACCCATTCTTAAAAAGACGAGGCTCATCCAAAGAGACTGTCCGACTTACGTCAAACTCACGTCCGAAGAGTGACCTTTGACCTGTGGGGGAGGGACATGGCATTAGCCGTCATTACTTCAGTGGTTCTAAAGCTGCTAGCGCCCCCCCCCCCCCCATACGTTGACTCTTGTTCGAGACACTAAAAGCATCAATCGAGGCCCTTGACTGCAGGATCCACGGCTCCCTGGAGTCACACAACAGCCCATAATGCCATTGTGTTGCACAGTTAACGTTGAATTGCAGAAGTATCATATTTGTAAAATCATGAGAACAAAGACAATACAATTATTAAGATTTATCGGTGCTTGATTATTGTTTTTTTAATGTTTTAAATTGTTGGATTGGATTATTAACTGGAAGTTACACGTTTTTTTTAATAGTCAGAATCAAACGTTGCATGTTCCAAAAGAGTCTCGTGATGCTCGATAACGTGTGATTGTTTCATTCAGTCAAACGTTGGAGGATTTCACTTATTTTATTAGTGAATGTAGGAAGCGTTGAACACTATTTTCAGAAACAGTGACAATGAAAATATTATACCACGTTGTTTATGCCAAAAAAGTAGCCGGACGCTGCAGGGAATCGAACCCCATCCCAGTAAACCAGGAGTACCATTACCAGTGCCTTTGTTCTTTTGGAGGCTTGTGGGTTATAATAATTTCTAGTTAACTAGGATAAATAATTAATTAAAATAAGTACAGATGAATATGAAAAAATAAATAAATATAATCAATTAAATAAAACAAATAATCAATTAAATAAATAGATCTTCTCGGTTTACTGTTGGTACATGTTGAGAGTCTCCTGGTCGTTGGTGTTCTTCAAGGCCCATCTCAGTTTCTCATTCTCAACAGTGAGCCGATTACCGACACTTCAGGGTATCGAACCGGCTGCGTTTACTCCTGTGAGTTTTAGCGGCTTATCCATGGCTTTACCCGCGTATGACTTCAACTTTAAACTCAGTCTTTTTTTGACAACGGTACTAAATTCTCAAAGGTCCCATTTCACATCAACGAGAGAGCTAGTTAACTGGTCACTAGTTGGTACCATGTTCTTCTCCGCGGGCGGTTTGAGATCTGTAGCTGCTGGAGGATCTTTGAGGCCTGAAGGAAGAGGTGTCCTCCTGCTCCAACTGGATCTTGTTGTTTTCCTCAGCCTTGAGGTCGAGCGGCCTTGAGGTCGAGCGGCCTTTGTTTCACCGTCTCGTTCAGAGCTGCTATGTCTCCAGCTGGTCTATGTTGTTGACCTGGCCGTGTGGAGCTCCGTTTGGAGGGAAGTCTTTTCTTTAGTCACAGACGATTACTTTCCAACCACTCGAGATTCAAAGTGTTATCAAACTTGATCTTGTTGTTAGCCATCATCTCGGTCGTAGCTCTGACCTCGAGTGGCTCAGTTCTCCAGGCCTGGATCTTCTGAGCATCCTCGCTGATGTTAACCTTCTCATTATGCAGTTCTGCGCGAAACCCTCCGGCAGCTGCATTTCTCCAATCAGGTTTTCTTCTTGATAAACCGACCCTGCCGTATTTATCAAGTTGATCCTGATGTTTTTAACCTTTTCCTTTTCCTCGATATTCAGGGTGTTATCCATCTTGATCCCGTTGTTATCCATCTCGGTCAGAGCCCTGACCGAGGCCTTTGTCCTGCAAAGGTCATCCCTGAATGGCTTAGTCTTCCACGCCTGGATCGACTTATCCATCTCTTTCTTGGTAACAACCTTCCCGATGTTTCCTACCCTTTCCTCCTGCTCGATCTTCAGGGTTTGATCCAACGTGGTCTTGTTCTTATTCATCAACTCGGTCAGAGTTATATATATATACACTACCGTTCAAAAGTTTGGGATCACCCAGACAATTTCGTGTCTTCCATGAAAAATCACACTTTTATTTATCAAATGAATATAAAATATAGTCAAGACATTGACAAGGTTAGAAATAATGATTAATATTTGAAGTATTCATTTTGTTCTTCAAACTTCAAGCTCAAAGGAAGGCCAGTTTTATAGCTTATATCACCAGCATAACTGTTTTCAGCTGTGCTAACATAATTGCACAAGGGTTTTCTAATCAGACATTAGTCTTCTAAGGCGATTAGCAAACACAATGTACCATTAGAACACTGGAGTGATCGTTGATGGAAATGGGCCTCTATACACCTCTGGAGATATTTCATTAGAAACCAGACACTTCCACCTAGAATAGTCATTTACCACATTAACAATGTAGAGTGTATTTCTGATTAATTTAATGTTATCTTTATTGAAAAAACAGTGCTTTTCTTTGAAAAATAAAGTCATTTCTAAGTGATCCCAAACTTTTGAACGGTAGTATATATATATATATATATATATATATATATATCCAAATAAAGGCATATACAGAGGAGACATTACGTGCAGCAATGTCTTGGATGTCATAGGGCACCCAGCTGTCTATTTGGTGACATGATAAATAATAGCTGTGTAGTATTGACGTAGCAGTTATATTTGTGTATAAAGTATACACAATACTTTGAGACGAAAAGGGACAGCAGGGGGCAGCTGTAACCTGCCGCATCCAACCCGGAACTTTGATTTAGTTAATCTACTTCTTGGAAATTTGAAAAAGAAAAAACGGTCTCGCTCAGTATAAGAACCAGTAGCATTTAACGTTGTTGCATAATTGTTCTTTCAAAATAAAAGTACTGTAGCGCTTGATTTTTAAAAGTAACGCATTTACATGTTTTAAGGTAACACATCTTACACGAGCACAGCTGATGGTGAATTATACGTAATGGAATAAGTAAATAGTGACACTTAAATTTATAGATTGTTACCGTATAACATGTTACTTATAATTGTTCACGATAACACCTTGGACGGATGTATTTTATTTTGAAAGTTATAACCGGAAAAGCTTTCTCTAACTCCGACTAGCTTGCCTCTTCCAACTCTCGACTGAGCGACTCCAACTAACCCGGAACTTTTAAGTCAACTAATCATTCCTGAAAACTTGTTGCAGGGAGTTTCCTCCTGTTTGTGAGAGCGGTGCCAATGCCGCTCTGAGAGAAGACACTTCTGCGGACTAAATTAGTTCATTCCGAGGGGGAAATAGGGAAGTTTCAAATGTTTCTCGCTCCGACTGCGGCGGTTCCTGTGGGACAGTAGCCCTCGACTCGTCTTTTCAAACCAGGTAGGAACCGAGGGGGGAAAGCTGTGCAGCTGACTCTCTCACTTCTTTCACAACCTTGTCATGAGCCAACAGTGGAATCAGTGTTAAAGTCCTACCAGTGCAGGTGCTGTTAAATACATGTGTGTGTGTTCACGCGCTCACGTTTCACTAACTCACGTTAACCTACGAGTGAGCTTCAAACGCACAGAGCTCACGCCTAATGAGCTCTCGGTGTTCCGCTGCTCACAACACGGCTAACATGGAAGGTATATGTGTGCAAAGTAGAGCGATATGTATGCTAATGAGGAGGACGCACACCAATTGCATGTTATATTAATGTTTTGTTTGTGGTTGTAAATGAAAGCACGCATGTCATTAAATCCCAGTAGAAGTCAAAAGTTAGTCTAGCTTTTTATTATTCCTCTATTGGAGAAACAAGTGCTCGTGTGTGTGTGTGTGTGTGTGTGCGGGGAACCCTGTCAGGTTAGGAATTTCAGGCAGCTGAGTGCCCCCCCCCTCCCTCCCCTCTCTCTCTCTCTCTGTGGCTTTAAGCTTAGTACTGCATCAAAGTGGTAGAATACGGTCGCTGACAGCTGCTGAACGTAGTTGAGATTTGTAAAGTAATTTCCATTATTGTATTGACACATTAATACAATAATAATTGGTGATGCATGTGTCATCTGTCTGTTTTTAATAGTTTACTGTGTGCATCCTGATAGTCTTATATTTATTTCCCCTGAAGAATATATTAACTTAACTGTGACGTGTTAAGTAAAACTGTAAAAACATAACATTCTGATCAAACTTATTATGACTGTAACTGACAGTTGTATTAATTTAATATGTTTATCTGACAACTATTTAATTTATTATACTGTTTCTATTTTGGTGTATATTCTCTCTGAATAATGCCCGTTAGTGATCCTTCGTGATGCCTTTACAATAAGTTGCTTTGCCCAAACCCAGGAGTAAAAACACATATATTGCATTTAATATCATAGAAACTGAGAAATACAAGCAAATATTCACATAAATCATTCTGATGTATTTGTTGGCGTTGTATAACTCATCAATAACAATGACATAATGTCCAGTGCATGTTTTGAGGTGAGCAGCATTGAGAGAAGGGAACCAACACATTCACTTCCCTTCTGTTTAAAACAGACCCAGAAGGGCTGTTTCTCTTATTCAGGGGACATCACGAACATAAAGCGACAGGTGGACACACTTGAGCGAAAATACCTCTTTTATGCTGAGTTAAAACACGTGAATCTAGTTTAAGTTTGTCCTTGGTCTGGTTGTAATGAAGGGGAATGTCAGTGCAGGCTGTCTCCAGTGTGGCAGGAGGCCTGCAGCAAGTACAGACAGGTCACGATGCCGTCAGCCTCAACTGAATGTTTCTGCTCTCTGACTCGTCTGACCTTTTTTTTATTTTATTGCCTTTCTGGACAAAAGTCTTCTGACGTCTTTTCAACGAGTGCATTTGGATCCATTGGGGACATTCTCCCATCGGCCCCCTTTCTCTGATATAATTATGTGTGATTAACAAATAGTACAACAGCTGAATATTAATTAATATATACGATCATATAATATGAGATTATCTAGAGGTCTGATTGTAGTATAATAAAATAGTCGCTGCCTTTTTTTATTTTGTTCAGGAGAGTATTCTTAAATAATTGAGATACATTGATTGTCTTTACCTGCTTAGTAACATCAATAATTGTTTGACGACTGAGATATTATTGAAAAATTGCCTCATTGAGTAAAAAAAAGTGAAAAATACAGTATTATTAAATATCTATGATTTAAATAAACAACAGATGTTCAAGGCCACGCTCAGCATCTGTGAGGCACAGTACTACTCACTAATGTCATTTGATGTTGATGAAAAGGAAGTTCAGCCGGTGTGTGTTTTTTATTCCAATTGTTTTTAATAACCGTTAGTCATGCAGCCAATACAACATCGTAAGCTGCAGCTGTTGTCATGGTACATTTCACGGTGCCCTTTTGACAAAACAAAGGGGCGTCTCCTTTCAGTCTTTGCAGTGCAGCCGTAACAATACTTTGGGCTTCAGCTAATAGACACACGTGGGTTCAGCTTCCCATTCATCATTTAGTCGTATACACACACACTTCAGCTCCGCAGGTCGTCTTTGTTGTTGCAAAGACATCACATGCTCTAACCCGGTATTGCCCTTGAATTTGCTGACTCATAAGCTGACCGAGAATTCTACATTCACACCCAAATCTCTTGAAGATTAAGGTTGCACATTCTTGTAGGTATTTGCTCGATGGAGGTCGACCAGCGTAATGGTTTTCAGCACCGCAGGGTTAATTAAGTCCATCTATAAATGATCTGGACCGGACCGGGACTGCAGCCTGCTGTGAAAGTCCTCCACGTGTTCCCTCTTGCTCTTATTCATCAGGAAAAAGATGCCGCAAGTGAGCTGAGAAGACCGTAAAGACGCGTGGCTGTTTGGACGGAGCGCTTTTCGCCTTGAGATCTGCCATAAACTGCGAGAGCTTTAGTTTTTTTCTTTTTAGACCGGAGCGATGGTATGTGAACTATCCGAGAGATCGAGGAGAGGGTGGGGTTTATTAATCACACCAAACATAAGCGGGCACAAGCTCGACCTATTTTTCTTTCATCGAGAGCTCGTGAATGTGGAGCTGAAATTTAGATGGAACTGTATTGTTTCCACGTCTGAAGGCCAGGGAGCGGCGAAGAAGGACAAGGAAGGGGGAAGGGTCGGAAGCACAACTGCTTCTTCTGTATCCTCTGGGAATGCTGTCGGAAGGCTGGGGAGGAAGCGTGTCTGATGTGTGTGTGTGTGTGTGTACATTGGAAGGGGGAGAAGAAAAAGTGAGCAATCCGTGTGCGTGTTCAGACAGTATTTGGGCCTCTCAGCACTCGGTGCACCATGAAGTGAAAGAGGAACACGGTGCCGCACACCCGCAGAGTGAAGATGATACTCTCGTTGACCGCCACGAGTAATTCACGACGACCGGCCTCTTCACGGAGCGACCGCTCTCGGGGTGGTCAGCTTCCACCTGAACGCCTTTAAAAATCCCTGAGACAACAGATTCATTGATACAATTATAAATATTATGTTTATCGCCAGTTTAGAGATCAATTTGTTTTATCCCTGCCACGACATTTCTGTGTGAAATTTAAATCTTGGGATATTCTGATATAAATGTAATCTAATTTTGGTTGTAGTTAGATGAAGTTGTCACAGAGTTATCTTTCTTAAAACGGGACAGGCTGTGTATTTAGTTTTAGTTCTGGTTTTATTCGTCTCGACTCTTTATTCTCACGTTCTGCTGCACAATGATGTCACTGTGAAACATTTCCCTTTTTCTTTTTTCAGGTTGTCAGCATTAATGGTCATTACTTTTTTATTAAGTAATATAATAATAATAATGATCTCTTTTATTATCAACAGATAAAGAGTGGTGGCGTTAAGAGGTGCCAACATGCCTCAACAGAAGGACATCGTGAAGATAGCCATCCAGATGCCTGGGGCCTACCCCCAGCTCATACAACTGGACCAGGTAAAGCACACACACGCACACACACACACGCACACGCACACGCACACACAAACACACACACACAATGCCAAATATGCTCCATTTTAAACTCCACAGCTGTGGTAAAGCTATCCATTGTGTTGAAGAGCATCTCTGTATCCCTTGACAACGAAGCCCGACACACTGTCGTGTCACTCACTCATTCAACCTGAATGACGCTGGATGTTCAGCAGCCTTTGGCGTTCCAAGTAAAGCCCGATTGAGATTACAGATTGATTAAGATTGTCCTGGCCAAGACCGGCAGCAGCACATTGAACAACATATAAAAGTTACAGACAATTAAATGTATGTTTACAGCACGAGTATACCAAAATAAAACTTGTCTGTACATCATGGATCAAAAAGTAGCAGCTGGCTCATTCAAAGCGTCTACAAATTATTTACTGTCGCCCAAATTTTCCAATTAGTTTTTAGGAAATTCAATCGACCAGCTCCCCTTGACCCAACAGGAGCAGCACGCCTACAAGCAGTGTAGTTTTTTTGTTAAGTATTGCCTTATAAAGAAGGACATGTCATTAAGTCAAGAGTTAGGGCCTGAAGATTTGTAATACACTTTAACCCATGTACACATTTGTGTAGCATACACACTAATGTGTATACACATATTTATGTTGAAATTCTAACGTTTTGCTTCTTTCTGAGATGCTTCAGTTATTCGATCAACAATAGTAACAACATGTGTCTGAAGGAGATCGTCACTGGTGTTACATCTCAAATGCTGATAGGATTTTTGTAACTTTGGAAACGGAAAGACAAAGAAGCTGATGTTGGGTGACTGATGTCCGTCAGTGCCTTCATCTCCACAGTGACCAGTGTGGTTGGTGCTGCAGCATGAGATATTAAACATGCCCACACTAGTGACTATAATAATCGCCTGTGATGTCACTGACTGTCAGCTTTTCAAACTATGGAGCGGTTGACATGTTCAATATTTGAGAAACAAGTTGTCATCACGTAAGTAGGAATGAATTGCACTTAACTTGGAGTTTGACGGGACTTCCTTTTTTAATTTCCCATTTGAAATGTTTTATTTCCATAAGGCCCGCTTTCATGCAAAGTCCAATTTTATATTCTATATAATGTCACTTTTCTCGATGGTGGTGTCGTCGCCAGGTCGTCGATGTCCTGCCCTACACAGCCGCCTTCCTCTCACACAACCCCGCTCAACTACTCCAAATGTAGCCTTGTTAAGTCGCGGTTTTATTTATTTTGAGGTTATGATATGTGTGACTCACCACACAGCCCCATTTATATTTATTTAGTTGTGTATTTATATATTATTGAACCATTTGGGGTTTCATGGCCAGGTTTAGGTTTGTCAGCTTTTACTAAATGAGATTGTAGGGAAGTTTTAGATGTGTTTCCCAGAAACTATGGGGAAGTTTCACTTCTGTGCACAAGACAGCTGGGTGTGCGTCTCACACTCACTGCACATCACTTGAGGAGCTTTGAACAGAGAGGACGGATTCAACAGGGAGAACAGTTGTAAAATGCAATATTCCTGAAACTGGAAAGAACTCCCACACTTTTTAAATCCCCGATACCTGAAACATTATTTCATTGTTATTGTTGTTGTAATAATCATAACTGGAGAACCACCAATAAGCATTGAGGTCTGTTCACAACCAATCCCATCAACCCGGGAGAATCCCGCACCATGTTCTCATTGGTCCAGTCGTCTTCACGAAATCATTCGATTGGTCGACCTTCTTGGATGCCACTAATTGCAGAGCAGCCCCTGGGTCTACCGCAGAACCCGAAGACATTTTGATTTGTTGACCGCGGGACTCGCCACTAATGGCAGGATAGCTGAGAGCCAGACATGGAAGTAGTCTGGCTTTTATTTTCGTTCAAAGGGATCTGGGCCGAGTTCGGAAAGTGTTGGGAACTCTTGGATTTCCTCTTCTCAGCAATCGAGGTTTGCAGCCAGTGAAAATAGTTGTGGTGCCGTGATCCCATAACGGCATGGCACTACTGAAGCGAGCATTCAGCTCCTTGACAGAAACATACTTTCATAGTAATACTTTGTTGTTGCGACCCACGTGTGTGCAGCAAGTGTGAGTTTGTATTTTTACGTCACGTGAACGTATCTGCGGTGGTTTGTGTCTGACTGCAGGATGTTTTGTTGTGTCTTTGTCCAGAAAAAGCCTCTTTCTGCCGTCATAAAGGAAGTGTGTGATGGGTAAGTGGATTTGTTTCGCTTTCTTTGTGGTTATGTTTGATATCAGAATCAGAATCAGAAACGGGTTTATTGCCAGGAATGTTTACACAAACGAGGAATTTTTCATTGTCTTTGAACTGTATGTCTTTTACATTACATCACATGCCATTGAGCAGACGCTTTTATCCAAAGGGACTTACAATAAGTGCATTCGCTGTCGGAAAAGAGCAGAGGGAATCATTGGGGACTCACTTCATTCAGCTCACTCTCTGCTCAGACACAAACACTGCACATACAACCTGAGACACAGCAGAGCGGACAGCACCGTCACCCACAGGACACGCTTCTTCAACAGCTTCTTCCCTGCCTCAGTCAGACTGATGGCGCAACAGAACTACTGAGAAATGCGCACTCCTTGATAGTGTGGAAAATGTGCAATACCACAATCAGTGCAATATCCCCACACAACCTTCCCCCAACATCTGAAGATGTGCAATATCCCCACATAACTCTCCCCTTCCCCCTCTTTCTTTCTTTTTACAAGCTCGGTACAGC
The DNA here is from genome assembly GCF_029220125.1 of Pseudoliparis swirei. NCBI lineage: Eukaryota > Metazoa > Chordata > Actinopteri > Perciformes > Liparidae > Pseudoliparis > Pseudoliparis swirei. The sequence continues at coordinate 21,992,724 of NC_079393.1, forward strand.
ACTAGCCTACTTACCTACTTATTATCTCTGCACTCTCCTTTCTTATGTTTATTTTGATAACCTGTTCCTGTACTTAATACTGTTAATACTGCATACACTTTACCACACTATGTACAGTGTGTTTTTTGTACAGTGTTTAAAAAATATATATGTTTCATATTTCTATTATTATTACGGTTACTATTATAATTATTATAGTGTGTTTGTTTTGTACCTCTGTTGACTCGGAGAACCCTGCAAAAATAATTCCGATGTGTCTGGACTGCTGGTCTAGGCACAGATGGTAAATAAAAAACCTTGAACCTTGATTCAACCTAGAGTACAAACTAAGAACAACAAGAATACAAAAGTACCATAATAAGAGCTATTTAAGTGCCACTGAAGTGCAAATCTGTGTTTTACTCCAGATATAGTCGGAAAAGATGTGTTTTTAGTTTCCGGCGGAAGATGTAGAGACTTTCTGCTGTCCTGATGTCAGTGGGGAGCTCGTTCCACCACTGAGGAGCCAGGACAGCAAACACAAGTCGGTTGGCTGTTGCCGTGATGTCTTACCGTGATAGTTAATATCGGTGTGTGTGTGTGTGTGTGTAGCTGGAATCTCCACGGTCCCGACAACCACGCTCTGCAGTACGCTGATGGAGTCCAGACGTACATCACTGAATCGGTGAGTCACATCAACCTTATTTACGAATCAATGCAAATATTTACCACACCAGGGAATCGGCCCGCTGCACGTTTGAGCACAACCTGAAGACATTGAGCAACAGATCTGAGTCAGCCCGTCAGATGTTTCCATGTTGAGGACGAAAAGGCTGTAAATCTCTGTTCAAGTTGTCAAAGCACGGCAATGAATCTGGGAATCAGAATTATTTGAACCACCTCTGGTCCGCTTTGTGTTTCTCTCGAGTTCAGAAATATATCAAATGACTTGATCTCAAAACAAATCCCACGGCGCACAACGTCATCACCGCCATGAGGAATGAGTGTGGAACCGGCTCTAACAGCAACGGACATGGAGAGAGACGGATAAAAGCAGCTGGAAGTACACCGGGCATCTCGGTGTCAAGTGACCTTTTGAAGAGGTTGCCACTGAAGGCCCGCCCCCTCTTTGGGCTGAAGGCGGCGCTGCAGAAGCCATCAGAGAGATACAGAGGAAAAGATGCTTCCAGTGTTTCCTTTCATGTTACAGCCAATGCTGTATCTAAACTCTTCTAACCAGGGGGGGGGGCTTAAAGCCTTAAACACATCACAGCACAGCTTGTGTGTCCTTCTCCTATGTAGCAGTCTGTCCTTGTGAGCAGATAAATGCATCATCAGTGCCTCTACTAGTGTCAGAAGACTAACAGGCTTCTATACCTCTCTGCAGCTCACACACAAAACAGTTTTAAGCTAAACATGTCTCTCTATTTTACTAACAGTTAGTAGAGCGTCAGTACTATCTACTCATACTACTTCTGCAGTGTGTGTGTGTCTGTGTCTGTGTCTGTGTGTGTGTGTGTGTGTGTGTGTGTGTGTGTGTGTGTGTGTGTGTGTGTGTGTGTGTGTGTGTGTGTGTGTGTGTGTGTGTCTGTGTCTGTGTCTGTGTGTGTTTTCCGAGGGGTGTGTGCGTTTATAGGTCCTTGTACTGTATATGTCTGTGTTTGGCTGACTTATTTGTATCCATGCGTGTCTAACTTTCTCTACCTTGTGGTCCCTGTGTCACTTTACATGTCAGCGTTTTTTTCAACAGCTTTTAAAGTGTGTGTGTGTTTGTGTGTGTTTTGCAGAATCGTCTGGACATTAAGAACGGCTGCATTCTGCGTCTGACCAAGGCCCCGGTGAGTCTGCGTCAACCACGCTGCTCTATCTCCTCCCTCTCCTCACATTCCTGCAGCCCTCTGGCTCTTCACCGTCATGTCGGAGAACATTCACAGACCGGCTGCGTGGCCAGTTCATGGAATAAAGCATTATTCTCTTACTATTACAAGTCGCTGAGTTTCAAAGAAATGTAACGATATGATATGAATAATTATATACACTACCGTTCAAAAGTTTGGGGTCACTTAGAAATGTCTTTATTTTTCAAAGAAAATCACTGTTTTTTCAATACAGATAACATTAATCAGAAATACCCACAATACATTGTTAATGTGGTAAATGACTATTCTAGGTGGAAACGTCTGGTTTCTAATGAAATATCTCCATAGGTGTATAGAGGCCCATTTCCATCAACTATCACTCCAGTGTTCTAATGGTACATTGTGTTTGCTAATCGCCTTAGAAGACTAATATCTGATTAGAAAACCCTTGTGCAATTATGTTAGCACAGCTGAAAACAGTTATGCTGGTGATATAAGCTATACAACTGGCCTTCCTTTGAGCTTGAAGTTTGAAGAACAAAATGAATACTTCAAATATTAATCATTATTTCTAACCTTGTCAATGTCTTGACTATATTTTCTATTCAATTTTCAATTAATTTGATAAATAAAAGTGAGTTTTCATGGAAGACACAAAATTGTCTGGATGACCCCAAACTTTTGAACGGTAGTGTCCATGGACACAATACTTGAGTATGGTGTGTGTAAACATGTGTTTTGTTGTTGCCGCTGAACACAGGGCCGCTGTGCAGAAGACCTGTACAAGGGCATCCAGAGCTCGGACTCGGGTGTGCGCTGCGACTCGCTGAAGGAACTGGCGAATGTTTCCAAGGACGTGACCTTCGCTCAGGAGTTCATCAGTCGAGACGGACATCTCCTATTGGTCAAAATAGTAGAGGACGCTAAAGAGTTAGTACTGCATGTGTGTGTGTGTGTCCATGGCTGGGGTAGAATGGTGTTCCTCCTCAGATGGATATCTGTGGTGCTGGGGGGTGAAGTGGCTCTCACACTTGTTGCAGCATATCTTGCCGAGTTAGACACGTATACACTGTATAGACCTATTGGTTTGTACCTGTTGTGCAGTTTCTATGATCATATGAAACACTGACACTCCTCTGGCGGCACAGTGAGCTGCATCCTGAGTGCTCGGTCACATGAGGGACATGTTTTAACTGCATCGAGATGAATACAAGGATTCCACACAAGCAGTCTGTCTGAAAGCTTTTTTGTCGTCTATGTGTCTGAGTGCATAATATGACATAACATTTCTTTGTATGCGTGTGTCTGCGTCATTCAGGAGTAATGTGATAATGACCCACACACTGACGGGCTTCATGGAGCTGATGGATCATGGGATCGTTTCATGGGAGAACCTGTCGTCTGTCTTCATCAAGAAGGTGCTGTGTCTGGTGCTCTGTCTGTTGCGTTGTCACTTTGATAGTAGCTGCACTCTGTCTTACTATTCCTACCTCCTGTCTTCCTTCTCAACATCCCTTCCTTTTTCCCGTTCCTTTCAGATTGCTAGCTTTGTCAACGCCAAGCTGACCGATGCATCAATCCAGCAGGTGTCCTTGGACATCCTAGAGAGCATGGTGCTGAGCAGCCACGGCCTCTTCCTGCAGGTCAAACAGGAAGTCACTATGGAGCGGCTCATCGCTCACCTCCAGGTGTAAGTGACGGCTGGATGAGGACCGACGGTTAGAAGCCGATCATAAATTCATTTAAACCTTGAGTGAATGCAGCCGCAGCGGCTGGATTCACCAATACTTCCTCTCATGTCAAATGTGTTCTGTGTTCCAGCTTTTGTTTTGATCAAAGCTCTAACATTGGTTCTTAGAGATAGAATCTGAAGACAACGGCACAAGATGTTGGCATTGGAGACGTTCAAATAAAATAGAGAGAGAAAATATTCAGTGTCTACTGTTCAGCAAAGAGAAAAGTAACTTTGCCAGAGTTACACATCTGTGGGGCGACAGGGTGGTGCAGAGAGTTGTCTGTAACAGGAAGTAATTAAATATGTAAAAATACTGGTGCAGACGATGACATTGTGTCTGCTGTTTCTCACACAAGAATCTAACAGTTAGACTGAATGTATTGATGTGGGAATATAAACCTTCAACATCCTTTCCATCTCAGCCTGTTTTCCTTCCTTAAACACCTCTTCATGCAGCAGTGAAACATCTCAATGATGTGTTTGTCTGAATTTGTTCTTCTGCTCCTCTCTGACCATGTTCAGGACGAACCAGCAGATACAGACCAAAGCGATGGCTCTACTTATGGCACTACTCCAGACAGCCGGGGACTCGGACCGACAGGTGCTGCTGCAGTCTTCTTCTTACTTTCTAATATACTTTCATCAACTTCCTCTTCTTGTAGCTATTCAAACTTCCAAGCATGCAGACGTTTAGTTATTGGGTTAGTTTACGTCCTGAATGTCTGCAACGTATATCTTCTGTAACCAAGACTGAACGTGTTATGCACGTTAAGGCCATTATTAAACACGTGAGTCAGAATCCTGCTGACGTCACTTCTTACAGCTGGAAAGGACTCGTCTGTAAGTCGAGGCTTTCTCCCCCACGGTTCAGTTCCTGGTCCTCTCATTGTACGGAAACAGTTCCCTCATTCAGCCCTCTGGCTCCCTTCCACTCTGCCTCTCTTTGTTACTGACACACAGACTCACACTTCCTCACTTTGACAGAAAGTCAACAAATCCACCCTTCTTATCAGCAAATGAGCCCTGAACAAAACGAGGCTGGGCCAGAGATGCGTGTACCAGCAAGTGATGGTTTTGTCTTGGAGGTCAAAGTCCCACACACGAATAGGAACTGACACGACAGTGCCACCCCTTGTTTGAAACATGTCATTGCACCCCGGCTCCACATGTTGGTCATGCTCCCTTGTTCTTTCTCTTCTGTTTTACAGGATATTTTTGCGTTCCTGAATAAGAGGAATCTCCGGCAGTACATTTATAAAGTAAATGGTCTCTTTATTTACATTTCACATAGTTTTCTGTATCTCAGTGATAAAATACTTGTAATTTGTGATCTCGGGCTATACAAAATAAACTGAATTTAATTGTGCAGAGTAAAGTAAAGCAACATCTCTGGCCTATTAAAGTAATCCATGTTTTTGTTGCAGAACATCATCCATAGTTCTGGCGCAGTCCAGGACGAGATGGCCCACTACCTCTATGTCCTCCAGTCCGTTACCTTAAATCACCTGGAGGCCCGCATGAGGACTCCTATGGACAGCTACAGCCAGGTGAGCTCCAACATGAGGAGTCAAACTCTGAAAACATCTGCTGCTGCCGCTTCACACATTATGTTTAAATCTTAAGGATTTATCAGCTGGTCTACCTTAAATGGTTAATGGCTAAAATGAAATAATTCCCCATTGACACAGATTTCTGATCTGAACTGAAATGTAATCATCTGTTCCTTGTTTCCGAAGCCTGTTTGTACATTTCACTGATAGATCTCAAAATCTTTCACCATAATAAATTATAGACAAATCTATAACATTTTTTGTTTTAATTATCAGACACACCAGAGTGAGAGTGCCTGCATGACAGTGACGACACATCCATGTTTTATCTGCCTCTCCCCCTGCAGGACCAGAGAGATACGCTTCACAATCTGCGCCAGGCAGCGTTCGAGAACGAGAGTGAGAACAGCCTGAGCAACGAGAGACGACGCTCGCTCTGCGCCAAAGAGTTCAAGAAGTTGGGCTTCTCTGTGAGTGACCGCTGTCACAAGTTATTCAGTGATGATTCAGTTCACTTTCATCATTATATAATAGTTAAAGTACTTTATCTTCATGCCACTGTGAATAATATTGATTGTTCTCCTCATTTTAGAACAATAGTAACCCCGGTCAGGACTTGGTTCGAACGCCTCCTGGTCTTCTAGCTCTGGACACCATGTTTTATTTTGCTGCACGCTATCCTGATGCCTACAGCAGGGTAAGCATGATGTATCTGCTTGTCATTTAACCACTTAGAATGAGCTGGTAGAAAAAAAGCATCTCTCAAAACAATTTCGGATTTTTGTCCTTACCAGCCAGCATCATGCTAACCTCATTGAGCAGTACACCATCAACTTCAGCTGTCTTGTATTTTAAATGAAGAATAAATCCCTCCATTAAAGATACATTTGGACTACCTGATCTCATGTTTCAGTTTTCCAATGCATACTAATAGAACAAATGTTATGTGACTGATAGCTTTTTGTCGATGTCAGTTCTATTTCATCCTTCCTGACCGCCGATATCTTTATTAATAACAACAATCATCCAGATCAGTTTGTTTTCAGCAGGCATCAGCTAAGGCTGAAGTTTAACTGCAGCTCGTTGAATACAAATTGTTGCCTATCGTGTGTGTTGACACAGCCACAAGATGGGGGTCACAGTGGTGCCTCGGCTCTATCCCGGTATCCCCAGGGAAGGGTCCGCCCCCACCGGTCGCCACAGCAGACTCCCTCTCTCGGGGCGCAGTCTGGTCTGGTACAGGACTTCCAGAGGACAGTCTATTCGCGACACTTGGGTCTGGAGCCACAGGCCATGCACCTGGCGCTCAAACAGTTCCTGCCATACTTGGGAGGGAATATGTACTTGTTGGGCGAGACATCGCCTCAACCACCTTCAGGGGCCCTAGGCGGCAGAGCTGCTCTGGCTCCCCGTGCTTCTGATTTTTTTCTCTCGGTAACCCCTCACCTGACCAATTGTCGGGCGAGGTAGCGACCAGGAGAACGGAACAGGCGTTCCCCCCCATTTCCGCTGATCTTTGCTAACTAGGTTTTTTTCAACAGGGCCACCGATTTTGCTGGGGGCCCCTGTCCGCAGCCAGGACTTGGTTCCCCTGGCTGCACAGACTCACGGTGCCTCGCTGACATCGGGACCCCTAGCACAGCTAGATGGTGGGACCTGCCATCCCGATCGCCGTGCCCAACAAAGGGCTTGGCGGGAGAGCAGAAGCAGCTGAACAGAATCAGTCCAGAGGACTATTCTAAATGCCGGAGTGCCATCCGTCTGAGCGACGCAGACCCGACCGCCCGACCAGACCACGGAGGGGGATTCCAGGTGCCTCGTGCGTACTCACGCCTCCGTCATCCCTTCTAGTTAAGGGCATGTCTGCCTCTATCCTGAGCTGCCATTTCAGGGCAGCATGCTCGACAATGATGCGGAACAGCCACAAGCTGGTGTCCCTCTTCATAAGGAGGGCCTCAGTGACTATCCCCGCCCCCCCGGCTCCTCCAGGGACTTGCCGAGTACTGGACACCCTGCTGCTCCCTGAGCCCCGAGGGCTCCTCCAGGGACTTGCCCCCGGTACTGACACCCTATGCTCCCTTGGCAGAGGCAGAGCTGTGGTTACCGTCGCCGCAAAGACCTTTCATCCTTGCCATAACTGCGGCAGAGCAAGTAGGCAAGCTACCCTGTCGGTCAATGAGCCTTGTCTGAGGGGAACTCAGAGGGCTCGGGTGTCACACTGCGGCCTAAGCAGTGGCTTCCCCAAAGGTGCTGGCACGCCGGGTCTCAACCAGCCTGTCCAGCCTGCACAGCTTGACCACCATAACTAGTCAGTTAGGGTGGATCTAAGAAGGCTATGCCACTGCAGAACAGTGCCTGTTCCACTAGATAGTGGAGGCCATTGCCTGGGCATAGGTGGTGAGCGTCCGTGCTCTGCCATCCAGAGCAGGGTGTTGTGCTACCAACGGCGCCCACATCACGGGAGGCGAAGAGGAGAGGTATGCGGGAATATAGGTGCATATGTATGCAACAGCCTCAGGGGCATCGTTGCACATTCACCAGAGACTACAGAGTGACACCCTCCATGCATTGCAGGTGGTCCAAATCCTCTGCTTGAGTCATATGAGGTAGTTTCCTTGGGATTCCTCGTGACACTGTTGGTATAAGTCATCCAGTGCTAAGCACACCCTGGCGGTCAGGAAGGATGAAATAGATGTAACTATGGTTCTATGAATCCTGGATGACCGCCAGAGTTCTTAGTCACCGGAATCTCGTGAGTTCGCGAAGATTCAGAACTGATCTCGGGATGATGACAAACTTATACCGGTGGGCGGGGTCATCCGAGGTCACGGGTGACTTTGTTGTTATTAATACTCGACCTGCTATGCGCAAGACGGAAGATATCCAGTGCTAAGCACCGCCTCTGGCGGTCATCCAGGATTCATAGAACCATAGTTATATACGTAACTTGCGTTCTTTGACACCGGCTTCACATTATAACTAAAACTTAATTTGTAATGTTAAAGTACTTCTGTCTACCAGTTTGTCCTGGAGAACAGCAGCAGGGAAGACAAGCACGAGTGTCCCTTTGCCCGGAGCAGCATCCAGCTCACACTCATCCTGTGTGAGATCCTTTGTATCGGCGAGCCGCGTAAGTTGCCCTCCTCCATTCTGCCGTGACGGTCTGTCACCTCTCGTCACACCGACAGCTGACCACCTTGTGTTGTTTTGCTCTTGTGTCCGTCTCATCTGCTCCTTCCTCTGTTAACAGCCTCGGAGACGGGGTCTGACTACCATCCCGTCTTCTTCAGTCAGGACCGGCTGATGGAGGAGCTCTTCTGTGTTTGCATTCAGCTGCTCAACAAGACCTGGAAGGAGATGAGAGCCACACAGGAGGACTTTGACAAGGTGCAGTAGTGCGGCATGCTCCTCTTTATTGGGTCGAGCAAGAAAAATGGTGCCACGCAGTTCTAGCTTCAAACTTAACCAGGTTTTTTTTTTTCACTTCAATACACTTGTTCAAACTTTCTGGAAATGCAATTCAGATTTTGATGAAAAGATCTGGATGGTATATATGAAGCTTGAGCCAGCAGCTGCTTAGCTTCGCAGTACTAAGTCTCAGCCTTTTGCACAGAGCCAGGCGAGCTGTCTCCCTATTTCCAGTCTTTGTGCTAAGCTAACTGTCTGCTGGCTCCACCTTCATATGATACAACGAACCATGAGAGGGTAACTGATCTTCTCACGTCACTCAGTGAAGGAATATCACACCATATCTCGAAGGATTCCATGTAAATGTAAGGTTTGAAAAACAAAGATCCAGAGCTGTGGTTTTCGGTCACGACACCATCTCAGCCCCGATGGAGTTACGATAATACGGATATTTACTCGGTTCATGCTGTAAATGCTCTGAAAGGGTGCACTGCGTCCCTGTTGTACAAAGGTTTTCAAACTCATTCAGATTTGACAAAGGGTAAGCTTCTCCAGACACACCGAGTTCAGCTTTTGTGGGAGCCTTTTAAAAGTTTGTTTTTACGGTGGATTTGTGTCACTTTGTACTTTAGTGACTTTGTGCGGGACATTCTTATGCTAACCGCCCCGACGCCCGCCCACACGAAAAGAGCTGGCCCTGCATTCAGGAGCACATGTGACCGTACAACCACACTGTAGAACTTTACGATGGCGTTCAGCATCGGGGTCTTGTCTGGGAGAAATATTGAGAATCCAGCCGTCCTAAAAAGAAGAGTGGTCGAGCTTTTGTCCTGAAGCGCACATCAACCCCACACGCACACAACGGAAGGCCTCAACAGTGCTCTCCTCTTCGTCATGTGACCCCGTGACCTTTCGGGAGCGGGCCAGTGTGCTGAGCGCCAACCCGGCCGACCGGCCTTTTGTTTTTGACCACACACCCCTACCCAGGGTGCTTTGGGGCAAAGACAAAGGGGCATTAGGTGGACAAAGAGAAGCGTGGTGGGCGAATGAAACAGAGGGAGAAGGAAACGAGAACAACAAAGCGCTCCGGGCATGAGCAGTAATTACACAACAACACCGGGAACATAAAACCTCTGTAAACAATGTGAGAGGGGGCGAATGAGAGGGTTGGATTGGAGGGAGCGGATTAGAAACCAAAGAATAGGAGAGGTGGTGGTGGTCGATGTAATATCACAAGTTTAGGTTTCATTCCCCGGTGAGTTCATTAAAAGTATCGTTGTTTGTCTGAGTAAGAAACAAATAATCCTTCAATTAAATCACAAGAATATATTTGCATAGCTTTACAGACTCCACGTGTTAATGGTCATCACACACCTACACACACACACACACACACACATATCCGGCATACATGCACATGCTGCAGGGTTTAGAGACCAGGACCATCATCGCTCCTATTGGCCAGTTTAGCTCAATGAAAGAGGGCGGGGCATGTGGGTAGGAGGGGTGTTTGTGGTTTTTGTGAGAGTATCAGGGTGTCTGTTTACAAAACACCCAGAGGCCTGCACCTCTCCTGTCATGTAGGAGATCTCTGTCTCTCCCTCACTTTCACCGCCCATCACCCCCGTCACTTATCTCAGGTGCAAAGTTGGGATTGAAATATCGTCTGCACTGAAGGAAGAAAAATGGAGGTACGGTTGTTTTTTGGTATTGTTTGCTGGTTGGAAGCTGGAGGATTTCATTAGGAAGTCAATATCAAATGTTGTAGTCAAATGTCTCTGTCCACACCCCAAGCCTAAAGTCTGAAACAGGTGAGACTTAACCCTTATGTTGCCTTCGGGTCATATTGACCCGAAGGCGACAGGAGGGTGAAACATTGAATCGGGTCAAATTGACCCGAAGGCAACACAAGGGTTAAGAACAGAAGTGATTTATATCAGGAGAGTTCAGAGGACACGACGCTGAGAAGCAGCGGTCTCAGGTTTGTGTCCTGTGCAGGACGGTGAGGTTATTTTGGCTTGCGCAGAGTCACAGGGTGAAACTCGAGTCGCTTGTTCTGTGTCCCTGAATGTTCTCGCTCTATAAAATGTATTTGGACGCGTGGAAGTTGGCTTCCACCATCTGTAGTCTCAATGCTGCCCGGCGGATACGCTCGGCATATTCTGTCTGGTCGTAAACGGTTGGATCACATTCAATGTTTGTGAATTGCTTGTAACCTGAAGCTTTGATGTACAATAGGACAGACGTGTGGAGAGAAGTCAGAGCTGCACTGAATGGGTTACTTTGAATCACGAATTGATCACAAGCCATCGAATTGGTTGTGAACAGCAATGATCTAGGTCAGCAGTCAGCAGTCAGCAGCGGATGAAGCGAGATCAGGATGAATAGTGCTGGAGTCGGCTTACTCTCTGTAGCACTATAGATTTCTATATAGATTTCCACTATTTACAACTGAGGCTCGTATAATAAAGGTGGATGTAGATGTAGATATATTCACTGTTTGACCAAGTGCCCCGAGCTTTGTTTCAGAGGGTCAACCCCTGTCCCTCTGCCTGAGCTTCAGTTCCACAAGTCAAGCAGAATAAACACACAATCACAATCAAAGGGGTTTGTGCTGCAGCATTTTAATCTGGGGCAATATACAAACGTGTTTATTAAATTAAATGTGTTTTTAAAATGTTCAGACTCACGATGAACCCAGTTACTGTTCAGTGAAATGAACACTCAATTTCAATTCAGTTTATTTTGTAGAGCCCAAAAGAAAAGACACATTTTTCTCAGGTCTTTATGTTGCAGATATTTGGGTTAATTAAGAGCGCACTGATCAATGGCTGCCCCCCTGTGGGTCAGATAGCTGGATATAAGGTCATGTGACACCGTCGCAGCAGAAGGTCCTTCACTTTCAACTCATCATAGAAGTAGGCAGGAACATGTATGGATGGATGGATGGAGGATAGGGGTGTGGCTTAGAAGAAAGACTGAATAAAAGAGTGGAGGAAAGGAAGGACTCTTCTTAAATGAACTCCCAGCAGGATACACTCTCGATCGATCAGTGTGTGGAGCATGCTCTGACCGCGTCGAGGAAACAGAGGAAGCGTCTTCATGTGGGTTTAAAGGTAAAGGGCCATCGTTAGGGGCTTCCACCTGGTCCCCCAATGTGTCTTATATAAACTACTCAAATGTACGTTAGTTGTTTCCTGTATTGCTGTGATTTGGTTGCTAGGAGGTTAATTCTTCATGTATTGGTCCCAGCTTTGTCTTTGCTGTACATGTGTGTGTGTGTCTTTGTGTTTGTGTATCTGTGTGTGTGTGTGTGTGTTTGTATTTGTGACCTGACGCAAAGCAGAAGTTCATCACCAGAACTTCTGCAAACTTCAGCATGGAAGTTAATTCTTCATGCAAACAGTGTCTGTGAGGGAAAGATCAACTTCTTACAGTCTTCATCAATGAATGGTGATGAAGACTGTGACTTGTGGTTGAAAGCTCTGGAAAAGATAGTAAGTTTGAGTATTTTGTCACAAATTCTGCAAAGTAGTCTCGGGGGGGGGGCAATAAAAAGCAAACGTCTGAATAGAATAGAGGAAGAACCATGATGGCTCCCCACACCCTCATCGTCGGCATTGATGCACGGACCTCTGATGTGTAGGAGGGAAGTCCATCTCCCACTTAACGTCATGCAGAATCTCTTTTCGAAGGCCACTGCAACCCAAAGGAGTCTCTGACATGAGGTCATTGTTTTGGGGTGAGAGCTGCATCGGAAACTCAAACCCAGTAAACTCGACTAGCTTTCCCAGGCCTGCCCGTATCACTCCTCCCTCTCCGCTATCAAAGGAGGCAGCACCCCGTTATCCATCTGACACGTGTCTGACCTGTCCTTGTCTCCTTGTCTCCTTCCCCAGGTGATGCAGGTGGTGAGGGAGCAGATCACCAGGACGCTGTCCAGTAAGCCGACCTCCCTGGAGCTCTTCAAGAACAAAGTCAACGCCCTGAACTACGGCGAGATCCTCAAACTGCGGCAGACCGAACGCCTGCACCAAGAGGAGACTCTGGCTCCCCCCGTCCTGTGAGTAGCAGGATGACGAGAGCCGAGACGCCAGGCTTTGATGAAACGTGTCCGATGGGATTAGCCATGTTGGTTTTACGGGTCTCTTGATGCAGGGTTTGTGTCTTAGGTGGATTTCCTGCAGCTATTTTGGTTCCAAGGTTTGAGAGAATAATGACAATTAACGGATTCAGTTTTTTGTCCTTTGAGAGGATGCTTATGGCACGGGACGAAGCATTTAGTCGACTTTTTTAAGTGTGTGTGTGTGTGTGTGATATCTTCTTTCCAGTGAGCTCAAAGAGCGCCTGAAGCCAGAGCTGCTCGAGTTGATCCGCCAGCAGAGACTCAACAGGCTGTGTCAAGGAACAATGTTCAGGAAGATTAGCAGCCGACGCAGACAGGGTGAGAGAGGGAGCACACACACACACACACACACACACATACTTAAAAAAGTCGACTGTCTCTTGTCCCTCTCATATCTCTCTCTGTTTTTCTTAGATAAATTGTGGTACTGCCGCTTGTCCCCTAATCACAAAATGCTCCACTATGGGGATGCGAAGGAGGACACCGACAACCCCACAGTAGAAATGCTGCAAAACAAGAGTGAGTGGAAGCTCGCCTGTCTGTATTTATTATGAGTTATTTCATAAACCTGACCTTGTCTTTGTACCACTTCCTCCTCATTCAGTTCCAGTAGCAGATATCAAAGGCTTGCTGACGGGGAAGGACTGCCCCCACATGAAGGAGAACAAGGGCAAACATAACAAGGTCAGCAGCTCTTCTTTTAAAGAAGATCAACTTTATTGTTCTCCGAGTCTCACGCTCATGAAGCTCCCATCTCACTGTGTTTGTGCTCCTCGACCTGTCTCCCACTGCAGGAGGTGCTGGACTTGGCATTTAGCATCACATATGACGTTGAAGAGGCGAGCCTGAACTTCATCGCCCCCTCCAGAACAGATGTGAGTCTTGCTCCTCTTCATCAAAGTTTCTTCTTCTCTGTGTGCGTTATAATGTAGAGTACTAGTATAAACGGTTCCCTCGCTGGCTTCCCCTCTCTGACAGTTCTGCCTGTGGACGGATGGACTGAGCGTTCTCCTGGGCCGGGAGATGAGTAGTGAATCTATGCGCAGCGAGCTGGAGATCCTGCTCTCTATGGAGATTAAGCTCCGCCTCCTGGACCTTGCGAACGTTCCCATCCCCGACATCGCGCCGGTCGTCCCCAAACCGCCGAGCAACTACAACTTCTGCTACGACTTCAGCCAGACGGAGCAGTAGAGCGACTGGGACGCGTGAATGTGTAAATATGTGTGTGTGTGTGTGTGTGTCTGAAATGAGTGGTGCGTGTTTGTTGAGATTTGACTTGTGCATCCATGCACTTATTCCTTATAACACAGATTTTTTTTTTTTTAATCATCATTTTATAATTCTAAATATATCTTAACTAAACTACGTATGGTACATATACTTGTGTGTGAGGTTTTTACTGGTCGAGGCAGTGGACGCTTTGACCTTCGCCTTTGATGCTAGTTGTGCTCATTTGTTAAATTCTTGTATTTTATTTTTTAAATGGGCATTACCTAGAACACAGATATGGTACATGTCATTAATTTCCAACATATGAAAGATAAATACAGTTTATTTTTCATGTTGGACAGAATTTTGCTTAAATATCCCTCCGATAGGTCCAGAGATATATAGGTCCAGTGGCTCAGGATGACTACGACTTTCACTTCTATTATTCTAGTGATGGAGAAACACACGGCATGCCACGCCGACATTTAGTTTTTAACAACAGGAAACTACCGTCAACAGTTTAAGAATGACGAATTTTTAATCCAACTTGCAATCCTCTGTAAACGTGTCTGATGACCTGCAGCCGGCGGCCATCGTCTCAACTGTCTCGGATCTGATCCTGAAATTGAAGTTGATTTTATACCACGTACAATAATATGTTAATGGTGAAACTGTGACGGAGGCATCGAGCGCCGTCCCAGTGCGCTACACTCACAAAGCTCACTGGTGACACTGGGAGCAGCTGCTTCACAACGGACCGGTACACGTGTCACGTGGTGCGTTTGTGGCACCGGGTTATTTCATTTGGCTCTCTGCAGCGCATTCCTGACACGCAACTTTCTGTAATGATATCCACTTTGAATTGCACACTTTGAGTGACTTTGCGATAATAAACAGTTTGATTTATACTGAGAGACAAAACAAGCACGTGTGTGTTTTGTTGGTGGCATCGCGGCCAAAGTGTTAAACCAAAGTGTTGAACCATCTGCTTCTCATCCTTCTTGTCATATCAACAGATGAAGTTAGATTGATGTCAAATCTTCACACGCAATGGAATCGAGTACATTTGGACATTTCCAGTGACAATAGGTGCTGTATTACTTTTGGAATCTGCCCCATTAATATATGTGGTAAAAGGGCTGGGTGGGCTACAATCTGTCAAATGTAACTCCTTCATGAAACAATGACATTTTAGTCTTGCATAACCTTTCACCTTTAGGACCCGTAATCATTTAACTTGTGAAAAACTGCATTTTATGGTTGAATTGACCCGGTAAAAGATACTAGAATGGGCACAGAGCAGGTAGAATAATGCAAAACAGATTGTACGCATTCATAAACCATTATGATCACGGTCTAGATTACCAAATACAGTCTCGGGTATTAGAGATCCTAAAGACGTTATCGTAAAGAATAGTATCGCCTATATCACACATATGCTCATTACTAAACTGAAAACGCATGTTTTGGCAAAATTGTGATTATAATGGTGACTAATCTTTAAAGAATCTCAAAGACGTTCTTTTTCTATAACAACCGACATAAAGTTATCATAACTGATCCATAGAAGCAGCTGTTGACTAAACTGGGTGATACATCGTTAACTGATTGGAGATCAGTTTTGGTCATAAGGACTTCTGTAATATTACTACTTTAAATATGTAACTTATGAAATGTGTTTATTGTTTTAATTTCCCAGTTCATTCACACCGCTTCACTTCTTCCAGAAAACACCCACTGTCACTAATTATTCTAATCCAAAGTGATATCCACATGAACCGGCCTCCACAGGAGATCATGGACGTTGATGGATGGAAACCATATTGTTGCCTCGGATGGACCGTACTCCACATTCCTGAGCAGTGAGAAGCTCCTCCTCGAGTAAGAGGGCAAACCTCTGAAGCTGGAGGCCCCGTCCCAACGCCGAAGGGCCGGGGACATCGGATGTTTCTCCGATTGGTAAAGTCTCCTAAAAAAACGGGGACATTTCCTCTCCAACCGAAGAGGCCTCGAACAATCTGAATTCTCTCCAGCAGCTATAATAACCCGTCGTACCCCTCCTCTTCTTCACGTGTCACACCTACATCATTCATCCCGTCTTCAAAGGTCGACTCCAGGAGGTCTGTTGCCTTATATGGTGATATATGAGTTGATGGATCCGCTTACACAGGATAGGTTACATAATACCCATCTTACAGGAGGATTATGCAACATGGAGCAATGCATATTGTCCATACTGGTTATATTTACGGCAGTATAATTTTAGATGTTCATATTTTTTATACAGCAGGTCACATTAGTTATTGAACATTACGAGGACTAGTTTGTTTTCCACCTAAAAAGTTCATACCTGCAAACTTGTCATCATTCGGTGAAATTCACCGTTTTGAAATCAAAATAGGTCATCCACGTGAATCGTGTAGATCCGAAGAGTTTTTGTTTTGGGGTAGAGGGGGTGGGGGTCAACTGGCCGGCCGGCGTTTATGAGATTGGCCCCCCCCTCCCGGGATGGGGTGGTTTGGTGGGAGTCACCTTGCGTGATTCTCCTACACCCCATCCCGGGGTGGGGTGGGGTTCACAGAAGGGCGGATAGGCTCCGAGAGCCTATCATTTCACACTGGCACGCACCGTGTCTCAATGGCTGCGTGACAAAAGCAGCCTTAACTCAGATTATATATATATATGTGTGTGTATGCAGGCACGTGCACAGACATTTTGGGGGGCAGGTGCTCAAACCCAAAAAAAAGGGCACCCATCGGCAAAATTATTTTTATATTGATCGCTGTAACTTGAAGTTAGCAAGTAATTAAAACCCATTGTGTCGTGAGAAGACATGAGAGCTAAACAAAATGAAATATTTTTTATTAACAATTACAATAAGTTTTTATTTACTAAATGATAGGAGCGAAAAATGCCATATAATAAACAACTTACTAACCTCGACCGCTCGGTCATGCCGTGAAATATCAAACTTCTGTAAAAAAGTTCTAAAGCCTCAGTCTGATATTTCCCGGAATGATCTCACTCTGGGTTAGTTATTACAAGTGTTGTTTCTTGCGTTTACTTATTTCACCCGCTGCAATGCTCAAACAAGATTGATCTTTGTAAAACTGGAACAGACAAAACAAAGAGAAACATACCACATAAAACAATGTGGTACAAGCATGTCGGGGCGAAATTCTCACAATAACTCAAATAAATGCCCCGTCGGATATCAAAACACATTTGGGGGGACTTGATGACAGTCATTTTTATTCTTAAATGCTGATGAATGAAAAAAAAGTGTCTCCAGCAGAAAGGGCACTTTTCTCATCTAGGGCAAGAGGGCTGGTGCTTGAGCACCACTAGGGCTCCATCTGTGCACGTGCCTGTATATATATATATATATATATATATACACACAAATGAATGGGCTGTGTCTCAGGAGGATAAGCATATAAGCAGATATCTGGCTCTGAAGATCTTCGAGCTGGACTTCAAGGAGCTTAGAGGGCCAAGAGGTTGTTGGTAAATGCTCAGTTTTTAAATATTAGGATATTAAGATATTAAGTTTAAAACAGGAGACAGAAAGCCAGAAGGTAGAGACACGGACAAAAGCAGAACGGAAACATTACCACAAAAAAAACTGTTTGTTGAGCTCTGAATAATCTGTGTCCTTCATATTTAATATATATAAATGGAGATATTTAGGAATATACAGTATATTATATCCTGTGGCCGTGGTCTATGAGGTAAGACTTCTCATGTTGCCACTGGAGATAAAAGCTGCTGCTGCTCATTCTTGAGCCGACGGTTGAGCCTGACGGGGGCTCTGCACGTCTCCTCCTCCTCCTCCTCCTCCTCTGTGATGGAGTTCTGCAGACAGTGGCGCTCGGTCTGCAGCAGGTCCTGAGTTTCTTTCAGAGCCGCTGCATCCTGTTAGTCTCTGATCTGTGTTCATCCAGCTGGGCTTGGTGGAGGACCCGGTGTCTTTCCATCATCTGCTTGACTTTATTTTGCCGCTTTTCTCAATTCAATGCGTCATCTTTTAGTCTGAGACCTCTCAAAGTCCAGGTGTCTCTCTAACTCCAACTCCCTGTTGGTTTTCGTCTCTCCATCTGAAGGGGCCTCTTTTGTTCCCATCATTTGTTCCAACGCTGACGTCATCGCTAACGGCGACTCATCGCATCAGTGTCACTGCAGTGGTCTGTAACCAGGTCATTATAGCATTGTGATTACTGTAATTCCTTCTTTTTTTGTTTTGAACATTATGAAATGACTGCATTGAATTATAGTTTTGTATAATTCAACACACTATAATACAGTACAGTGCATTATATTTATTTTTAAAAAGCCATAGTATTGCAGCTATACTGACATCCTTTGACACATTAAGATTACTTTAAAGTATTTATAATATATAAGTCACAGTATAGTATGTTAGAAAAGTAATATAGTGAAGTGAGAAAGTATTTACATTGTCAGGTTATGTAAAAAAGGAGACCAGGAGGACCACACAAACAGTCAGTCTTGCCTAAGAAATATATATTTTTTATATTTAGTTCTATAAGTTGTAGGAAATTAAATATAGAAATTAAAATAATTTGAAAACTAAAAAGAATTTCAGAAATCTGTACAAAATCTTTAAAGGTGATAACAGTTTCTATCGTGGAGCTTGGAGTGTCCAGTTTAAACGTAAGAGATACAATTCAAAGTGTTGCGCTCCATAAGGTTTTGTGGTGTGTAAAAAGTTATATTCTTGAATACTTTGTTACATAATTCACTTTTAAAATCTATTTTATCCTTGCTTCACTGCACCAGCTTTATTGTTTTGTACAAATTTCTTAATAAATGTGATAGATTGACCAGCACCAACATAAAGACTCGGCCGTGCTACGTGCCGCACAGTGAACTCCCTCCACAGGTCACACACACATTGTTAGTTTCAGGTCATCGTATAATAATAAAAACCAAAGTCAACATTATATTCAATATCTTTTATAAATCCCACTCAAGCCGACATACCTTTTAACCCTCCTGTTACCGTAGGGTCAATTTGACCCCATTCAATGTTTAATGTCGGTGTTCTTTCGGGTCAATTTGACCCCAGGCTGTTTTTCACTGTGTCAAACATATAAGAAATATCAACTTTTTTATATATTTAAAGGGCTATTTAGGTAGTCAACAAACAAACATAAAGTACCTCACACTTAAACTTGGGAAACAATATTAATTCTCATAATTTTCTGGAGGTTTTAATTGCTGGGGTCAAATTGACCCCAAGGGTAAAATATGTCAGTAAATATAAAGGTAACAGGAGGGTTAAACATTGAATGGGGTCAAATTGACCCTAAGGTAACAGGAGGGTTAAGTAAACTTCACTTTATTTTAAAAGGATGTGTGAATTCTCCACCTATGACAACTTTGTATTTGAAAAGCATTCTAGGTTTATAACACATATATATTTGAATATTCAAATTGAAGTATAGGCCAACTATCAGGGCTCTATTAGTGCAAATTTAAACTAAATCCAAGCAATGGGCTGAAAACTACATGGAAGTCAATATGGATTTTGGTCTAAAAGGAGGAAACTATTTCACTTCACATCCAGCTTCACTTCTACGTCACAGAACTGTCAGTTAGAAACATCTCTCTCCTGTTTCTTTGTTAAAAAATAAATAATCAAGTAAAGTATAACCAATGTTATACAGGATGATCGAAAAAATAAAATACTACTTTCAATCTCAACATAATTATTTCTTATGGGGCGGCGTCTTTCATTTTTCTCTGCCTAACCTTCAGTTCAGGAAGTATTTTACTGTTAGATAAAAACACCTTTATTACTTCAAGACAATTAAAACAATTAGTATTTTGCGACACCTGCGTATAAAATCAAATGTGCAATATAACACACTCTCCCTATAATTAGATACTCTGGTACTATTTTCCTCTTCTTTCAGGGTTTCTTTTGGTTTTAACAGATCGTTCTTCATACTTCGATGAACCCTGTCTCCTCTGTGATGATGCACCACATAAACATAACGTTTCATCTTTCCCCCCTCGGTCCAAACAGTTGACGATCTTTGAATATTAGGGTGTGGGTGCATGCTTTTTCAGTCAGTTACATATTTGTTTGCCTCCAAGCATAAACAAACATGAAATGTTGACCATACAGTTAAAATAATTCCACGTTAGTGTCATACAAGTGGCCTCTGCCTCACGCTGGAGAGACTCATTCAGGTGACACTGAAATAAACACTTTCAACATGTCCTTCAGTTCCTGTGCAAATGGCTGACCTGTGACAGCCCAACTCACAGAGCAGACGTTGGTCAGCAGGTGTCGTTATTGAAAAGGTGCAGCATCAGAGAGTGAGCGTCGGATCAGCCCCGCCTATAAATCGGTAGTGGACATTTTCCAGGAAGGGCAGCTGCGATTGAAGGAGCTCCACACTAGTGATGGATATGTTGTTGCAGCGTGAGATGTCGAGGGTCTGCAGACGCTTACAGTGCTGCACCAGCAGGAACAAAGATCTGCGGGGGCATAAAAAAAGGTCAAGAATTCAGGATTTTAAACGCACATCTGGGGGCTACGGGTACAGCCGGCGTGGAGCCGCGCGCCACTCGCCTGTCGGTGATGTTATTACAACAGGAGAGGTAGAGGTGCTGCAGCCTGTGCAGGTACGGTGCAGCTTGTGCCACTCCGCGGTCACTGATGCCCGGGCAGTGGCTGAGCGCCAGGCTGGTGAGGCTGCGGCAGTGCCACGCCACCGACGCCAGGCTGGCGTCGGAGATGCCCGGCAGCATGGAAAGAGACAGACGGCGAAGGTCCGGGTGGCGCACCACCTGCGGAGATGAGATGCGGTATTTGAATCCTGGTCTTTTTACGATCGTGTATTCTGCATTCCAACAGCCGCCGACCTGTGTGATGCTGCGGTCGGTGAGCTTGGGGCAGGCGGAGAGGTCCAGCTCCTGCAGCCGGCTGAGGGCCAGCAGGGAAGCTCCGGCCTGCTGTTTGAACTGCTGCAGGTCGTTGTGCGTCACCAGCTCGGGTCGCTCCTCACACGGCAAACGTGGAGGCTTGAAGAAGCCCATGTTGCCGAAGTTCCGGGTGAACCTGGGACCCTTGTCTCCCTGTCGAACGCCACTTGTATTACTCTACGTCAAACAGTACAGGCATGCCGTGAACCTCTGCGACGGCCTCCGCACGCCGACGGTTCTCACCGTCTCCTGGTCGGTCTCACATTTGGTCGTCTCCACGATCCCGAGCAGACCCCAGTCCGTGACCTCTTTACACCAGCCGAGCCGCAGAACCTCCAGCTTCTGCAGGTACGCGGCGACTGCGCGCACCGACAAGTCGGTCACGTTGTCGCATGACGTCAAGTCGAGCTCGCGGAGAGTTTCCCCGAGGAGCTGGGCGAGGGAGAAAACGGCAAGATCCTGAAGAGAGGAAGGAGAAGAACGTGTTTCCCATTTGATTATATTATCATATTTCTTTTACAGACACTAATGAAAGCACACACACACACACATGGTGACGGACCCTAATGTAGGTGCAGCCCTTGAGGCTGAGGGCCTCCAGCTGAGCTCTGGCAGCACACGATCCCGTCAAGCCTTTCGTTATCTCGGCTCCGCTGACATGCAGACACTCGGACAGATCCAGACTCCTCAGGGACGACGTGGACACGAGGTCAGCGAGGCCTGAGGACGACATGCAGATGTGTGAAGCACGAGTTGCTTCCCCTGGCCAGAGAAAAGCCCGCCCCCAATTAGAGGGCTTTAAAAAAAAAAAATGTATGTGGCCACTGTGGGTCAGTGGTTAGCAAGTACGTCTTTCAATCAGGGGGTTGGCGGTCCAATCCCTGCCCTAGTTGATGTGTCCTTGAGCAAGACACTTGACCCTGAATTGCTCCCTGTAGCTGTGTCTACGGTGTATGAATGTAAAGTCTCTTTAAGTACCTTAAAAAGTGCTATATAAATAAATTGGATTGCTATTATTATTATTTCTGATTCAGCTCTAATGCTGTCAGTTGTAATGAACACAGGTTTTGCAGTGGCACTCCGTATCGTTCTGGGTTTTCTGTACCACAATTTTGAGTTCAGTCTTAGAAACTATTGATTGACACGCGAGTGAGACAAGTAGTTCTTCCATAAAAAATGTTTACGAGAAAACGTAGTTACATGTTCACACGGTCAAAAAACTGTCGCTTCCAACCTAAACATTCTTTCAAATCATAATGAAAAAGATTTATCTTCAGTTACCTTTTTAAATCTTTTTAAACTAAATTATTATAACAAATGAAATCATGCATTTGGCTCTTACAGGTTTCTAAAGGTCACTCATCAAAGCGTTACAACTTTGAGTTTCTCTATATTTGGGAATTAACCGTTAAGTGTATGATACAGACGACAACTAAAATACACATCTGTACCTTTTTCAGTGATCCTCCAATCGCGGGCCAAGGAGAGGTGTGTCATTGACTTCAGGCCGCGCGCCACGGCCTCTACGGACCTGCTGGTCAGCTCAGTGCAGCCACTGATGTTCAGCCTCCGGAGGCTCGGCTGGTGCTTTACCAGAACCTCCATGGAGTAGTCGGTCAGCTCCTTACAGCCATGCAGACACAGCTCTTCTAACACCAGATCCTGAACCTGAAGCACAGCAAATATACAAATAATATGTTTTCTCTGAGGACAAGAAGTTAAGGAGCACACTAAAGAATGAGGTAAACCAGCACATTGGGTCCTGACGGGCACATGAAGAACCTGACCTGTGCAACCGTGCGTAGGGACTCAGGGGTAATAGAAGTTCTGCTGAGGTCCAGAGCGACCAGGGTGGATTTCTGCTCCGTTAACAACTTCCGCAAGTTCCTCAGTGACAGCAACGCTGACGAGTCCTTCACATCTCCCACCGGGCACCCTCGGTACGGGTCGAACTCGAAGGCGATGTGGCAGCCGGCCAGCGAGAGGCGGCGGAGGCGAGGGGTGCAGCCGGTGAGCCGGTTGAAGGTGAGGTCGGAGAGGTACCGCAGGTCGGACAGATCCAGCTCCTCCAGACCGGACAGAGCGGACCGGACCTGGAACGGGAAGATGGAGTTTGACCTGAATCTGGAGCTTTAGGACGGCTGGAAAAACCAGAATGACGATAAAAAACTACTGTAAGGAATTGGTATGAAAGGTTAGGCTTAATTTATCCGCTGTGATACTGTGGGGATTATTATCACTTATCAAATAACAAATAACCAAAACAGAACTACTGCACTCTGCTCATTACATGTAATTACTGCAATAATCATCTTTATTCTGCATTAATCCCAGTAGCCAAAGACACGTGTTGTTCTATTGATGTTGACGTCACTGTTCGAACCAGGCGTCCTCCCTCAGCCCGCCATGCCACCGTTACATCACCCAGTGTGTATCACCTGCTGTCTGTGCTCCTCCCTGGAGAGGAAGGCCCCAGACATGAAGAGGCTGTCCAGGCCTCTGAGGTCCAGCCTGCGGAGGGAGGTGAGGCGAGGGAGGAGCGCCAGCAGAGAGGCCTCCGTGACACTGCTGCCGGGCAGCGCCAAGCTCTCCAGCTTTGGGCCCAAGCACAGACCCACCTTCAGAAGATTAGAACGAGATAGCAGGTCCACACATTTGTTAATGGGAAATTCAATGATTACACACACACACACACGATAAGTGTGAATTATGCAGTAATGTCTGCAGCTGCTCTGAACTTTGTACCACAATGAACTTATGACTGTACTGTGTCCTGTTCAGACGGGAAGGCAACATGATAAGAGTGCTACCTTGCAAATACTCGACATGGTTGACTATACTGTTAGCTTTTCAGGAGGGGGAAGGAAACACAGACATTAAAAAATGTTTCCCTCGTCCACTTCTGCATCCAGTCTGTCTGGTTTGGCCTCATGAAGCAGGTTTTATTTTGGGTTCATTTTACAATAGCATCTTGTTATAATCATGTAGTCAAAACTAATCTCCTTAGCTTTTACCTTCAGCCATGCAAAGGCTGGGGAATATGAATATGGATGAGGATTCACTGTTTGTAATGGTAGTTGCATACTGCACCTCCAGGAGCAGTGATCTGGACATGCTGAAGCCATCGAGCTGGCTGATTATCAGACTGCAGCGGGACTTCCTGCCCAGACCCCGGATGAGCTCCAGGGACGAGGCTGAGGCCGGGAAGCAGAAGGTGACGTTATTCTGCACAAAGAGGGACAGAGAGACAGCAGCGCCGGGTTTACTTTGCCATACAGCCTTCACACTGACGCACTTCCAACCGCGAGGACGCAACGCTGCGAGGCGACAGGCCGGGGACGATGTGTCCGACGCAAATCACCTGGAAGTGAAAGTCCTGACTGGCATAGTACCAGCTGCGGCAGACTAGTGAGGCTTCCTTCCTGTCCGAAGAGTGAAGAAAGCGAAGGATGTAAACTATGATCTGCAGCGAAAGAGAGAAACACAGCATCCGATCAGAATAAAGTGGAGATATCCCCCAGGGACCTCTCACAGCATTTTAATAAGCATAAAGCAATGCTGAACCCACGGGTCAGCGAGACCTTTACTCCAAACACCATACGGGCATGCAGGTTATTTACTCTGATCGCACATCCTGGGCTCTCTAGTCATGAAACACACATCGTGATATTGGGCTATAGAAAATAAACTGAATGGAAGACGGCCGACAGAGCCCATCACGTCTTTTCAAAGTGACGGGAATAGCAGCAAGATTTATGGAGGTAAGGGACACAAGTGGTCAAATTGATTATAAACTTATTGTTACTGTTTCTCACAAGTTTGGAGTTTTATCTACTTTTCTCAACTTTATGTGACCATGTTAGGAGTGTTGGAAGCCTTTCAAAATACACATTTGAACCCCGGGCCTGCACAGAGAGACCTGCTGCTGCTTGTGAGCCATCAGGTGGTGAGGAGGAGGAGGAGGAGGGCCAGGCAGTAGAGCAGCTTTAACATTATTCTTCCTATTTGTTTCCAATACACATCACAATGAGAAGGATCACAAATAACTTGTATTCATGTATTATGAGCAAATCGGGCCTTTTAATCTACTTTATTATCGATTAAATGCGTACCGACGAGACACAAAGCCTAACTGGGTCACTCACCTCCAGAGGAAGCGCGGGTGTCTCCATGAAGTCCTCCTCGGTGCAGTCCTCCATCTCTTCTCCTTCGTTCTGGTAAACAACTCCAGACCATTACGAGCGGCTCAGTTAGCCATTCGCGAGCTAGCGGCTGCAGTCAAGGTTTCAGCTCACGAGCCGTTCATATCATTCTGTTAACTGATCAATACGATGACCAATACCGGATCGATGGAAGCCTGCTGTCATCTCACCAAGCTACTTTGCGCTGCGCACTGGCCTGACGCAGGCTGTACGTTTCCACCCGCAAGCTAACTTCAGTTGGACCAGCTGACCGCAGAAAAACCGCTGACGTCACAGAGGCAGTGCATTATGGGAAATGTGGTTTCTTCTCGTGTCTCGTTGCGTCTTCGCTGTTGTGGTTTTATGACAGACCTGAGCATTTTACGACATGACACCTGGTCCCGCGTGAGCTCAATCAATCAATACATAAATAAGTGCACGCCATTAACGCAGTACAGCCGCAATGCTTTTATTTTGAAGGCGAGTAACGTGTGTATGTGTTTGGTATATAAAATTATTTTTAAAAACATTTTCATAGCCTTATTGTTACATTAAGTCTTACCAGCAGCAGCAGATCAAAACCATAACATTTACAGTTTTTTTTATAAAGTAATACAATTTGAGTATAATTACGTTCAGCCTATTGGTTCGGTCCTAATTTCTCATTTGGTCCCTTGGGGAAATGAATTGCCCAGCCCGGTTTTATAACACCTTAGGAAAGTCCGTTAGTCCACTCTGACGTCATAATGTAAAATATATTTGTCATTATGATAGTTTTGGCCTTCAAAGGGAAACTACCAAGAACTGTGTGTAGCTGTTATATCCCAAATATAAATGATAGGGCATGCCATCATTACAAATGAGCTCATTTAAATAAACTAACCAACAAAATGTATTGGACAAGTCTGTATAAAACTGAATGAAGAAAACAGCACTGTGTTAAACCGGTGATACATTATATCTTCAACAACAACATTATCGCAAATGGCTTCCCTGCTTAGTTGTTGTTGTTATTGTTGTTTGGTTTGTGGGTCAACTTTACAGTTTGACTTGTTGTTTGTCTTCTTGAACCTAAATGTGTCCCTGACATACAACTCAGGACTAATTAAGCTGAAACAGGTCATTTATTCACAAAATACAGAAATACATATGTGACACAATGTTAAGGGCATCATCATACACACACATTTGAGTCCATTATGTACACGTCTCTCTCTCTCTCTCTATCAAACACACACACACACACACACACAATCCATAAAGGACATTCATAATCTTTTCTACAGAGTGTCTGGCAATGGTCAGCTGGTCTATGAGCTCTTCTTCTGGGGCTCTATCGATAACAATCTATAGAAAAAACAATATATCTGACATCATTACCGAGTCCGTAACACATTTACAGCCCAAATGAAATCTTTACCATTATTATAATGTCTGTACATGTCACGACACAAAGAAGCAGGACAGTGATCTCCGATGAACGCGTGTGATTCATCTAAATCCCCCAAACATTATTGTACAAAACAGAGAAAACAGGGACGCACACTTGTTAACTTTAGTTATAAAATGTGTAAAACATGGTATTACATGTATCGATGGCTACATTTTTACGTTAGTGATTATTGATACATCGACTGCATTGATTAGCATGTCAAATCCAGTGCTGGAGGTAATAGGTGATGATTTATCTAGCAAAGCTTAAAACTGTGATAGTCAAAGACAGACTTTAAATCTATTTATAATAACATGGGATGACTTTACAAGGACCTGTCAACATGACGGCTAACATATCCTATGATGGAGGTACAGAAGATAATGCCGTTACAACTTTAAATGCAGGTGTACTCGGTCTGTGCGTTCAGACCCGCGGCAGTACAGAACACATTAAGTTACGACACGTGTAAGGCAAATTGTAATTTCAAGTTTACAAAAGAATTCAACAGTCAGCAACAACATCGGTGAATGTTTTGGAAAAGACAAGAAGTTCAGTTCTGTAGAAAAGACTCATCTAAGTTCACAGTTGTGGCCTAACTACGCCTTCGCACACAGAGCCATCGTCATCGTCATCGCCGCATGTGAACTCAGTAGATGATGAGGATGTGTTTGATTAACCGGAGGAGGACTGAGATCGATGAAGATCAACACAGTGTTCATCTTGGTGGTTAATGCAGCGCGCCCGACACCAGCTCAAGTTGTGTAGATGATATTTGACACACTGGTGGGTTACAAGGCTGTAATGACACAATGGGTTAGTGGTCCTAGGTCAGAGGGGAACACCCACCTCACCCCCATCGGCACATCAGCTCGACCAGACAAAGAACGACTGTTCTCTCTTTCATTCCCCTTGCAGTGTTTAGTCCTCTTTGACCTTTAAAGAGCATTTCTTCATTCCACTTTCTCTCTTCGTCCTTCAAAAGAAGGATCACAACGTCTTTCCTTTCTTCTTCGCGCCCTCGTCCCCATCCACCCCGCTGACTCCCTCCTCTCTTTGGTCCGCGGCGAGCGTATCGTCTACGTCACCGTGGCTCCTTGATGCAGAGTGAGGCCTCACTGAGTTGTTGTTGTTGTTGTTGTTGTTGGGGCAGTGGGAGGTCGAGCGAAGCGTTGCAGAGCTGGTAGACATGGGTGACGGTGTGTCCACGTCTCTGTCAGGTCCGGAGCTGTAGGTGGAGGAGAAGGAGGGCTAGAAGAGGAGAGATAAATATGACTATCAAGAACAGGTTATTTCTTGTCTCTGCCACCTGTGCATATGTTTAGTCTTTGCTATGTTTACCTGCAATGAGACGCTGGACTTGCTCGTCTTCTCTTTGACTTTAGCCAGAGCTCCTTTGAGTCCAGAGGACTTCTGGGCCATCTCCAGAGCCGCTCTCAGCAGTTTGGGTGTTTCTGGTCTGACGGGCGCTGCCGGCACCTGAGGGGGACCCTTCGCCTCTTCTTTGGCCTCAGGTTTCTTCCCCTTGTTAAGCATCTTCCTGTGAGACGGTGACATACTTCAGTCATAATGACATACAAGCAGACCAAGACCCGAGGCTGCCCTGTGAGTCGGTTTCTTTATCTGGTATGTACGAAGCAGAGTACGGTGATGTGTTGGGTATCGTGGTGTCATGGATGTTTAACCTGGCCTTCTTGCGGAGCAGCTTCTTGGACTCGGGGTAGTGGACCAGGATCTCATTCAGGTCTTTCTTGTCCAGGATGAAGAGATTGGCAAATCCGTGGGCGATGACATTCGCTGTGCGCCTGTTGCCCCCGCCTACTGCGAGCAAACTGCCAATCAGAGAAATTACGGTTGAAAAATACATTCAATGCATCATTTAGGAGATTTCCTGCAAAGGATCTAGAACCAAACTTTTAAAATCACACTTGTTCCTGTTATTAGATTTCAGAGCTGGCAACTGAGATAGATACAAACAATCCTGTTTCTTTAATCTTTGGAAAAGAAATTGCACTAAATAAAAGTCTTCACCTGATCTCTCCGAAGACGGATCCCCCTCTGAGAGTGACAAACACTGTCTTCCCATCTGGTCCTCCAACCACCTGCACCTCCCCTGCCTTTATGATGTACATCTCCCGACCCACCTCGCCCTGAGCAAGAGAAAAGAGAGAGAGGCAGAAGATGAGCGGCAGTGGGCAGCAACATTTAAAAAGCGTCTTCTAAAAATACTAATCACAGGGGAGTTTGCCTTTTACCTTTTTGCAGACATAATCCCCGGGCAGGTAGACGACAGAGTAAAGGCTTTTCAGCATGTCAAAGATCATCTGTCTGTCACAACCCTGTCAAGAGGAAGGACAAGACATACAAGAGACAACCGTGACCTCTTGTTGACCTCCGTGTGGATGAGTGCAGTGGCTCGGCAACACGCAGAAAGACGGTTTTCATGTGGAGGAGACACTCAGAACGATGTCTGACGTCTGTGTGACATACACTGGGTTATTTCTTTCACGTGTTTCTCATAATCCGTACCTGAAACAGAGGAACTTTGCTGACGATGGAGTAGTTGACGTCGATAGCAATGTCCAGACGCATTTTATCTGGTAACTGACTCAGCAGCTGCTGCTCATCTGGAAGGCGGACGGTGAGACAGTGTGACTGAAAGGTCGGACGCTACGGATACATGCGAATGGGATCAGATGGTGCTCTCCTTACCCAGCATGCCTTGTGACTGCCAGGTGTAGTTGTACCAGGTTTTGACACGGTTCTGCACGTCTTTGGGTATGCGATAGGTGGACATGTATTTGATGGTGTTGTCCACACATGTGCGGTAGTAGGTCTGACCTGCTGTCGCCGCACCAACCACGTCACGCATCTGAGGGGTCAAAACACGTGTGTAATGTAACACCGCCCTGCACAAAGACATTTAGGCCATATGGGTGTGTTTGCTGCGTGAATGAAGTGCACCGAAAAAGACTAACACACTGGAAATGTGTCTCCATCATGTCTCCATCACACTTCTAGACCTACCTGTCCAATCATGATGGAGAAGGCAAAGACTCCGACAAAGTAGTTGATGAGTTGGAAGACAATCTCGAACAGGGTGGTGGGGTCTGGCAGACCGCCGATGGTGATCAGGGTCTTCACCGCAAAGTAGTAACAGCGAATGTAACTGAGCGGAGACAAAGACAGGAGGCGTTAGAAAGAGACAGAACAAGAACATGGATGAAATGAACATGATGGGCTTTCAAATTGAGATGTAGAATTGAACTCAAAAGATGCAACTGGAGGTCTACTGGAGAGGATTTGTGTAAGTCCTCATGAGCCTTCACTTTGCAATTTTCCAATCTTCTAAACAAAAAAAGGTGTTAGCTTGTGTGTAGTTTGTGTGTGTGTGTTTTTATCCTACCAACCTGTTGCCTACGCCGTTGTACACCCATTTGGTTGATCCAATTCCTGTGAAGGCCGAGCCCCAGTAGTAAAGACAGGCATTGCAGTGGAGACAGTAAAGGAGGTAGGTGGTGGTGCGGATCACCCTGAGAGACACAGAGAGCGACACATTTACACAAACTGAAACCAGAAATGTGTTGGTCTGAGTTTGTCGAAAGGAAGGAGACAACGTGAGGACAGAGATAGAACAGAGGATGCAGTAAGGCTGCATTCAATCTCCTGAACTGAAGACCCCAACTCTTGTGACTGTCGATCAATGAAATGAGTGTCACTTAAGTTTTGGGTTCTCAACCTTTTGTAACTTAAGAGAAAAAGAAATCAGAGAAACACATCCTGAAAAAAAGAAAAACATAACAAATATGAGAAATAAATAAACTGGGTTGTAAATATGTTGTATTCCACTGTCGGCTGTTATGACCTATACATATTTACACTCACCCAATCCAAGCCTTTATCCAAATTTAATTTTTTAAGGATCATATTTTGTCACCGCAGCTTTTATTCCTGCAGGGTTGGCTTCCACATCACTTTTTTTGTTTCGGAAATCCTTGCAGGGAACGTTAGATAACCTCACGCTAACTATCATGTCTCCATGATGACGTGTGGTTAAGAACCGCTGATTTAACATCTGAATGCAGTTTCAGAAAGACACCGTCAGGCTCCAGCTGACCTGTAGATGTAGGCTTTGGTCAAGATGGCCTCCAGACGCTCATTGAACTCAAAGAAGGAGTTGATCTGGAGAGGCATTGAAAGAACAGGAGAAACAACATTGAAAGAGTTTAGCTGTCAGACATTTAAAAAAGTGAAATCTGAATAATTGCAACCTTATTCATTGCAGAACCGATACATAGAGCCTTGTGAATGAAGTGTCCTTTGTATCGGTGCCATCCGTGTGAAGTTGTTGTAGCAGATTATTATTTTTAGTGTGCCGGTTACCAGAATACTAATACTGGAACGGGTTGTAAAAAAAGTGTAATAAACTCACCTTCAGCAGCCTGGGTAGGCGAAGGAGAGGGTTGATGCCCGTTTTAAAATAGAAGAGCTCCAGGGGAACAAGACTGGCAACATCCAACTGAAAAACAAGAAGCTGCCACCTCACTCACTTTCAAGATGAATTCAATAATATGTGAATTAAAGCCGCATACAATTAAAAATGGACTTTATACAGCTGTGGTTACTCACTTTGAATCGTTTGGTTGTCATGTAATTCTTTCTCATGTCCTTTTTGACACACTGTGATGAAAACAAAACCGCAGGTATACATTATAATCCTGGTAAGTTGATAACTGTATTATGGTCATAAACTGACATTCTATTAGCGATGTTAGGCCTGTTACATAACCGTGATGTTTTCTGTTGACCTTGATATTGTATCAATACCTCAGTTCAGCTGTTGATAACGATTATAACGTCCCCACTCACCACGATGTCTCCTCCACGGATAAACTGCAGGCGCGGCTGGAAGATGGTGATGTCCAGGATGTAAATGAGGTCACACAGGTAGTCGGTCAGCAGCCAGTAATAAATGTTGTCTGGCGTCTGGTAGGGGAAGGCCCAGCGCACTGGGATGAACCACGCGTTCCAGTTCCACGCCAGAGCGACCAACATCATCCACAGCACGTACATTAGGTCTGAGGAGAGGATGGAGGGAGGGAGAGAGATGGAGACATTGAGGGGAAATAGACTAGAGGAGAATTGAAAGTAAGGACTGAAGTTACTCAGTATTCACAGAAAAAGTGATGGTTGCATGCTGTTCACTGAAATAAGAGCATCTAATATGAACTATGAAGCAACATTTGCATAATTTGGAAGGCGGGCGGCGGGCTTCTCACTGGTGAAAGGGTCGATGCTGGCAGGGAAGCGGTAGTGCACACAAGCTTGTAGCCACCGGGGAGATTTCACCTTGCAGCAGCGGCTAGACTGCACCTCCTCTTTCCCACTCTCCACTCCTCCTTCCCCTCCTCCTCCTGCTCCTGATGGACCTGGTTGTGCCTCCTTCTCTCCTTCGTCCACTGGCGGAGCTCCAGGAGCAGCCTGAGGAGGGGCTGAAGGAAAGTGAGAGGGGAATTTAAAGAACATTTTTATGAGAGCGAAATTAGGCTGAGAGTTGTTGTTTGGGGGAAATTACATAAAATATGTATTTAGTGTAAGTGTAAATCAACCAAACAGGAGGCACCCGTGGCCTCCATGGGAAACCCCTGGGGGTGAATGAGGGATACTGGTGGGACAACGTCGTCGGGGATGAAAGTGCACGAAAGAATCTATACAGCCACTTCTCATCCATGTGTGTGTGTGTGTGTGTGTGTGTGTCTGAATTGTGTTGTGTTGAGACAGAAGTCCAAGGTTTGGCCTCAATGAGAAGTCATCTCCCGACAGGACGAGGCAGACTCTTTCAACCAGGAAGTAAAACACACATCTATAACGTACCACTTGTGTACTTTCGGAACAAGGTTTTGAGCTGTGGAGGTGAAGAAGAAGAGCGATGGACGGACATTCTGACTCACAGGGGACGATGCTGTCTTCATCCGAGCTCTCCGGTTCGATGAGTTTCTCCTTCGCCTTCTGTGTTCTCTCTTTGAACATCCTGACCAGCTCCTGCAGGCGCTCGTTGACCACGGTGCTGGTCTGACTGGCTGACGATGCTGGACGTTCTTTCAGTCTTGGAAAAGAAACAAAAAAAGTTCGATGATGAGGATTTTTTACAATTATTATGGATGTCCATACTACCTCCAAAACACATCTTCATTGTGTGTGTGTGTGTGTGTGTGTGTGTGCATAGCGCTCACATGTCATCTGAGTTGTGCAGG
Organism: Pseudoliparis swirei; assembly: GCF_029220125.1. NCBI lineage: Eukaryota > Metazoa > Chordata > Actinopteri > Perciformes > Liparidae > Pseudoliparis > Pseudoliparis swirei. Next base: position 22,025,414 of record NC_079393.1, read on the forward strand.
CTGGACTGGCTGGGCCAGGCTCTGACAGGGATGCTTCCTTCATAATCATCATCATCTTCACTTTGAGAATGAAGGGTCTTACTGTTTAGTGAAGCAGAGACAGCAACATCGTTGGTTAACTTTGACACAATCGCTTCCTTTGGTCAACCCAGAGGCCACTGCGATGTGGCAGCATGTGTAAATGTTAATAAGACACATAATATATGTATTGACATACATTATAAGATGAGTTCTGCCTTCTGTGCTCACTCTGTATTCATGTGAGGAATTCAAATTAATGAGCACCTACAATTATGGTTCAATGAATGAATGAGCAAAGATTAATGAATGGCTACGGAGATTAGATCCACTTTACGTCTCTGACCGGGCAGCACAGTGTGTGAAGAGAGAGATAGATGGTTATTACAGTTTTTAACAAGCGCTGGAATCTTACATCTTTGTCCAGATAGTCCTACGACTCCTTCCACTACTGTCAGCGATGGTCAGAGCGGGGAACGAGTGTGTTCAAGGAAAAGGGATCAGGAGGGGGGGGGGGCAGGAAAGGCATGTTATTAATCCAAGAAACACAAGGCAAGTGAAGATAATAACCTCGAGTATTCTACAGGCATGGATGGATTATGAACATGGGATCATGTGAGGGGCCTCCCACCCTGTCTGCATATAACAAGACATTCAACTGAAAGGGTTTACTTTGAGACATTTCATATTCGTTGTTTTGCATCTAATTTGAGTAGTTTTGCATCTCTGATTGTTTTGCATCTTTGCTTTTATTTTCTGCAGTTTTTCTTCTTTTTTTTCATCTGTGTCTTTCTATTTCAGCACCATTTTGAGTCCTGACCCCTGACCCTTTGGGCCACTGGTAGGCCCGTTCAGTAATCCATCCATGTTTACAGGTAGAGTGATGATACAAGTGGAAGATTGTGATGCATCCATTTATTAACTTTTTCTATATTATGACAATATCCAGACAATAACCAAAAAGAACCAAGATCTGTGAAACCATGCAAAAGTGAAGAAAACATCACAAACACTTGAGCTCCACAAAGACACAAAGACACACATGACCGTCCGTGTTCTGCAAAAACACTGCAGAGTGTGCTGCTTTGCTTGTGTGTATCATGTTGGCATTTCTCACTGTTGTTTATGTGCAGTAAAATTTCACAACTATGTGACCAAATAGAAAGATATTTCCAATATTCCTAAGCAGCACACGATGTTTCTGCAGGACACTGAGATCCATAGCGTACAGCAGACAGGAGAGGGCAGTACATCTCAGAGAGCACACAGCGGAGGGAAACATGATGAATTTCTACCCAAAATTATACATGTAAGGATTCATTAAAACCATAAATGATGATAAAATATAATTCCATCACTGAAATTATCTGTATTTTAAAAGCAAATAGTTTGCAATCTACAATCTTCTCAATGTTGCGTTATTAAATCTAATATTAGTTGAACACCCTTCACCTGCCAACATAAAAGATTGCACCTTGACTTACAACCCCAATGACATATCCTAATGAAGATACTTTGCATTCTGAATGCATATTCATTATGTGTGTTCATTATGCATTAGGGGTGAAATAATAATGAACGAAGAAGCAGTACAACTCAAACGACCCATGCATGTCTTACTCTTTATCTGCTTTGCTGTAGATGAAGCACGAGGGGAGAGGAACAGATAAGGAATAGTGTGATGCACACCAGGATAAATGTTTTTAATATCTAAACTCAGCCTCTCAAAGAATGTTACGTCATCAAATAAATGATCCAACACTGGTGTTTACTTAATACACAATTTATAAGTGGCGCTGTAATAATAGCAAATGACATAAACCACGAGGGGCAGTATTTTACCTTTGACGACCTCTGGAGGGGGTCACAGGGACAGTGAGGGTTATAATCTTGGGGTCCTGAGGGGTGAGGATTTGGGGGATATTGCTCTGTCCCTCCCCTCCTCCTCCTCCTCCTCCTCCTCCTCCGTCCCCTCCTTTCTCATGGTCCGAGTCGACATCCTCTACATTGACTGCTGGACGCAGGCTGAGGGTGGAGCTTTCTGGAGAGGTGGAGAAACACGTCTTGTTGATTAATGAATGATATATGTGTGTGTGTATCTAGGACAACATGGGACGGTCATACAGCACCGTGGCAAAGCGCCACAGTGTGAGAGAGAAGCCGACTGACCAGGGCCTCCATCAGGCGGATGGAGGAGGGCCCACCTGTGAACTCGGCCATGTGTAAGAGAGCCGAGAGCACGAGCTTACTCGTGCGGCGTTCATTCAGTGGAGCTCATCCGACTCACGGCACACTGGCACAATAATATCGTCCTCATTTAATGTTAGAAGTCAGTGTGCTGCCTCTCCTGGTGCGTTGTCTACGCTTTACAGACTGAAACAAAGCTGTCTGGAGATGGAGGGCAGTCATGGTGGACATGTGATCACTGTAGAAATACATTTATAGAAAATAGGTTGTATATAGACACTTGAGAATTATAGTAGAACACTGAGCACATTGGCCCTCTTTCTGCCACACAGCACCTACACACACACACACACACACACACACAGACACACAGGCCCTGTCTTGCCCTCACACACACACATACACACTGGCTCTCTCTGACCCCTCACACACATACACACTGGCTCTCTCTCTGCCACCCCCACACACACACCTACAATGGCCCTTCGTAAATACCCTGGGAACGACCTTCTAGCCACAGCTCGTCCCATCCCGAAAGAGATAAGACTATCTTAAATGACTCCCGAGCCCAGGAGAAGAATCTTCAAGAAGCAACAAGTGAATCATGTCTTTGTCCCGCACACGAACTCTTCAAGCAGAATCAATTAACCCCATGTTCACTGAAATGAGAAACAACATGCACACACTACTGATGGCTGGAGAAGGAAGACCTGGGTGGGGCCTGGAGGGTTGGACTACACCCTGTGCTCCAATGAGGCTCCTAAGTCTAAACCACGGGCCGCCTCCTACTTATTATGCGCACCAATCACAAATGCTCTTAAAGACTTTATGTGCATAACTTATCTTTGGGAATTTCAGTCTGTCAGGAATGGAGCGAGCGGAGGCCCTTCCTACAGACCCGTGTACACGTATTCAGCTTGTGTGATACTCTGTTGAATAAACCTGATTGAAGTTCAACTAAAATCCTCCCGCAGTAGAGCTGGTCTTTCCTGCACGCGTAGTCGTGGATTGGTTAAATTGCGACATCACCAAATGGCAACCAGATCATTGGAGCTGCTGTATTCACATCCTGGCTGAGCTTATTTAAGAAATGACACGACGAGACGACACATACACGTACACAATTCCACCACGTCACAAAACCACCACTCATGTGTTCCCCTGACAGCGCTCATGATCCTGAACACAGCTTCAGGAAATTCGTCGCGACGTCTGAACTCAGTTCATCAAATTTCTTTGTTCTAGTTTAGAGGCAATCAGCTCCACGTTGACATTTAAGAGCTCGTTTATCTCGATGCCACATATCACGAGGCAACTGTTTATGACTTTGCCTGGCTGAGTTCAGGTATCAACGAGGAACACGCGTAGCCTTCCACTCCTGAAGAGTCACCTGTGGGTCTTGTTGCTGAAACGTCTGAGTCGTCTTCGATGAAGAAGGCCGGGTTAGAGAGACCCGACAGCTGGCGGGACGGTGAGTTGAGCTCCTTTGACGGGGGGCTGACGATTGGTGGCAGGCGTGAGTAGGACGGGACATTGGGCAGCTCCAGGCCGCTCCCATTGGACGGGGACGGGGAGCGGGACCGGGGCTGGTGAGGAGGAGGGAGAGGGGAGTGTCGGACGAGCCGGTTCAGTTCAACATCTTGCTGGTTCTTGTGTTGCTGCTGTTGCTGCTTCTTAGGCATCTTGAGGCATGAGGCTGTTGAGGCGGTTCTTGATGTTGAGGAAGTTCTGCTGCGTCTGGCTGGGCAACTGGGAGAGCTTCTGTGGGATGTTCACAACGCTCTGGCGAAGACTGAGGCTGACTGAACCCTCGGGGGTTTTGGGCAACAACTCAGTCAAAGTCTGGGCAATATTTCGGGGGATCTGCGTTAGTCGGATCTGGGAGAACTCTTGGTGCAATTCAGGGGGCAGGGTGGGTAAGAACTTGGTAACATCAGAGAGCTGGGTGGGTAGCTGAGGCATGGAGGGTATTTTGGGAGTGGAGATGCCATTCTCTTTGAAGAACGCGTTGATGTTGCCGAGGCAATCGGAGGTGTAAGGAATGCGCATCAGGCAGCTCTTAAATTCATCACAGCTGATGGGAGCTGCAGAGGAGACAGGCAGACATGCAGTCAGGCAGGCTGAGGCCCAGTGGGAGATGGCTTCAGGAGAAACGGCAGCGAGGTCAGACTGGAGGACAAAGTCAGACTTCTTCGAGACAAGTGGATCACATAGTGACCGCAGCCTGCAGTCGCCAGGCAACATGTACACACACAGTAACACATCAACGTCGTGGGAGCAGTCTGGATGTAAAACAGTGAAGCAGCTTGTGAGTTAAACACAACCGACCTGCTAATTAGAGCCGTAGTTTAGCAGCTGTAACCGCATACATACAACAAACATCAACAAACAACAACAAATTAGAATAGCACATACCACAACAGTCGTCTCCAGTAGCTTCTCCCTCCTACAAAAATCACAAAGCATATGAATGAATGGCAGAGGAGAGGTGGGTTCGGATATGACATCTGTGTCTGAACTTTAATGCGTCTGAGGCTAAATAATTAAATAAATTAATTTCTCCTTTCAGTCCTAAACATATGAGAGTTATATGGATTATTTGATAAGATAAGATAACTGGTGGAAAGGAGAGAAAGGGCTCTTTATGTGTCATGGGTGATGAGATGAAACATTCATCACGTGCATGTTAAACTCATGGACATTACTTTTTCACCAGCGTTGTCAGCGTCAGCGCTTTGACCCTCCTTTGCTTTCTGCGGCTGTTGGGTTACGGGCTCATCTTCTGAGTTGGACTCCTGGGTCGTGCTCTCTGCTTCGGATTCTGGTTCTGATTCAGACTCTGGCTCAGAGATCTGAACCGGACTTGGAGGTGGAGAGGGGGAGGTCTGCTGCGGCGCCGCTTCCTCTTTTGGCTCTACTTTAAAAAAAATTGATTATAGAGTTCATGAGATGTTAACATTAGAATACACAACAGTCACCAACGCACAACTTTCTGATGCAAATACGACAGAAATATACCATGGCATATAAGGTGCACAGTATTTAGAGATATTATTTTAAAAGAAAAGGCAGTACTTTGGAATATGGTATGCGACTTTGATTGTGTGACTCTTTTCTACAATCTAGGGATCTTGGCAGTATTGTAGGGAGTATACTGCCAAATAAAATAAAATAAAGAAATAGCACATGGCGGATGTGTCTTGATTCTCTACCTGGTTCCTCTGTGATTGGCTCCTCTGTGATTGGTTCCTCTGTGATTGGTTCCTCTGTGATTGGCTCCTCTGTGATTGGTTCCTCTGTGATTGGTTCCTCTGTGATTGGTTCCTCTGTGATTGGCTCTTCTGTGATTGGTTCCTCTGTGATTGGCTCCTCTGTGATTGGCTCCTCTGTGATTGGTTCCTCTGTGATTGGTTCCTCTGTGATTGGTTCCTCTGTGATTGGCTCCTCTGTGATTGGTTCCTCTGTGATTGGTTCCTCTGTGATTGGCTCCTCTGTGATTGGTTCCTCTGTGATTGGCTCCTCTGTGATTGGTTCCTCTGTGATTGGTTCCTCTGTGATTGGCTCCTCTGTGATTGGTTCCTCCGTCTCCTCAGCAAGGCTCTGTTCTGTTCTGCTGGACAAGGGACAAAAGAGTTGGACCAATCAGGTTCCACCGTGTAGTGTGAGGTTCCCCACATTGAGCCCACTGATCAGTAACTTGTTCCATTTAATGACGGTTGTATTAAAAGACGACTGTATGTAGGATAAACATGGTGGCATTTCTAGAATACATAATGTTAATGTTACACTTTCAGCTATTTGGGAAAGTAAACCAACATTTGCAAACACAGACATGTTCAGTCTATTTGTATGTGCTCATTGAATCTTGTTTGCACACTGTGATTATAAGTGGCTCTATTTAGAGAGGTTAAATCATATTTAAGTGGTTTTGAGAATGGAATTTGGATGTGGCGCACTTTTAAAAGTAGAAAGAATGATGACACGGGTAACACCACGCTTCAAGCCCTGTGGGGGCTGCGATGACAGAAATTACTTGATTTATTATCTGCAATAGCACACATTTAAATATGTGATGTGTTTTATTATTGTCCCAATGTAGACACAGATGACTTATTATTTTATAGACTGCACTTATGATGGTTATACGGCAGAATGTAAAGGTTTTTAAATACATGGTGTTGCTCACATAATATTGACTGGATAACAGAAACAGGACACACTCTTCTCATTTGATGTTGTAAACATGTGGAAGCTTCACTCAATGTCAGCTGGTTGTTATAACGCGAATGACTTGCTGACCACCTTTAAAAGCCCTCTGAGGAACATTTGTAGTTTGTGATGTAAAGCTGTATTCAATAAACTGAATTCAATTGAATTAACAGCGAGTTTCTCGGCCTCTGACGCTCATTACGTCATAAAGTTAGTTTTAAATAACAGGTCACCGTCACAATGTCACAACATATGTTGGTCCGATACCTAAACACGATGATGCGCTCACCAGATACTCACTTTCTCTGTCATGCACGCGCGTTAATCGTCAACAGCCGAGAGACAAAATGTCCACGAGCGTCGAGACACGATAAGAAGAACTCTGAGGTCGCGTGAACCAGATCACGGGGTTTTACACGTTGTAGAAAAACAACAACAGTAAAAAAAAAAAAAGTCCCGTTACATCTCCGTCCATCATTTCTCCTCGCGCGTGCGTCTCCAGACGTGAACCAGTAGCAGCAGCAGGTGCGCGTTGTTACCGGGGTAACCGTTAAGCGGGGGTGTGGGAGGGGGGCGATGAGCCGTTGCCGAAGGAAGCTGTGGTTGCTATGGCACGGCCCTGTGATGCTGAGGCAGCGCGCGGCGAAGATCATGTAACGAGATCCCGCGGGATTTGGGACCTAACAGCCGGATGACTGCTGGATCAGACGGAGAACTGAGCCTCGGTTCACTTTCATGCAGCTATTGCTCCCCGGCTGGCACTTTGATTTACTTTATGCTCCTTTAAACTTCTACTCAACGCAACTATTCAGAGGGAACTATAGTGATATATAGTATCTGATAGTTAGAGTTACTTTGAACATTTAAACACATCAGAATCAGAATCAGTTTTATTGGCCAAGTAAGTTTGCACAAACAAGGAATTTGACTAGGTAAAGTGTCTCTCAGTGCTTACACAAAATATACATTTCAACACAACACAATACAATACAGAACAAACAAAACAAACAGTGCAGTACAGAACAAACTGTGCAACAGTGGAACATGATCATCTTATTGACGATGCATTGTTCCAGTTTGATGCACCAGCACTATATAAAGTTATTTAAATCCACTCTACCTCCACTAGTTGCAACAATAAATGCAGCTTCTATGTTTTTGTTGTAATCAAGTCATCACAATCTTTTCTAAGTTCAGAACTCTGTAAATATATATATTTATAAACATTAATATTACACTCTTAAGTATTAGGCAGAGCACAAGAGCAACATGTTACACATTCTGGACTAGCGGAGTCGAGGTCCTATAGACTTGTGCATCCTTACTCTGTGACTTTACAGTGGTCCAGGTTGCTCTCCTCTTCTTGTGGCTCTGGCAGTCTGGTCACAGAGAACACGTCACGTCACTTCACAAGGATGCTCGGTAAAACACAGAAATGCAAAACAAACACTTTCTCAGTTGAACACAAGTTCTTACTCTTCTTCAGGCTCCTCCTGCAGCAGCTCTTTACTCCCCAGGGAGAGACCAATGGACTGCCTCTCACTGGCCATCTGTCTAATGGCCTCAGCTGCCTCTCTGGCCACCTCTTCAGCCACACGTGTCATCTCGATGCGCTCCTGCAGCAGACTAGAGAGATTATACACGGGCGTGATTGTGAGGTACATGTTTGTACAATGGTAAATGAAAAGTGTGACTTTAGATCAGCAAAAACCCTCTGGCCCAATTTCAGTTTAGCTTCATTTGTGTATACTGCTTCAACCAAGCTATAGAGACAGGAAGACTACACAAGCATAAAGCAATTAAGGCAATCCATTAAAAAGAGGAATGCATTACAAACTGCAGCTTGTATTCTTGTTTTGTGGAAGACTTGACCTCTGGTCTCCTAACCCTTTAATCAGGGTGAATGTGATTAAATATGCACGCTATATGTGCTCGCTCTGATGCCTATGGGATATTTAAAGCGGACATTTGTTTAGGTGTGCAGAATGTGTTACTCAAAAGCAGCCTGCATGTTGGCTTCACTTACAATACTGGTGTAGTTGACTAGACAAAGTCCAGTATTGTAATAAATACTCTTTACTAACTTCTAATTATTTTCATTATTATTTTATATGAAAGGAGGCAATTACAATCAGCGGAAGTGACCTTAAAATGGTTTTAACTGCAGCTGCGACCCGTCTTACCGTTCCTCCATGGTAGCCATAGCAACACCTTCAGCCTCCTTCTTGATGTTTTCGATGAACTGCGTCCAGCGGTCCGTCTGGGTCTCGGCGTCTTTTTGAGATCTTCCTCCGCTCTCTGACGGCTCCGGCTCCGGGTTGGACTGAGTCTGCTGCTGGTTCTCCGTCTGTGATGGTGCAGTGAGGGACGTGGACCCGTCTTTGTGTTTCTGCTGGTCCTCGTGGTCCGAGTCCACGTCTTCTAGTACCATGTCAGGTGTGAGTTTGATTGAAGCTGCAAGAGGGTGACAAGCACCGATGTGTGTGGAAGAAGGGATATGTGGTGGACATTGGGGAATGTTGGTGGTGGATTTGGTTTTGGACATATGAAGAACAAAATGGAGACACGTTACAGGCTGGATTTTAAATGATGACTTATATATATAGGCATATATATATCTCGACTGTACATACTAGAACAGTTTGCAGGAAGGACTGTTTATAATACAGGGCATGATGATGAATATTCAGGAGGTAAGAGAAGATGTTATTGATAAGACAACCACGTGACATCATTTCACATTGAATCTTTATTAGTCCTGTATCCTAACATCACAGCGTGTAATTACATGCATGTGTTCTACCACCTTGTCTGCAACACAGTCAACATGTCAAACCTTCTGAAACAACACCACACCATCCCCGGGCCACTTTTCACAGTTCAACATAGAAACCAATCAAATGGATCAAATGGGTCTCTTACATGTGTGTCTGTGGAGTCAACCGCTAATATACTGGGGAAAAGCAGTATATTTCTAGAACATTTCTCGGAGCACAATCATTAGCAGATTATTAATGAGTGGGAAATATATATCTAAAAATTAATTAATACTATAATACATTTTAAAGTATATCATTTATACTTTTTCCAAAAATAGTCATAAATGAACATAGCTGCCATTTTATTATTAGTTACAGATGTCTGTTAATTGAATGAGGAAGACATATTGGGCGATAATTATATTTAGTCTCAATGGATGATTAATGAATCATCTTTTTTATCTCCTGTTGCTGTACCGTAAAAAGAGGCAACATGAATATAAAGGGTACTTTGCCGTATTTTAAAGCACAATAAAGTCACATCAAATATTCTTGCACAATCTTTTGTGAATGAAAGCTGCAGTTGTTTCAAATAAATGGCAATCGCTAAATATGTCTGTGTCAAACAGAACATGTGCAAAATAAAATCAAAAAGATAAAAACTAATTTAATTAGCAACATAATATAGAGCAGTGGTCCTCAACCTTCTTTCAGTGATGTACCCCCATGTGAAATATGTTTACAGCCAAGTCCCCCGGAACCAGCACCACACATTTATGGTTTAAAAACATATGTAATATAATATATACAATTAAAATGTAGGAACTTAAATTTATATTGAATTCAATATTTATTAAATAACTATTTTTAAGAGATTTTTTTATGGATACAAATTTTAAATTTATTTTGAAAAATCTCACGTCCCCCCTGGAGTGCCTTCACATACCCCCAGGGCTACACATACCCCCATTTGAGAACCACTGATATACACTTTTTAGTTCGACGTTAGTGCACACGTTTAAGTTGTAATACATTCATTTGAACTGTAGAAAGTACAGTAAGGTGAGTTGAATATATCTCTATATTCTTGTGGTATTTGACAGCTGCCTAGATACTGAGCTGCTGCTGCTGCACAGCACCTGTAGCTCTCCCAACCGTACAATATTTTACTATTTGTCTGTCTGGGAATCAGAGCGCCCCCCAGTCGTCTCCTCCTGCTGTTTAAGGGGCTCGCAGCACCTTCCCCCCTGAAACAGAAGGAGAAGAGGGGCTGAGTTATGCTCCGACCGCCCCACAACAACACCTCTTCAAAACTATGGGGCGAAAACAAGAGGGCGCTCCCACGGAAAACACGTGTAAAAAACTATCTGTGTAACCAAATGTTACACAGATACACGGGAGTTACTCAAATGGGAGGAAGATGAATAATAACTTTAATAAAATGCACCTAACACACATTGTTGACTTGATTGAACCATGAACCTTTTTTCCCAGTGAAGTTTTTTCTCTATTTTTTGGGAGTTTTTTCTGATCCGATGTGAGGTCCTCGCACAGGGACGTCGTAGGTGTACACATTGTAAAGCCCTCTGAGGAGAATGTGTAATTTGTGATATTGGGCTGTATAAAATAAACTCAATTGAATTGAACTGTGAACTGTGAACTGTGGCATCCGGCAACAGCGATACTGACAAGAAAAGGGCACGCACAAGGTTGGACTATGACAGGAGAGTATTATCAAGTGAATAAAACCTAAACTCACCTTTCTGTAAAACTTCAGCGGCACCCTGAGAAAAAAAAATTTAAGAAATTGAACAAGTGAATCGTTATAAATATTCTTCTGGAAAAAATGTCAGTTACAACACAATCAGAAAAGAGCTGGTAAGGAAAGGTTTCAAGGGTTAAACGACAAGAAGAGGAGGAGTACGAAAGTATTTCTGTTTTCCCAAAAGTTACCTCAGCATTATCTTTGGAAGGAAGTGCGGGCTGAGGCATCTTCAGGCCGAGCCCTGACACGAACCAGCCAACCACACTGTGGGAGACAGACCATGAACATCTGTTCAGCTGCTTCACACTTTAGACACAAGTTATACATTTGACAGTCTCTTTATTTATGAAGGTAATTTGCGTGAAAACATCAGTAAAGCTTATCTGCATAGATATCTCAGTGTACTGGTGTAAGATGGATGGATAACATGGATAACGTGTTCAGCCGATGACAAACAGGCCCAAAGTATTGCAAGCCAGCCAATATTAGTAATAATGTGATTTCCCATGCAAGTGTGATTTGATCTTAAATGTTGTCTTGGATGAGAAGAGTGATACAAAAGCCCAGTGATGGATGAAACCTACGCGGAGGCCTTGCTGTCAGTGTCCAGTGAGATTCCACTGAGAGACTCGGATGGTGGAGATAAAACTGGAAAGAAGAGAAATAATTTGAATTTCACAAAGTAGGAATCCATCCAATGGGAGGGCATTGGGACCGATGGACATCAATGTGTGGGTGTGTGTGTGTGTGTGTGTGTGTACCTTTGTCAAGAGAGGAACGGGATGCCTTGGTTGGTGGTTCACTGGGTACAACACCAGGGGGCAGTATAATGGACTGAGGGATAATCGGCTTTATCCAGTTCACCACGCTGCAGCAGGAAAAAAGAAACGTTAGCCCATTACATGTTTTAACAACCTGTATTAATGTGTGTGTATGTGTGTGTGTGTGTGTAGGTGTGTGTGTGTGTGTGTGTGTGTGTGTGTGTGTGTGTGTGTATCTGATTCAGATTTTCCATTGAAATCCAGCTGCTGTACTTTGGACTCCCCAAAACAAAAGAATCCATCAAACACCAGGTGCTGTTTGGTGTGTGAGGGCTCAGGTCTGAATGTTGAGTAGAAGGTGTGTTTGTACTCACTCTGGAGAGAACTGAGGAGTCTCTACCTCCGACTTCTCATCCGACACAATCTCCACCACTGGGATGTGTGGGAGAGGATCAACATCTAGACAGACAGACCAATCACACAGCAGATAAGCATGGTTAATTATTGACATTTAATCATTCAAAGAAATTAATAAAATACGCTCACATGACTTTTGTGCAAAAAGACAGAACATGTGGGCAAATTATCCAGAAACATACCTGGCATTGTTGCAACTTCATGGATCTAGGACCAAAGAGATAAAATGTACTTTAAATTAAGCCGATTATAGTTACACCATCTTCTTACGTTTATTACATTCTTCTCCGTGCACACTAATGGGTTATAATGTTATCATTTATACATTAAATCTTATACTTTATATCCAATGTCAATGTGATCAGGAGTGTGTCTGCTATCTGTTTGCCCACACTATAGTCCAGATGTGCTTCTCCCCTACAAATGGTGGAGGAATAACCCTCACATGGGCCCCTTTACGACCACACCGTTCAGCATGTGGATGAAGGTCGTGCCAAGCGCGGCCCTTTATGGGCTCAATTATGGGATTTTCTCCTGGACGAATACGTCATATAAATATTTAACTATTTCACTTTTGGCAACACGATGTGAAATACCTGGATTGTGTGCTGCCTGCAGAGGCCTGAGGAGAAGAGGCTGGTTTGAATGTTAACCTGCGAAACCTCCGTGCAGATGTCTTTATAAAGTTAATCCACGTGATTAGTCTTCTACGCCCGCGGGACAGTGTTTAGTTGAGTCAAGACGAAGATGTTGTTGTTGTTACTTGACCTTTAACTCATGACACACCACACACTGCTCCTGTGACGTCGGAGGCTTTCTGGAGAGAAACGGTCTGTTCCCGTCTCCTCTCTGTAGTTTATTCGTGTGATGTTTGAATGTAGTCTGTGTCAGAGTGAAGTGTGTCTCACCTCGGTGTGCTCCTCATCGTTGTCGATCTCTCTGTTCTTGTCGTCGGGCTGAGGCAACACCTTGGTCAGACCCTGAGCGACCCAGCCCATCACTCCAGACCTGGATCAATAACACGTTAACATTTAAGTTACCTTTAAATAATGTATTTAGTGATATGAGCTGTTGTCTAAGCGCACTGTACCTTTCTCCATTCTCTCTTGACTGTTGGTTTGGCAAAGAAAGAAATAGAGAATGAGAAGATGGAGACGTCAAAGAGAGCTTACTGCAGATCTCTCTTCCTCCTTTTGTTTTTGTTTCCAGAATTAAATTCTCCTGAAATAGTTCCTTTGAGCAAATGACTTTCATGTGTGTCGTGCTGTAGTGTGTAGTGCTGTGTGTAGTACTGTAGTGTGTAGTGATGTGCGTAGTGCTGTAGTGTGTAGTACTGTAGTGTGTCGTGCTGTAGTGTGTAGTTGTAGTGTGTCGTGTTGTCTGTATTCTCCAACGTTTAATCAACATGTGTCCGTTGTCCTAACATGACGTGCTGACACCGGCATTTCTTACGCCAGATATTGACCATCAGTTCATCAAGGGGATCCTTTACTCCATACATGTGTTTCTCATTGGATGAGACCTGATGTCCACCTGAACAGACAACATGTCACTCAAACACCGACACACTCACCCGGGCCTCAGAGTTGGACCGGCTGAGTCCAGGAGAACTAGAAGGTTGAGGCAGAGCGCTGAGGAACCCGTTGGACAGCCAGCCCAAAACGCCAGTCTGGGCCTGGCTGTAGAGGAGGTAAAGAAAGACAGTATGTTTACACACACACACACACACACACAATTTTGTCTCACTCATTCTTACTCTCTCGATAGACCACTTTCTGCCATTCATTCTGTTACATTTGTCATTCCACTTGGTCTGTATGTTAGCGTGGGAGGGTTTTGGCTGGTTGACTGGAAGAGCACTTGGCTCCTGGCAACGTGGACACACACACACACACACACACACACACACACACACACACACACGCACACACACTCACTCACTCATGAAGGCAAACAAAGAAAGTAGTGGAAAGGAACATTTACCTGTCCTCTGAATTCTCGTCAGCGTTATTCTGCGGACGCTTCCCTGTGGAATTAGCAGCGTCATCGGCTTCAGGAGCTTCAGGGAGTTGGGGGACGACTTTCACCACCCAGTTAAACATCCTGTTCAACACACACACACACAGTTAGCCTCTCAAAAGCCCTTCATCAAACATTGATGATAATGCTGATGAACCCATAATAACTCTTTCCTAATGTCTTCATGAAAGCAGCCACTTCATTCGTCAACCACAGAGACCCTTCACGGGAGCTAATGAGCTCTGGTGAAGGACGTTCACCTGCTTTATCTCTGCTTTTGATCCCAGGCAACATTTGTGCCAACCTGAAATTTCTCTCTCGACTGTCGTGACTATTTCTTTCACATTTAATCAGAGAGCCTTCTCTAGTTTCTCAGAGAAGAGCTAGACATGAGAAGTCAGAGACCAAAAGGAAGAGGGGCAGAGAGGATCTCAGGCAGCAGTGCACCATAAGATACTTTACCAACAGCGTCCACTGGGGGCAGAGGATCACAAATGTACAAGGAACATACATGTTACATGTTACATGGCCCAGTGCACTGATTCAAGATAAGAATTGAATTAAAAAAATTAAAAAAGAGATATACAGAGCAGCATGAAGTGCCACTTAATCTCCTTAATCTCAGATGTGCGTAGTATCCGCTGTGACAGTTCATCAACCTGTTGAGATAATCCACTTCAGCAAAGAGCCCCTGAACCTGCCAGATGTCCTGCTAACTGACCGCAGCACACATGTCGAGGGCAATCGGGACAGATATCAGAAGGTTTCACAAAGCATCACCAGCTACTTCCCCGGGGCAACAAGTGAGGTCACCGTCATCCAATGTCTGTCCTGAACAAGACATGTATTGTATCAATGAGGCCAGGAAGGCCGACATAATAATATATGCTTCTGTCTGTACACTATATACCTTATTTTATAAACAATGAATTCAGAAAACAAACCCTTAATGTCGCAGTGACTTCTAAATGTGCACTCTCGACACAGTGCAAGGGGAGAAGGAAAGTTTCACCGCTCTCAGGAGTTATCATGTTTCAGCTGGTTCTCTATTGGGAATCGGTCCACATGCACAAGGTTTCTTTACGGAGCGGTTAGAGCTGTTGTTGTGATCTCAGTGTGTGGCACACTCCCAATCAGCAGAGATCAGATCTGTTCTGGCCTAATCCCACATGTTTTACATTGGATTCAATACTGCAGCTCTGTCCCTCGAGTAATCTACAGCCTTCTTCGCTGCTTAAGACCGGGAATCAACTCCTGACACGTGTCCTCTTCATACCGGATCATTCTCAGTCATCAAAAGAGCATAAATCAGTGGAAGACACCCCGAGGGTCTAATTCCTTGTCCACGGATTGTGTTTTTAATTTAGGAACGATTGGCACATCCTCAGATCAAACCTGGCAGGACAGACTTTGTCCAAAAAAAATCAAATCAGAAGCTGTAAGACAACATCTAATAACATCAACATGTATGATACATCAACTTCACCCACCGTCTCTTTACCGAGACACAGGTCAGCGCAGCAAGCAGTCAGGTAATCATTTCACCAGCCAAGTAATCTGTCTGTTCTCTGTACAGAATGACTGAGACTTGTTTCTCTTACCTGCGTGTCTACAGGTGGGTCTGCATGCCAGCGGCGTGGAGGTCCAGAGTGCTGCACAGCCAGCACAGGTCTGCTGGGATTTCCACAGTGGCTGCCTGGGGCTAACGGGATTACCCGGCACAGCCTGAAGGTCAAGGCACAGTCCTGAACTGTGAGCCATCGCAGATTAGCAGCAGAGAAACGTATCGCCAGGACATCATCCCTCTAACCTGTCATTACCTGTATGGGATGGGAGCTCATACAGGTAATAATTTGTCATTTTAAAAATAATTAAAGGGCATCGACCACTTGATATTAACTCCTTGACATTTTCCATCCCTTTTGCAGACATCTGATCATTCTCGGTATACATTACTGATGTACTGCACATCATAGCCCTCCACTGCACTTTATTTATTATTCTGTGTACTATTTTTAACTGTTGGTTTGACGTCATGTTTTGGATGTTTGCATGTATTACATGTTTTCCTCCCTGCAGGAAGATTAGCGGCCGCTAAGGCGTCAGCTAACAGAGATCTAGTTAATAAACTAAACTAAACTAAGCTGTCAACTGCTTTCTCTCCCCCTCACATCGGAATAACAGCCACAAGCAACACGTGCTGATAACGGGCTGCAGCTATTCAAGATAGAAAGAAACTCTTTGCTTCCAGTTGCAGACACGTGTTTTCATCTGGATCACGATTTGTAGTTTGTAATCTATCTCTTGTTACACGCAGCTTTTCAGAATCTTTTTGGGCTGTACTGTCTCAAAAAGGAGATAGCCTACTTTGTTTGACTATATGCACAGAGCCCTTACAGGTACTCATAGGTACAGAACATGTGGCAGCTAGAGTCCCCTCCTCCCTACTACACCAGGTCATCTCTTTTCTCTATCATCTCCCATCCTGATTATAGTTTTATCCCCAGCAACTGACGCAGGGCCACTTGCTGACTGACCATCGCTGAGCTACATAAACCTTTTGACTAGCAGCCTGAAGGAGACAGGCGTAGTAAAGCTTATTAGAAGGGCTCAGGGTCGGACCAGGGCCCTGATGATCTACTTCCTCTCGTCAGCCTTATAAACTCCAATATAGTCTCCAATATGGCGTCAGATGTTTAGCAGCAGGGGGAAAGCTACTAAGTCCAAGTGAAGTTACTACATCATGTGCGTTACTTTTACAGCAGTGTGTTTGAGTAATGTCGTCTCAGTCTCCTCTTGGATACCGAGGGAAATATTGTTGTTTTAAAAACCAAACTAAATTAATTTGAGTCCGATAATTACTTCTCAGATTAAGATTTTTTTTTAAAACAAAGTCCTGTACAGCGTTGCGTTGAGCTAAAGCTAACATCCTAGCATAACATTGAAGATGCTAACATGCGCTTGTTCAACAGGTGTAGCTACTGTTTACCAGTTCACATCCTTGCAGTAGCTTCAGTTAATACTGCTGTAATTCTACTTAAATAGGATTTGAACGCAGGATGTCCAGGCATTTTATAATCTGTAATTCTGGAAAAAAAGATAAAAATGCTTCTGCCGCGATTGAGTGACAGTGGACTTGCTGACAGGCTGCATTAAGGGACACAGACATCATGGGGGAAGACATAAGGAATACAAAGCCAGATAAAGATGGAGAGGACGGGGATGAACGGCATGGTGCTTGATAATGATCAACCAGGATCCAGGACTGCGCTCATTACCTGACGCACGTCTGAACCGTCACATTGAGAGAGGAGCTGCTGTGATGGAAAGGTTGACGGGCTCCAAAAAAACAACCTATGCACGCATCAGTCAGGTAATAGTCCAGGAAATCAAGGCAATTTAACCATTCAAAATGGAAATAAATGCAATAGAATTTATTTTGACACAGAGGTCTTCTATGAAGTGTCCTGAATAACATACTAAAAGTCCTGAGAAATTACTGTTGCGGAAATAGCTTAAATTTGCAAAAATCCAAGATGGCCGCCATAAATATATAATGTCTCATATCTCCATCAGAAGACACATTTGAATGATTTAAAATGCTATTACACGGTTTCTGGACATAAGGAAGAGTTAGAATGTGTTTTGACTTGATCAGATGCAATGGTCATGGAAGAAAATCCAATATGGCCACCAAAAATCCATTTCTTATCATATATTTCCACTGATATACGACATTTCATTTAATTAAATTGTATACTAATATAATCAAGGCAGGTACGTATTTTCTAGTTTCTTCACCATTGCACTTTAGTAACACACTCAACATAAATTCTACACATCACATTAAGAGTATAAAAGAAAGGAGACACAACATGCTACTATTGTAAATGAATTATACAGGTGGACATACGTCCGTCTGACAAATAGGAAGCCACGGACCGGCGGACAAACTTTCACCGGGTCGAACAGGCGGATGGATCTCATCTCCAGTTGGGCCTGGTGTTGTTTTCGAGAAAGAGAACTACAGAACGATTTATGGTGCTGATGATGCAGCGGGCAGATCCCATTATCAGCTCAGCAGGGATAAGCTGGGAGGGCAGGTCGATGACACAGACCCTTGGCCCATGGCTGGAATGTGGTACCACCACCAGAGTGGCCTCAATCCTAATTTAACATCTGGATAAGACACAGCACAGACTCCCGCGAGAGGAAGAGAGGGAAAGTGAATGTTTCTAGTTCTGGGGAACCCTCTCAGGAAACACAAGTTGTTGGCTCTATTCATGTTTTGGTTATATTTGTTGATGTTTAATTTATTGGAGAAGAGATTGAAACGAACAATGAACTGCAATGGAGGCCGGAGAGAGAATTGGCATAAAGGAAGAAAAACAAAGAGAATAGACGGAAGAGAAATATGCAGAGGTAAAGCTGTCGTGGATGATCTGTGATGGAAGCTAATCCTGATTACCTCTGACATAAAGACATTCAGGAGGCCGCTCTCACTCTCTGTCTCTCACACACTCGCTCTCACACACACACTTACATTATATGTTAATTGTTGCGATAAATACTCAAATCAATAATATTTCTCAATAAAACTGCTTTTAAAATATTAAAATGAAGTTTAAAGGGAAATCGCTCAACAGTACAACTACTTACAAATCGTACCTATGCACAGTGTTTTAGTGAATGTGCATTTGTCCTGCTTCTGTGAACACAGACATGTCTTTGCATGAGCTTCAACTTTAGTTTATCATCATTGTGTATATTGTGCTGAAACTGATGAACATTGTTAAGATTTTGTTTACAAGATTTTAGAAGAAACCATCCCCTCTTGTGGCCAAAAGTAGAATTAATTTATGGAACTTGACGTTTGCCCATCTGATGATGGGTGTGCAGTTACAATCACATGAAGCCAAACACTGCAGCAAAGACTTGAGTGGCTTTTAGCTGTAAGTTTTATTGTGAAAACCGTAACATACTCTACACAGGCTTACAGAACATGCCCTGCATGCATCAACGTTGTGATTATCTCATACTGTTCTTACAGAAAACCTGATCCAAAACACTTTTTACAAAACTACAAGTAATAAGAATACAAAAAAGAAATAACACATGAAAAAAATTCATTGTGCTATTTGTAGTAACAAAAGAAGCCACCCCATTATTCACAGAAAAAGGCACATTACGGGCAAAAAGGAAATATAGGCACAATGTAAAGACACAAGTAAAAGATTAATGATGAGCAGGTCAATAGCGGCTTTACACCGACACAAGCAAGGCAGAGACAGACAGATGAGGGGAGACTCAATGAACACTTTCTGCAGATGTTTCTGTGCATTAAGAAGCTTTTAAATGCTTGAGCTAACTTTCCAGGAGAGTGGAGAAGAACATGAACACATCTGGTGCGTTAAGGTACAGCATTGAGGCAAAAAGAGAGAGAGATGGATTTAAAATGGTAAAAAACAAAAGAATAATTGGAGAGAAGGATGAATACGGGAAGGAGGAGGGGGTCGCAAAGGAAGTCATCTCCAGCTCATGACAATTGAGCAAAAAGACTTGAAAAGGAGGCGTGGACTATGTGTCCCAATCTAGGTCAGGAGGCACAACGCCAGCGCTGTTCCTCCCAGAGATCCTTCCTCCCTTTTTCCCTTGCTCCTCCTTTTCCAGAGAAAACTGGCAAGGACACTTTGGCAGAGCCCTCCCTCTCCCCTCCTCATTATGTGCCTCTCCCCGTTTCTTTCTTTCCTTCGTCATCTCATTCTCTCATTTCCCCTTTCTCCCCACCATTAAATGTTATACCTCCTTCTCACCCCCCCCCCCCCCCACTCCCCTCTCTCTTCTCTGCTCTCCTCATGCCTGACACTAATAAATCAGCAGCATGTGGGCTTAATGGAAACCAGACCCTCACCCAATCCTCTTTCGCCTGCAGGCTTCTCCCTTGTTCACTTCATTTGCTTCGAC
The DNA here is from genome assembly GCF_029220125.1 of Pseudoliparis swirei. NCBI lineage: Eukaryota > Metazoa > Chordata > Actinopteri > Perciformes > Liparidae > Pseudoliparis > Pseudoliparis swirei. The sequence continues at coordinate 22,045,513 of NC_079393.1, forward strand.
TCCATTTAGCTTCAGCAGGAAAAACTTGACGGGTCGAGCCGAGCTGGATATCATTTGTAAAATACCACAGCACTTATAAAATCTTCTTGTTCAGTGTGTGTTTAATCCAACAGGCGTATATCAATGCGTCTCCTCTGGCATTGTGTGTTAGCGGTGCAGTCAGAACTGCTCTCTGGTGGGAGGAGGGGAGGCCGGAGCCCTCGTGTCTGTGTGCCTTTGTTTGGGTAAGTGGTCTCCAAGTCTTGGTGTGTGTGCGTGTGTGTGTCTGCATATGTGGACACGCATGCACACATGAGTGCAGTTAAAAGTTTCTTTCGAGATCATGTGATGTCGGTGCGTGAGCGTGAGAGAGAGGGCACATAATGAGCTCGGTGGGAGCTCCGTGGTCACGGACGCACACAGCTGTCTGACATTCCTGCGCTGGACGGAGGATGTGCTTCTTCTGCCAGTGTTAGTGTGTTTAATAAGCACACACACACACACACACACATATTTGCAGTGAAGCAACCTCAGCAAAAACAAAGGTGACAAAAAAAAAGAATCAAAAGTGCAAATTATCTGTCCTTACCTAAGAGAAGTTTGCTTGAGGCCCCGTAGTCAACCGTATGGAAGACTTGTCATATTAATGCACGAGTTTCTGTAGTTAATATTGTAGCCATAAGCAATCTTGTTTGTGTCTATGTACAGTGTGTGTGCCTCGGTGTCATGTATGTGCATTCTTGATTTGGTCTGCATTTATATTACAAATAAATCACTGGTCCCTCCTGTGTACAGGTGGAATGAATAGAAACCGTCCTCGTGTGTTGCGTGTCTGCTGTAGAAGCTGTGACGGAACAAACGTGATTTTCTTTGACGAAATAAAAGTACCCTTTCAGACATTCGGAGGCATGTCAAGAGCCAGTGGAAGGGGACGCACACTGCAGCTCCGCAGGCACCGGCTTTACCATGTTTGCATTATTTCACATGAGCGACGGATGGAGCCCAAAACGGTGACTCATCCTCTACTTTTTTTAGACTTAAGTACTGCGTCGGAGCCATAAGTACAAATGTTGACGCCTGTGACGACTTTACCAAATGATGAACACCCGCTCTATCTCGTCTCATTCTGAGCCTCACACCCAGTCCTGCAACGAGCGCTTGCAGTGCACCAAGGCCCTCGGGGTCTCTTTGTTCTGTAGGGTCTTGAGGATGGTGTAGACGAGGACGAGAATGCACAGGATGAGGACCAGAGGAACAATCACCATGATCAGGGTCATGACCTTTGATTCATTGTCGGCCTCCGTCACGACCACGTTCACCTCGTCCTCCTCGGTGCCGTCGGGTGGAGACGATTGGTCTACCTCCGTCTTTTTGTCTTTGTCGCGGCCCACGTCTGGCTCTTTGCGCTCTTTGTCTTGGCCTCGGTCGGTGGGGTCCACTGGTTTGTCTTTTGGCTCCTGCTCAGTGTCTGTGTCGGGCTTCGGGTCAGAGGCTCCTGCACAGCCCATGAAGTCCTTCAGGATGGAGCGAGGGTAGCCTTTCTCTGCCTCCGCCTTGTGGTTGTCAAACCTCCAGTAATTGCTGCCTTTGTAGAAGTAGGTGTAAGCTGCATGAGAGGAACACAAAGGAGAATGAACTCATCCACCTCATGTACAATGGATTATGATGTCAACACACTGTAGAATATGTGCAGTGTTGATATCTGGTGTCTCGGCTCTGAACTTGTCACTGAGAGAGAATAAGGACTTTCAAATACACAAACACATATCATTTAGATGATAGGGCGAGCCATTTCCCCTGTTTCCAGTCTGTATGTAACATTTCAGTGAGATTAAAAAACACAGCAAGGAATGTATTGGACCAGTTGAGCTCGATACAATACCAGACTATACCTAAAACATATTAATAGGAAACTAGAAAGAAGCATGAACCACTGACATGCATTAAGATTTGGTAATGGATGTAAGAATAAGTACAAATACACTCCTCTTGGTATTCTTTGGGTTCATTTCTTGGAGTAAGTTTAGCTCTGTAGTGAAACCAGACTTGCAGAGACATTCTGAGGGAGATGAATCTGACTTACGGCATTTAGAGCAGCTCTGCCACAAATCTAATTTCCAAAAGGTAGGACGGGCCAACCCTCAAACCAGAGCTCTCATTCCTCCCTTCATCCCCTCACCCTTCCCTCCGCTCTGCTTGCTGCAGCCTAAAATGTCATTTTTTCCCTCTCCGTCGATTACACACCCAATTTCACCGACTAACCTTTCCCTCTTTCTCTCCCTCCTCACTCACTCATGTTCATCCCCTGCTGTCAATACACTCTGCACAGCACTCGGATGTGATTCTCATGATTCAGGAGCGGTTTCTTTCCTCCAAATAAAGGCTCCATTTGCTGAATTGAAAGTCATTACTTACCGCCGTCGTCGCTGAGGAAGGCGCCCTTGGGTGATGGAGGTATCCGGCCCCATCTGTCGATGGGCTTGGGGAAGTCACGGTCTGTGGTGCGGGTCTCCTCATTGTATCGCCAGTATCTGCACACAGACAGGAAGATGTATACAAAGAGAGATGCATATAGTTTTGTCGTGGTTAATCGTTGTCTACATTCCTCATGTAATCATTAACTGTGTAAAGATCACGTTGCATGCATCTGTAATGCAGTGTGTACCTGTCTCCACTGAAGAAGTACGTGTGTCCGTTGGGCTCCCACCAGATCGCTGTGTCAATCTTGTGCGCAGGAACTCCTTGTCCGTACGCATGTAAGGGCTGCGGGTATCCCGGCAGCACATCCGCCTCCCTGAACACCCAGTATCTGTCATCTGCAGGGGCAAAAGTATCCAGTTGTAATGTGTTACCCAGCTACAAGAGGGGGAATATAAGAAACGGTCAAGAAGGGAGAACAAAGCAATGGAAGAAAAGCAATGGCCAGAAGAGCAGTAAGGATAAGGTCGAAATGGGCATAATAATTATTTTCCTCATGTGGGAGCCAATTTCTTCTCTAATCCTAAACTTTGGACACACTTTTCAGCCACTTTCCACCTCCACTGCCAGGTGTTGAGTTCAACACATTGTACTGAACTCCAATAGCTAAGATTGTGCACAGGGGCTTCTCCACACCTGTTTTAACCACCAGATATGATGTTTACTACAGTAGTTCATTTCTTTTGGACGTATATGATCAACGTTTCTGCAAAGGTTTGATACAATATCTATGTGAACATTCTTTGGAGAAGACGCCAAAAAAGGCGTTCCTCTAAAATCAGCTTGTGCAGCATTCAAAAGAAGGAATAATGACAACAAATCAAGTTTACAAGCATCATCTATGGATGGTAATGAGCGTCAACCATCAATTCAGTTAAAGAAACAGGGAATACAAAATAATCTGTGATCAAAAGCTTAGAAAATTCTGCAAAGCATGACAAATCCCTGTATACGACTGTAAAAGTGAACGCTGTGCGGCTGTGAACATCTGGAGCAGAGAGCTGGGAAGGCTGATGCAATCCTCCAACCCTCTCGTGAGGCCTTTTGGGGCTCAGCTGGACTGAGACACATACTGGGCCTGCTACAGCCGCCACGCTGCACAGGCCTCATTCAGGGCAGATACAAACACTGAAATACAAATGTGAAATCCGGGACGCCGCTCTACACACATGGAAATGCACACCGACTGAATAGTGTCCATCTGCACACATGTTGTCAAACTGTCGAAGCAGGAAATATCACTGTTCTTAATATAACTTCCAGAGTTACATTGCTGTGTGTTTTTCTGCCACATGCTGAGAGTCATAGCTGTGTTGGATTATAAACATCATTCCTTGTGAGTCACATTGTGTGGAGGACAAAAAATGCTGAGTTTGCTCTGTTTCCTTTTAGTCTGCTTGGTTCGAATGAAAGCAGATTTGTGTCTCACTCCCCTTTTTGTGTTTATAGGAAACAAATGGCTCCAAGTTCGGCTTCAGCTGAAAACATTGCAGAAACTAACCAGCTGCATGCGCTGCCCTTCACCAACGAGTTGAGCCTCTACAGCAGTGGTTCTCAACTGGTCTGGCTCCCCAAACTAGCGGAACATTCTCAACTTCTCAAATGAATTCATGAAAATATGCTGCAGTTTGAACCGGAGATAGTCTGGAGACAGAATATGTATGCCAACACAAAAACAAGTTTAATGATATATCAAAACGACCAGCTGGTGGCGATGCTAGAGAGGAACTATTTCTATAAAAGCTGCATTTTAATTAAAAAACTAAACGTGCATCTTCAGGACACGAGGTATTACAACATGCATAACAATTAAGAATCTTCTGCCATTTAAAAAAAAACTCAACAGTTTTTATGCTCGAACAAAAAAAGTCCAACAACTAAGAAGTAGTAAAAAAAAAAGACTCAAATGACCAAACTTTAACTGAGAAAACACATTCACTGAATCTATGAGAACTATTTAAAAGGTCACTGTCTTGAGGAGCAGCTTTTCCACAAATTCAAAATAAATTAAATAAAAAGTGCGATTCAAAAGGATTCATGTTTACAAAATTATCTTTTCGAGCCGGTAAAAAAAACGACACTGTGCTGCAAGAAAAAGTCCCTTCAAAATAAAATCACAGGATGAAAAAAATAAATAATAATAATAATTGTTTACAATTTTATTTGCCCAGGCAGAGGCCCGCGACCCACTAAAAACGGGTCCTCGGCCCACCAGTTGAGAATCACTGCTCTAAAGGACTCTGCTTGGTCTTCTACAAAGGTTTTGAAGTGCGGATGCTGCGTTTGCAAAGTGAGAGTTTAACAGATTCGACATTTTTGGTATTTATACCTTTAAAGAAGACAAATCTTCCATCGTGGCGCTCGTAGGCCGCGTCGATGTCACTCGGCAGGCCGATCCAGAAGACAGATATCGGCATGGGGTAGTTATCCAAGACCCGGTTCCTCCGCACACGCCAGAACCAGCGACCCTATACAAGCAAAGATAATCATCAGAATGATTTATTGTTCACTTCCACTTGCATGACGAGAATGTTGTTTGACCTTTGAGCAAGGTTGTGTCAGTTCATAGATTTATTAACTCCTGTCAGGAGGTCAGGGATTTTAAAAACACCAGCGACATGCTCCTGGATCCACCACTTGATCCAATCCCCTGAAATAAACACGCACAAACAGAACCAAGACTTCTTCCCTTCTCACCTTGAAAACAAACATCTCCCCCCTCAACACGGTCACCGTGTCAAAGTCCCCGTCACAGATATCGGGGGCGTGGTTGTCCGGCAGCTTGGGAGGTCGGGGAGGGGCGGGAGTCCGAGGAGGAGGCGGAGGAGGCGGGACATCTTTTCTAACGTGCGGGGTGACCGGTTCCGGTTCAGGCTGCGGGTTGGTGGGGGCGGACGTGGGGAGGAGAGGAGGGGAGGTGGGGCTGGGAGTCGGCTTCGGGGGGGCCGGGGTATTGGGGCCGCCGTGGGTCGGTCGAGGGACGCTGGGGGAAGAAGAGGGGGGCACGTCTTCAGGAGGAGAAGGGGAAGTGGGAGAGTCATCTTTGGGTTTGTCGTCAAGGACCGGAGGAGAAGTGGGTGGAGCATCCCCGAGGAGAGGCGGGCCTGAGGATGAAAAGACGGAGAGCCTCGGATAAGAAACGGTCGACAGTTAACATGTGTTGTCCTCCCCTCTTCACTTCTCTCATATCCTCACCTGAAAAGCATCAACACATTCCATCTGAAATGCAATAATTACCCCGTCTGTCGGGCACAAGACGCCAATCATGTCTACTTTCATCCTCGCCTCCATTTTCCTCACCGTGTCCCCTCTATCACTATCTCTCCGCCACACAAAGGAAACCTCATTTTCCATGATGTGGCTCTAAGCTCACTTGATTGACTGCCACTGAGCTGCTGCTTTCTGGAAAAAGCAACCCTGCTGGTTGCTAAGAGAGGAAAACACAGAGTTGCAGCCAGTTATGTAATATGTACGGACAGCTGATGGGCTTGAAGACCGATCGAGTTACACCGAGCCAGAAATACTGCTCGGAATATATGAGGGCTGATGTTGGCCAGTGACTCAGCTATCGGCGTGAGTTTAATCAGCAATCTGCCAGAGACTGTGAAGTCGTTTCTTTATGTCTCAATGCAGCGTTAGTCTGTAAAAGATGGAATTCAAATGACCAGTTTCCTATGAATTATCTATCTTAAGCCTCGGTTTGATTGTGTGTCTCATTTTCCTGTCACACATAATAAAGGACTTATTAGAACACAGTATTTAGCCTGGGAAAGCTCAGGAGCACGTGAAAGACGTATTAGTCGGCTGCTTTCATCACAGGACCAGAAAGGGTCGTCCCCAGCTGGCAGAGTGTCCCTGAAGGCACCACCTTTCCCAACTGAACACCCCGTACACTGGCAGGCAGCTGCTGCTTCAGCTTGTATCCATGTTGTGGTCTCGACCGACTCCTGAGTGAAACGTCTCTCTCTTTAGCCACTAACTGCTCCACTGTGTTCAACACCTACTTTGTTTGAGGGTTAAATGAGATAAGATGTTGTTTGCGTTTAACACACAGGAATCAGAACTTTCCACTCCACTTTGTAGTATTAATCCATTTCAAACAAATATATATATATATATATATATATATATAATATATATATTAGGGCTGTCAATCGATTAAAAAAAATTAACTAATTAATCGCACATTTAGAAATTGCGATTAATTAATCGCAATTAATCGCGCTTAAAAGTGTTTTCCTTCTTTTTAAAGACAAAACTTCACACAGAGCTGTGTTTTCAAAGAGGCTCCTACATATACAGTGCCAGCGAGGTATTTAATATCGTGGATGATAAATTGTTTCTTCAGTGAAACATCAGATTAGTAAAAAAAAAAATATATTGAGACCCCATTGGTCCTGTCATCTTTACCACTGAACAGCAGAACCAGTGGCCTTGGTAACTGACTGACATTCAAATATGTCACGTTCACCCTCTGGAGGCTGGGGGCATTTTATACATTTTACAAAATAAATTAAATTTGTTTAAAGTCTTTTGCATGTGACACACCCCCACGTGTTATACATCAAACATTCCAGAACAATCTCAGCTCTGAAATAAGGCTCATTGTCCTCGCGCCGTGTTCTCTGGTTCTCTGACTGACAGGCTGCTATAGAGCTTTACCTGTGTGGTGGAGGTCCTTTGTGATTTACTGAGTGTTCATTGGTTGTTTTTTTCCCGAAATGTTGACAGACAAACGGATTGACAAATCACGTTGAAGGTTTCGTGTGACGAGTTTTTTCCGCGCCGCGTGTCCTGACACGTCGCCCCTTCGTCCCTCTGTGTATCAGAGGGGGAGACGGGAGGAAGGAGGAGCAGGAGGAAACCTGACTGATTCATCCACGAGTTAAACTGATTTCTGCTCCTTATTTTCGCGTAGAAATAATTGTTTTAAAAACGGAAACAGTGTCAAACCGTAATGCCGCGGTTTAAAAAAAAAAAAAAAAAATTTGCGTTAATTGCGTTAAAATATTTTAGTGCGTTAACGCGGCCAAATTAATCGCATAGATTAACGCGTTAACGCTGACAGCCCTAATATATATATATATGTGTATATAAATATGTATATATATATATATACATATATATACACATATATAAACATACATATATATATATACACAAATATATATAAATATGTATATATATATACACTACCATTCAAAATGTTGGGGTAACTTGGAAAAGAAAAAATAACTTAGAAATGTCCTTATTTTTCAAAGAAAAGCACAGGTTTTTTTTCAATAAAGATAGCATTAAATTAATCAGAAATACACTCTATACATTGTTAATGTGGTAACTGACGATTCTAGGTGGAAACGTCTGGTTTTAATATCTCCACAGGTGTGAAGAGGCCCATCTCCAGTGTTCTAATGGTATTGTGTTATTAGAAGACTAACGGAGGGTTTGAAAACCCTTGAAAACACTTTTCTGTTAGCACAGCTGTCAACAGTTATGCTAGTGAGAGAAGCTATAAAACTGGCCTGTCTTTGAGCGACAAGTTTGAAGAACAAAATTCATATTTCAAATAAAAATCATTATTTCTAACCTTGTCAATGTCTTGACTATTTTTCTTTTAATTTGATAAATAAAAGTGTGAGTTTTCATGGAAAACACAAAATTGTCTGGGGGACCCCAAACTTTTGAACGGTAGTGTATATAAAAATATCTCCCGTGTATTCATAGTCATAAACTGTACGTCAATGGCACGACAAATCTTCTTAGAAAAGAAGAGCAGCCTTTCCGCTGCTCTGGGGTAAAAAAACGTTTCTCAGCTGAGGAGAGAGAGATGAACAGGAGTAGAAGAAGAATGTCGTCAACAGGGCGTGTCGGAGTGAGAGCTGCAGGTCATGACCTCGAGCACCAGGCGGCACGTCAGCACTCGACTGCTGCTCAGTGCTGAGCAGGTAGAGCGTTGTTACAGCTGCTCAGCTGAGAACAGCTGGAGGTCATAGCATTCAAATAAAATAAAACAAGTTGCTGAAAGATGCAAAGATGTTGTGTAAAGCTGAGAGGATCTTCAGAGTTGTTAAATCAATATGGTTCCTTGTTAATATAAAAAATATTGATAAGCACAGCTGTAAAGTTAAAGTAAATTAGTTTTAGTTTAACCATCTTTATCTTTATATCATTTTAAATCTTCCCTTTTGTTAAATGCTTTGTTGCTGCACATCAAGACACAGGCTTAAAGCAATATTAGTGTATTTGATACAAAGTATTTAAATACTAAGAATTCCTGATATTATTTCACAAGTTATATATAACTGACCTTTTACAGTTGAGACTCTCCGTCTCTCCCCTCAATACTTAAGGCCAACAAACCTCTACAAAGGAACTCAAATGTTTATTCCTTCCAACAAAGTTTACAAGTGGGTTTCTATTTAAACTCTCCAGGTCTCTTTTCTCCAGCTCTTCTCTCTCAAACAGTCATTTAAATCTGTTTGATAAAAGGAGTTACCGTGTAATTTCAGTCAAAACATTTACATAACGGTACAGCAGCATCTATTCTTTTTAACCGCTAGTTTACTGCAGAAGTCTCGTGTCGGCAGCTCAACAGGCCAATGCATTCATTATATTTTTTATATTTGTTATGTGATATCAGAGATGTGTCTAGGACAACACAACAGACAGTAAAGAAACGCATGAAGAACAACAAACATGTTTTTGTCTAAAGCAAAATAAATCCCGAAACAGTCGTTCAGTGTAAACAAGCTCTGTAATAAATCTGTGTCTGCAGTTTAGGACACAAATGAGCATTTGGGCCTCTAATTAACCTCTAATAACAGGGCCACAGCAGGAAGAGACACACAACTACACACAGCACACACACACACACACACAAAGATGTCATCTGTCAATTAACAATGCCATCTATTCATGCGGGGAAGGCCTGAGAACATCCGACTGACATGCTCTACATGCTGGTCGGGGGGGGGTCCCTGGCGTCTGCGTGCGGGCGGCACAAAGCTTCTTTGCAAAGCTTCTCGGTTCCACTTGACGAGTGTCCAGATGTGATCATCTGATTCAACATCACAGGACAGCTCACCGTCTGCACTGCGACCTCACACTGATTTCACACACTGCTGTGTGTCCCTGCAGGTGAGCGAGCCGACTTTCAGAAGTGAGACGTTCATCTTTGCAATAACTAAACATTTAAAGGACTCGCTGGTGTTGGCTTCAAGCAGAAGAAGTGTTGTGGTCTCAACAGGTGTAGCAGTGTGTGCATCTTACCGTAGATGTACTGTATTCCTCTGATGTCATCCTCATGCAGGGTGAAGTTGTGTGTGTGGATCCACTGGTAGAAAGGAGCCATGATGGCACCGGTGTTATCCGAGTGCTCCAGACCCAAAGCGTGACCCAGTTCATGGACCGCAACCAGGAAGAGGTCGATACCTGCGGTGACACACAGGTGTGCACGTAGTCGTCAAACACATGTGTGTAAACAAAGGAGCGTAACAGTAATAACTATAAGACATGGAATATGATGCAGTCATTTATATTAAATATACATGTGAATTGAAGTTGTGCTCTAGACATACATGAACCAAAGAGGTGTTAACCCTTCAGGTTGCAGCCCAGTTGACCTTCAGAGACATGACTACAGATCACCAGCCAATGGGAGAGCACAGATCTCAGCCAATGGGAGAGCACAGATCACCAGCCAATGGGAGAGCACAGATCACCAGCCAATGGGAGAGCACAGATCACCAGCCAATGGGAGAGCGGTTATGCAGCTACCAGAAAGTCACAGGTTCGATTTCCACAAGGAATCCGCCCACAAACCTTTTGGGTCGTGGTTTTCCAGTGTCCAGGGCTCATCAGCATCAAAGTGTGTGTCCCCACCGATGCCCGGTCCGGGGTAGTAGGCGTGGGCCAGCGACCCCCCCTCGCCGTCAAACAAAGACATATCACCATGGAAACCAGAGGCAAACAGCAACAGGATGTCAGCGAGCTGCGCCCGGCTGCTGTTGATGCTGATGTTGTTCTCAGCGGGTAACTCCTCAAAGGTGAGCGGCGTGACCCGACTCCACGCGTCAAAGGCCTTGCGGATGGCTTCGTACGTCAGCTCCTCGCCCAGCGACGATGGGATTTGCTGGTTCATGATACTGGAGCCAGGAGAGAAAGTGTGTCAGAGTCGGTGGAACATCCTGCTTCACGGTTTGCTTTTTTAAAAACATTTCACGGCTGTGAACCTGTAGGTGATGTGGTCTTTGCCCCACTGCGGTCCACTCAGAGCGTAGCGCTTCTTCCTCGCGCCGTCATCCACCTCCTCCGCCTTTCTGTCTGGGAGGCCACAGCGAGGCCGACGCATGGCCCTACACACAGACATGCACACACACACACACACACACAGAGACACACACACACAGAGACACACACACACAGAGACACACACACACACAGACAGACAGACAGAGAGACACACACACACACAGAGACAGAGAGACACACACAGACAGAGAGACACACACATACAGAGACACACACACACAGAGACAGAGAGACACACACAGAGACACACACACACAGACAAAGAGAGAGAGAGACACACACACACACATACAGAGACAGAGACACACACACACAGACAGAGAGACACACACAGAGACACACACACAGACAAAGAGAGAGACACACACACACACAGACAAAGAGAGAGAGACACACACACACACACAGACAAAGAGAGAGAGACACACACACATACAGAGACACACACACACAGACAGAGACACACACACAGACAAAGAGAGAGAGAGAGACACACACACACAGACAGAGAGAGACACACATACAGAGACACACACACACAGAGACAGAGACAGAGCGAGAGACACACACACACCCACAGAGACAGAGAGACACACACACACACACACACAGTTAGCTGCACAGCTTGAGTGCAGCATTTCCTCATGTCTACAGGCAGCATAATGGCCATCAGCTCAATCTTTCTACTGTATTTTTATGATTTGTTTTTATAACTGTAATTTCTAAAAAAATTTCCTGAATCCTCACAAAGATGGAAACACTTCAGTCAAGACTTGCCTTGGAAGCAATAATGAACATTGTAAATATCAAGAAACAAACTCAGTTAGGTTGCAACATTTTGGGAAGTACACTTTTTATACAGCGTTGGATGAGAAGCGTTTTCTCCAACTCTCATATCTGTTGGCCTATTTTTATTATAAGAATAAGAAGAATATACACTTTTATTAATCCCCAAGGGGAAATTAGTTCTCTGCATTTAACCCATCCTTAGTTATTAAGGAGCAGTGGGCTGTGAAGAAGCAAAAGCAAACAGGGGGGTGCAGTGCTCAAGGACACTGACTTCTGCAACTAATGGGGGAGGCGAGGAGAGCCACAAACCCCTGCGGGTTGCAGCAGGGCCCAGGACCCCCCTCCCACTGAGCTGCCCCAAGCTGCCCTGAGCTAAAATTATGAGGCTCCATCCAGCAGCTTGTTATCTTAGTTTAACGAGAAGGCTGCAAACGTGTGTTTTTTACACTTCAGTTTTTACTCACAGTTATATTATGTGTTAATCTGTGAGGTGCTGGCAGGAAGACGATGTAACCTTTGGATATCCGTTTCCCCTCTGGTCTTAAGCTAAGCTAACCTGCTGCTCTAGCTTTACAGTTACACACGAAGATTAATATTTGCATCCAACGCTCTAAAAAAAATCACATTTCCCAATTAATGTGGGCTTATGAAAACAATACCCTGACTCAGCTCATTAGTCAAGATGCGATACAAAAAAAGTAAAACTATAATCCAGACCTTATGGGCATAAAACGTTCTTACAAGCTGCCACTGTTTTAAGAGCCACTGGTAATACCAACACGTTCATCTGACAATGTTATTGTGTGCCGGGGGAAAGCCGAGGCTCGGAAACAAATTACTTCACAATGCTTGGTTTGTTAAGTAAAGTGATGATAAACTACAACGCGTGGCCATCAATTATTTAAAGTACACCACCGAATGCAGAGAAAATGAGAAACTTAATAAGAAAATACAATGCAAATGAATGTTAAAAAAACTAAACAAATCCTGAATGCTTTAAAAGTTCCTGCAAGATCTCTGAATTCAGTGACAACACACACACACACACACGCACACACGTTAAGTGATGCTGCAGAACAATAACACGCTTACACAACAGTGGCCGGGTCCATCGCCCCCGTCACGGCGATGCCGTAGAAGCGCTGCATGTCGCTGACGGCTTTGGACAGAATCTGAGCCGACTGCATGGTGGACATCTGACCGCTCGCCTGAGACAGGTAGCCGAACTTACGGAGCCACGCCTGTGAGGACAAAGCGAGGAGTCAGTTGTGCATTGTCTAGTGGCTCAAAGCGTCGGTTTCTATTAGCGTGTGACGAAACAATGACGGCCACGACCGTGGTGCCCATCCACTGTCTGGTGACCGGAGGGGGGGCGTCTGAGGAGTTAAAAGAAAAGAGGAGGAAGAGATAGAAACCAGATGGCTTCAATTAACATGACGCCATTCCCGCTCTCTCATTACACTCGCCTTCTGACAGCCAAGATGAGGAGGAGAGGGGACTAGGAGGAAGAACTGGAGACCGGAGAACTAAAAGGATAATAATAAAACTGTAAAATAAACGTAAAACTCTGCATGTGTGTGTGTGTGTGTGTGTGTGTGTGTGTGTGTCCTCCACGTGACAGTTAGAGGCTGGCAGTCTAATGACGAATGCTAGAGTTCCCCTCTTTGTTTCGTGCTTGCCGACAGTGATGTTGAGCCTTCAGAGCCACGTAACCGGGGAAACGGGAATATAGTTCTAGAGGAAAAACCTGAGGGAAATTTGGAGTTTTCCCCTTTATGATGAAGCTTCAACGGCAGAGCGCCAAAACACCTCCGAGGGCCCGCTCACACAGCTGGATCATGAGACTCACGTTCATACACAGGATGAACACAGGCCAGGAGCAACACACACACACACACACACAGACAGACAGACAGACACACACACACACACACACACAAACACACACACACACAAAGACAGACAGAGCAAATCCTTCAGAGACCACGTCTGCATAGCATGACAAGTCTCAACCGATGTAGAGTTGGGTGTTTAACATGTGGTAACATGAAAGAAAAGCAGCAGCGCATCTGTAGGAAAGAGCTAAAATACTTAATAACATAGTATAATGTAATTGTAAGCAGATATCAGGACTTTTAAAAATAGAACAACATCCTATATTCATCTGTAACTGCTGTACAAACAGTTTGTGAATGATTGATAGCGCATGTCTAATCAAACTGTACGACATTCATATGAACCAATCCTAACTGTTATAAAGCATTAGTTAACTCTTTATGCCGGTTTAAAACAGTCTCTTAGACATTACAGACTCAAGGTCAAATAACAAGACTTCTTCCAAATCATAATCTTCATTACAGGAAGTGTTATCACAAGAGTGAAGAACAATTATTCATCCTGATATATAATAATATTGTGTTCATTCATTATCTGTGTATACCCCAGTTATGTAAGCTTCAGAAGTTACAATGTGTAAATACATCAATAAACACTTCTAATGTCCTTATTTCTGCTTAAAACTATACGTAAGTGTTAAAAATATAGATGTTGTTTAAACTCTGCTCTTGAATGCTGGTCATAAATGTTAAATGTCTAAGTGTGAATTTAGTTAAATGTGACATATCATTTTTAAAGTGGGATTCCAACATAAAAAACAATCATTTAATTATATTACAACCCTTTGGTTGACTTGACTTCACCAATCACACTCCTACAGATAGATAGTGTTGCTCTCCTCTCATGTGTGTACCTCATGTACTCTGATGTTACTTGTAAAAAGGTCAAAAGGTCACAGGGTCCCTGCAGGGCAGCAGCCCACCTGATGCTTTCACGTTTTTTTCTAAAACAATCATGAAGATTTGCACTCGCAACCTCTGAAGTTATATTTCTGTAATTCATTGCGTACAGAAGTTCCTCTGCATAAATATTATGACAGATAGCAGAAATGTAATATTGTGACCACCGACATCCCGAAGTGCACCGGGAGCCAGACTCCGTACCTCCGCACTGAAGCCGTCTTCCTCCGGGGCCGCTGCGCTGCACAGGGCCAGGGAGAAGGACGACAGGGTGATGAAGATCCGGGTCCAGGGTTGTTTGGCTGCCGTCTTCTTCATGATGTGTTGCGCAGTGATGACAGAAAACAGCCAAACAGCAGGAATACGGGACGAACTTCACAAAAACCTGCGCAACAAGTGGCTACGCGCTCAGCTGCTCAGAGGAACACTCATCGTACATGGGACGCAAATAATAAAAAGGTGCATTAACAAACCCTCGGAAGAAAACAAAAACAAAACCGGAATTTAGATCGTGCTAATCCATTCCCGGTCGAGGGCAGTCCGATGTGTCCCGGGCCAGCAGCCTCATGGCTCGTCCAGTGTTCCTGCAGCCGGCGGGCAAACAAATAGACCGAGCCCCTTTCCGACCTCTACAATGGCTGAGCCTCGCACTGAGAGCCAACTCGGGCTCTGCACTTAGTTTACGAAAAGTGACTAACTTGTTGCGTAAATGTTGCACACGACAAAAGGAAAGAAACCCAAAAGGAAGCGAGTGGCAGCGATCAGGTTTCAGCTCCAACGCGCGTCTTGGACCTTCATCTCGAGCGGAAACGCGTTAGTGTAAATATGTGAGACAGCTGAGAGGAAGGAGGTCTGATCAGAGATCTGAAGCGTTTCAAGAGCCGAGGATCCGGATCAGACGGCCAGGAGGACATCTGCTGTTGTTCCAGGAAACAACAACACGAGGAGTCAGAGGCGCGTTGCTTTTTAAAGTCGATATATACTAAATATATGATAAGAATGATAAATAATCTGTATAATTTAAAGGTTTTATTTTTATACCCGTGATTAAATAAATACAAACTATAACATTACCTATCAGATATAAGTTATAACCATTTCACTTAGTCAAAGAACAGAATCAAACTATTGAGTGAATATAATTTCGGCAGAAAATTATTCATATCGACTCGGATTGCTTGAGTTACAAAAATACTTACAATTTTTAAAAAAGTAAGTAGCCTAAGATATAACATTAGTGATAAGACTTCTGCCTCAGACTTGCTGGTAGGAGCTGAAGCACACAGGTGACATAATTCATGATTTAAGAAAAAAATGTAAATTGGACTTCCGGTGTCGTTACCGGACACACGGAAGCTCCAATCAGCAGCCTCCTCCCGGATGGTGATCTAGGAAAACTAAAAGCCACTTTCAGTTGACATCGTGTGTCACTCTTATGCAGGGAGAGATTATATAAATGTATAAAATACACTTAGTACCACTGCCCATTGTCATTACGCTTCCATGACACATGCGAGATGTGTAAATTAAAAACACTTCAGTAAGTTGCATTACTTTCCTTTTACTTACTTTACTGTTTGAATTTAATTTACACAAGGTGGAAAGATATTATTCAGAGCTGCAACTCTTACACCACGATGTAAGACTACATTAACATCCAGGACATTGCAACCCGAAAGAAAATAGATGCAAGTCAAAGTTGGGGCTTACGAAAGGAACCTTAACAATAATATTAGTTACTTCCGACAATAAACTTTAATTCGACAGGATTTTAAAAAAAATTACATGACTGCTTTTTTTTCAACATTTTATTCAAGCCACCACCATCGTGCTCAGGGCTGCTCTTGCCGTGTGAGCCTCTTGCTGCCCGCCTTGAACACCGTGATGAGGATGATGAGGAAGAAGCCCATAGTCCAGACACCCGCTACGGGCAGCACCACCGTCGCCAGGATGCCTGAAACAAGACGCCAAAGGCATTATTGCGGTTACCAGTGAACCACCGAACACATAAATAACCTCCCAATCACACAGCAAACACGTCAATAACCTCCCAATCATACGTTCCAACAAATCAATAACCTCCCAATCATACAGGGACAGAAGTCTAGGAGAGAGGAGTAGTTTACTGAATTCAGGTCTCTTGGACATTTCTATCTTGATGGGTCCGTACGACAGGAGGCCCACAGAGGGCTCGGCCCGCACCGCCTCCCTCTTACTGATCGAATTACAGTTCTGTGAAGAAGAAGAAGAGACAATAAATCTTTGAGGCATTTCATATCCGTTTCCCCAGCCTTTTAAGCGAGGGTTAAAAGTACGAGGCGAGTCAGGTGCGCTCACAGGGCTGCAGGACAGGTGGTCTTCGGGCACGCACAGCTCCACCGTGCAGTGCAGGTAGAGGTCGTGCGGCTCCGTCATGAAGTGGAACATGTCGAAGCTGTAGCGGATGGTGGAACTCTCTCCGTTGCGGCCAGACTGCCCGGCGGTCGTGTTGAGAAAGGTGAGTGTCTCGTCGCTCACGCACCTGCACGAAGAGAACGTGAAGTGAGGAGTCGGCCCAGCGCGCGAGTTCAGAGGTCAGAGGTCAAGCAGCTCCTGACCCGTTCTGGACCAGCGTGTAGGACAGTCCCTCGGTGGAGTTGGGCTGGGGAGACTGCGTGGCCCAGCACTTCTCCACTCGGAGCAGGAAGAAGTCTGCAGGCTCGGTGACGGCCACCTCCACGTACACCTGGGCACGGAGACGAGCGACATGGTCATCAGAGCGGGGTCAACGCGCTGATGGTGGACGAGCGGTTACCTTGTCTCGGAGTTCAATGGTTGGCGAACTCGTGTAGGCCTGGGAATAGGACTGGTCCGTGTACAACATCATATGGATCTTGGCATCAACTTCCTCTACGTGCATCACCATCTCGCTGCACGTGTGCAGAGATGAGGAAAAGGGTCGATTAGTTGACTTTGAAATAACTAAATAATAATGTTTTCAGATTGCGGTGAATAACCAGGAGGCCGTCACAGGGCTCTCTGGTTTATGCACCTGTTGAGTACTGCAAGCATCCAGGTCAGTGCCAACTTATAAATAAATGGCATTTAAGCCTTTTAGGTCAACATCCTTCCTTACCTGGAAAAGTAGAGGACTGGGAAAGGCAGGCTGACGGTTCTGATGGATGGATAGACGCACGTGAAGTCCATCTTAATGACTGGGTTTCTGATGATGTTTCCCCTCACCTGAGGGTCTGACTGCATGCTCAGGGAATAAGAGATGCGATTCTTTTTCTGTAAAAAGAGAAAAAGGGGTTCAACAAAAAAAGAAAGACTTGACAGGGATGAATTAATACACGTGTACTCTGATATTCCCAGATTGCGCTTGGCATGCATCTCTGCTCATGCTCCAGTCGTACCATCAGCGGCTTGCCTCCACAGATTTGATAATCATCTTTAGATATCTTGGCCATGTAATACAGCTCGCCGCCGATGACCGTCCTCTCAGGACGACAAGACTTGTTGGGCAAGTGCAGCGACTCCAGCGGCACATTGTGGTACCGGAAGTAATCTTCTTTCGCTCGGATGGCCATGAAGTCTTTGCCGCACATCACTTTGATGTCGGCATCTGTGACAAAATAGGAAAGTTATTTCACTGCTCTGGATTCACAGGGAGGACATCTGCAGTCACTGTAAACAGGAAATTAAAAAAGTAATCAGGCCTTCATTTTTAGGCAATTTAATGCTTAAACATTTGTTTAACAATACTTCTCAGACTGTGAAAAGTCGTCTCTCCCGTGACTGCTGATGTCAGCAAAGTTCAGCTTATTTATCAGAGGCAGCGCCTCAAAATAAATAACAGAAAATCTAAAGATGAGTACTTATACTGCCATCTTAATATACGAGTGTGGTGCATTGTGGTAAATGTAGAATATAAGGTTTACATATTGTTTTTTTAAACATCTTCAATTTTGACTTTTAAAGCAGTGCATTAGGTGCAACACTGAGTTAGAGTTCATGTCTGCACCACGGAGCCCCTCTGGGATACATTCACACTCTTCAGTGAAAGACAAGAACACTTCAAGTGAAACAAATAGCAATGTGCCCACTTTTGTCACATTGGTCCGCATAATATCCGCTGGCACATCTGCACCTCCTCCGGTCTGCGGACAGCACGCAGCGCGTGCTGTTGGTGCAGAGCTCCACTCTGCAGACGCCTGAGCCGCAACAGCAGAGACACCAAATCAACACGACGAGGGGATGCGGCTCGTGGCCTTACCGTCTTACACACACACACACACTGAGACACACACTTACCCGCAACGTGGTGGCACGCGAAGCCGAAGAGGAGCACGAGGGCCACGCTCAGCTGAGGTGAAGAATGAACATGTTGACTTTAAACTGTGTCGCGTTGCTGTTTTAAACCTCCACTAGTCTGACAATCAGCTGCACACACACTAGTTTGACATGAATGATCAATAATGCTCATCGTGTATTCATTTGCACTCACCTTTAAGCCGATTGGGATCATCGCGATAGTTTTGCGTATAAATGTAGTTAATAAGTCCGTGTTTTAAACGTGAGGTCGTGAGTCACACATGCAGGACGCGTCCTCCGTTGTCGTCGTTTTCACACCTGCTGCTCATCAAACACGAACACCTGTCACTTTGGGCTCGTGCGCTCCTTATCGGATACTAAAGCCACCCCAGGCGATTATATACGATCACATTAATTGATTAAAAAGTTATTTTAATTAATGGAAGAATAAAACAAAATTTGTAGCCTATGCTTTTTCTAAAACAGAAAAAAACGATAAAATAAAACTCCATGTCACTCAAATCATGTAGGCTACTTCTAATATTCATCTGTTAAAATGGAAAGCACTGAAATGAACAACACACTTGTGACGCAAGTTTAGTTTGGGCCTTTTATTGACACACTTATAGGATAAATAAGGAGCATGTCACACTTATTGTTAACATTGTTATGAATGTTCATGACAAAAAACAAGTGGTTTGTTTTTTTATCAGTGATGATCCTCCTATTAATTCAACATAATTGAAAGGTTAACTGTTCCGTTAGCTAAGTGAACCTTCCTGTAAATTGGTATAAATAAGAACAGCTGAGAGAATTAAGGCTTTACAGATGGAATAAAAAAACAACAGCTCGATAAAGTGTTGACGATAATTAGGCCTCTGGGGCAATTCTGTTCACATTCATTATATAACAAACATTGTCCTATGGAGCTGCTGGGTGAAGGATGTAGAGGAAATCCATGGCTGACTAAAAGTCTACAAAGGGCATGAAGAAACATTTACTTCACAATACTATGTACAATCGAGAACCAGAGAAAGTAAAGAAAAATACAAGTTGTATACGAATAAACTGACTTCCATAATGAGATCACATGTGAATGAATACAAATAAGATATGAGAGGATAGTTACAAATAATATTCAAAGGACTTGGAAAGTTAATCAATCGTATTATTCAGAATAGATGCTACAAATCTGAATTTCATGTTATTTTCTTAACAACTCTGCCACACAATTTTTAAAAAGCATTGTATGATGATTATTTTGTGTTTGTTGGCACTCCTCTGCAACACAATTGGTGTGCTTGATAACCAAAAAGATTTGATTGCTAATCTTTTTAATGAAAGTATCAATGCATATTCCTTAAACTTGAGCTTTCTAATAAAAGGGAGCTTTTAATAGCCTTGTTTCATCAATAGTTTTAAATAGAACCAAATACCTCCACTAGATGTCGCTGTTGTCAGTGACAACTGGTTCCGCGCTTTGGAAAGTTAAATATAGAGCAGTAGAACTACACAGAAAAATATAAAGCATATAAAACTACAAATAAATACTGAGCTGGTTTGGGACATTTCTACGCTGCTTTCTTTTGGATTCCACATTTACTTAATAAACATATAAACAATACAGGGCAACTAGAGTGACACTTTGTGAGAGAAGGAACATAAATCAGTTGTTTCAGTGTAATTATTCACAGGGTCCAAACCGTGAGGACAGGTTCTGAAGAGAAAGCCTGAAGTGGGTCACTGTGTTTCCAACAGTGTGAACTCGACAGACCCGCAGGCCACCTTCCTATTTGGTAACAGACCAAAATGTCTTGGATTGGACACATCAGAGCCAGAATAAGTCGCGGGAGGCCCCGTGATCGATGAGACAGGTTTAAATCAGATGGCCTGGCATATAACCTGTTGTTTCTGATGGATCAACTCATAATATGGTCTGCAGATATTCCGATGGGAAAGTATGTTTGCATAAAGGATGGAGAAATGCAACGATATAGTTCATTTGAGCAACAACAACCAACTTGTTTCTACTCTGAAGGTTCCCATCAACCATCCAACGCATGAGGGGCCCAACACTCCACTGTCTGACAGGGCTTAAATTAGCATATCTAACATTTAAATTGTTCCTCTGAAACCTCACAGCTCACCTTTTAGGCCTTGCTCTTTCCCTTATGAATTATTGCACACCGAACATGAATTTCCATTTATGGTTTGATTATTTTGTCGTGCTTTTACAAACTCAACTTTGCACGTACCAAATAGAAACATAACAAATCAACAGAGGGAAATATTGGTAGTTATTTATTTAGAGAGCAAAGGGCAAGAGAGATTTCACAAGTGAGCGCATCTTGGTTCTGTCTCTCGGAGAACCTTTCTTATCTTATTCAGAAGTGGTTCTCATCTCCAAGTGAACGTGAAAACGTCCAAATCATGAAGTGTGAAAACAATGTGATTAGATGTAAAGTCAAGTGAGAACAGACACAATCCGTACAGCAAAACAAACATAACAGTTGACTGAAATAATTTCCCCAGGTATTAAAAAGCATCATTGTGTGTGTTTCACTGAGCAGTTCCTTGCAGCCGCTGCATCGTCTTCCTCGGCTGCAGCGAGTCGTCGTTCTTCGCCTCGTTGGCAGCGGTGCGGTGCCACCCTGGTGTTGTGAAATAGCCGGGTTGGAAAAGGTGTGTCATCGGCCTGATTCACAACACCAGCTGCGGCACACACACCTGAGAGGCGGGTCTTCTGCTAATGGATGTATTGGAAGAAAAAACACACACAAACACACAATCTCAAGAGAAAAGAAGATAACTCATATGAGGAGACGCTGCAACTCTATTGTGACGGCCAATCGGCATCTGACCTCAGTGGAGGATGGCCGTGATGTCATGTGTGTGGCGCGCGCGGTGGTCCACCATATGATTAAGTGTAGGCGGGTCACTGGTGCGCCTCTGCTCCCGGCACCGGGGAGGAGGACGACAGTATGGATCTCAGGACAGACATGTGGAGAAGCCAAGACGGCATGCGCCTCCATCTGTGTTCTGAGGCCAGAGAGCATGATGGGAACATTGTTGTTGTTCTTGAAGATCTGCATTGTGTTTGGCGAGTTGCAAACCTCAAGAAGTCAGTTTATGCAGCTACATGAGCTGGTGGGCCGTCACTACCAGGGTGTTCTGGGTGGTTGCTATGGTAACCCTCTGAGGTTGCTCAAGTGTAGTCAGCTGGGTAGTACCCGTCATGCTACATTTAAGCATTATATACTTTAAGAAATCGCAGTTCAAGTTATAACCATTTGTGGCAGCGGGGGGTGTTAAGGCTCGGCTGCAGAGTGGGTGGAGCGGGGGGGTTGTGTGGTGGGGGGTGTGTCTTCAGTTGTCTGTCTGGATGATGACAACAGACCAACATCTGTGTATGTGTGTCTGTGTATCTGTGCTGTGTGTTCAAAAAAGGAGGGATGGACTGAAGGATGGGGAGGGGACATGCAGAGCAGAGACACAGTCTATTAAAAAATAAAAGCGACCGGCTGAATGGCTGCTGTGGCTTATTGCGATTTTGGGGGGGGGAGGGGGACTTGAGTGACACACACACACACCATTCAATTACATTTGTACCCAAATAACTATTTTAACCTTCAAGTTAGTGTTCGTGTGAGCGCATCCTTCACGACCCAATCTGCATGTTCTTAAAGAGGAGAAACATACAGCGCCAATGTTCAGCATTCAATTAATTAAAACAGACCTTTCGTCTCTTTTTCAGCCGTCAAATATTGTGAAACATGACTGAACAAGAGGAATGATTCACATTGTCACAAAGATGTCTCCCTTCGTTACCCTAGAAACCCGAACCCTTCTGACACGAGACAAACAGAAATGCCCTCCAGCCCTCCATCTGCCCGGGGACAGGACGCATCACATACAGCCTGTGGAGGCAACAAGGCGTCTGCAACGTGCTCATATTAAACCAGAGGGAGGTGAAGCGTCTAAAACTGACAATCAACACTTTGCTCTGTAAAGACGAGCTCTGAGGTCAGAGATGGCGGCTACAGTAAATTGAGCCAAATGTTGCAAATGCTGAGTGTTTTCATTCTAAACTCTCCAATGTGAGATACATTGACTTAACATTTACAAGACGTATGTTTCATAACAGATGGAGAATTGTTTTGTTGTGTATCTTTGGAAAGGAACATTTTAAAACTGACTGCACTGCACATGCAATAATTACTGTGAAATCAAGGGTGTCAAAAACAAAGAGGTTAAATGATAAAAAATAAAAAAAAGCTAATGTAACGGACATGTAGTGGTTCAAAATAAAAAAAGACAAATGAAAAGTATACTTATTTTTTATTCCAAATCATCAAACAAACTAATATAAAACACGAAACTGAGAAAAACAGAACAAACAGAACAGAAAACTAGGAGGAACTCAGATGGAGGAACGCAATGAAGACACAGAGAACAGGTCAACAAATGAGTGTGTGAATATGTTTTGAGCTCTGCATGCATGTGTGTGTATTGTGTGTGTATTGTGTGCGTGTGTATTGTGTGTGTGTGTGTGTGTGTGTGTGTAAGAGACGTTGTCTCAGTTCATCAGTAATTCCATCTGCACCAGTCTTGCGTTGGTGTCTCCGGCCATGTTGTAGGGAATCATACCAGCAAAAGTGATCAGGGCTCTGGCCTGGCTGCGGAGTTGCTGCTTCAGGAGAAGGAGGAGGAGAAGGAGGAGGAGAAGAGAAAAGAAGGAGGGCACAGAGATTAAAACACTGCAAGAAGAGTTTTTTTTACATCGGTAACTGTTTTTGTACATCTTATCAGATGATTTGTGTAAATATTGGCACACATGTCGGCATATTACTAAGATATCGCACACATTACAGATATCTGCCTGCAGAGGGCAATTAGAAGCTGATTTTTCAATAAAATTGTGTGTTTTTCTCTCATCTTTCTCTAATTTATTTAGCATCTCTCTCAGCCGTTTCAGTTTGCCCCTCAGCTCAACCAGAGCAGTCTTCTTCTCACCATGTCTCTGTCCTCGATGGTCCTCTGTGGCCGCCCGGGTGTGCCCGCTGGCTCCCCCTTCAGGCGTTTGTGCTGAGTGTACAGGATGTTCATGGTGGCCAACAGCACTTCAGACAGGTTGTGGCGCACCTGAGGAAAGAACAGAACAATGCTGCGTACTGTGGAAAAGCCTGAAAGGCCCCTTTGAGCGTCCAGATCTGGACCTCACCTCGTCACTGAAGTTCCTGAATGCAGCCACTCGCTCCTCCACACTGTCCTGGTTGAGGGGAAGGAGCTTTAAGCGCTCCATCACCTGGTGGAGAAGCACAGAGCAGCGACGTTAACGGAGGAGCTCTGCACATTCAGCGGAATTTAAAGGAGCTTCTTCCTTATTTATTTGGTCCAGCACCCATCTTATCAGACACTGGATTAAAATAAGCTCCACACATTCAACAACCACTTCAATACAGCAATCATGGCATCGCATACGAGCTGTGTGACGAGCGGTTTCTGCATTGGGCCGGTGGAGTTCACTCACGTCGTAGGCTCTGTCGATGTGACCGGCGTGGTACTCGTCAAAGAACGTGGTCAGGTCTAAGAGGAGGTAAAACGTGCTGTTCACAGACTTGTCTCCCGCCGTGCCCTGAGAACGAAACCTGCAGCGGAAAGAGGAACAGTTTTTAAGATCGTCTCGATTAGATTTCGACTAGTGCATGGTGTGTGTGTGTGTGTGTGTGTGTCCTACCTCTCGGCAATAGCCACTGCAGTGTTTTTTAGCCTCTCCTTGTTGGACTGAGGAGCGCTGACCTGGGCAATGACGGGGCTCAGCAGCCGGTTCATTAGCTCCAACACCTTATCTGACTTCTAGACGCAGACCAAATGGAAAAAGGGCTCAAAACAAACCGCTGCAGCAGCTTCTCAGGGATACAGTTCATGAACGAGCGTGCTCACCTTGGCCAGCTCGTAGAGTTTGACGGCCTCCTCAAACAAGCCCTTGTTCTCGGCCTCCAGAGCCACTTTACCGATCATGTCTTTGGTGTCCCCGGCGAACTTATCTATGACTCCAGGCTAGAGGGAGGAGGGGAGGAGATCAGAGTGAGACGGGGAACACAAGCGCTCTGAGGATGGAGCAGATGGCAAATACCCTTGAGTTGTTGGTTTGACTCCAGCAACCGAAGACGAGATCAAACTAAAGCATCAGATAATAGCTACAAGCTAAATAAGCAAGGTTAGAAAACCCCGACATCCGATCTGTTAACATCTATGAAATTCCATTTTTATGATGATTATTTTCTTCTAAATGGTGAAAAGAGATCCAGTTATATTCATCACCACCAAACCAGTGACCATGGCCCTGATCAGACTAATGCAGCCTCATTCGGCAGCTTCTCACAACTGGACTTATATTTCTGTCATAACTTCTAATAGAACAACAATCAACATTTTCATATGTAATAAAAACACACGTACAACTGCTTCATTAATCTGCACCAGAATAGCTCGTGGAAATCCCTTCACTCATCAAAATCTTTAGGGTTGGGATGAATTGCTCTCGCTTGACAATTACATCCTATTTAATCTTTAATTGTGCTTCGTTAAAAAGTGCAGTCTCGACATTTTAAGCAATTATAAACATTAAACCTACATTTAAAAAATATATAGTTAATAAGCAAAAGCAATTTTAAATGCAAATTCTTATCGTGACACAGCTCTGAAACTTTTAATATCAAGGTTTAATTATTTTTCGAAACAATAATTCTGACTAAATTTGCTGGCTGATTGATCCTGGTACCACTTAACGGTTTCAAGAACATGACCGTCATACTGACTGAGCATAAACGTATGTAAAAGGTCTAATGTCTAATGGGGGGAATAAAACCCCTGAGGCACGGGGAGATACGTCGAGAACATATTGAAGAGCTTCTCTGAGACAGAGGAACAAAGAGCTGCTAAACGGGAAGTCACAGAGTCAGAGAAAGAGTGACAGACGAGAAACATGAAGCCGAGTGAGAAGAGAAGTCAAAGCATTCATAGAAACATCACCAGAGAAGAGAGGAGCGGAAGAGAGATCAAAGACAATATTGCTACCTTCCTGCTGCCGTCCTTCTCTAATCTCCCCAACAGCATGTCAAACTGTAAAAAAGACAAAGACACCATATTTAGTATCCACTGTAAAACGAGAGAAAGGCAAACCTTTATGTACGACAGCCCTGAAATGAATCAGACAACATAAAAGGTCTTTTCAACCCTATATTTTGTTCACTTACAATGTAATGAATTCAAGTTATTTGTGCCCAGACATAAATCATTGAGGCTGTATTAACAGAGTTAAAAGGCTTTAAACAACCGTGTTCTGCATTTGTTGTTCAGGGTTTCGATGTAAACGTTGGTCACTCACCTCACGGCTCTCAATAACCAGTTCACTGACACAGCGCATGAACATGTTTTCTCCCTGGCTGTCAGTCTCGTTTCTGCAGACACACACAGTAGGAATTAGAAACAGAGAAGACCACGAGACAAAAGCCATTGCTGAATTTAATGTACAATATGTGTCACACATACTCTGCCAGCCGTTGGTCTGTTCAGGGTTAGAACATCTCAATCAGGACGTTCCAGGCTGTGAGAGTGTAACATGACTTACCGTAGGAAGTAGAAGTACTGCAGGGCTTCCCGCGGATCAGTGGATTCAAACTTGCGAGTGTACAGCATGAGCAGACGGATGAAGTTGAGGCGGCGCACCATGTGAGGGTCACCGGGCTCCTGGCTCACTGCGGGGGGGAAACGGTCGACACATTTAGTTTCAGTCAAACTTCCTCCGCGGGGGATCTGCGTCACGCTACAGAGAGAAGGCGATGACACTCACGCAGCTGAGCGCTCTGGCCAGACGACTTCAGCAGCAGCCGCAGCTCGTACAGGACCAGCGCCACGTGCACGGCGTGACTCCGAAGTCTCTCGACGCGAAACAAGAAAGCCACGGCCGCCTCGAACTGAGCCGTCAGGAACAACACCTGGAAATACAGGAAGGGCTGCTGGCTCGCGGAGAAATGGGACTCTCCTGTTGGAAACCCGATGAGAGGGAGGGAGAGAGAGAGAGAGAGATGGTTATGAAGTGTTGACGTATTTCTGCATTAGTTAACGCAGCGTATACTTTCAGGAGGAAAAGAGGTCACACCTTTGATGTCAGATGTGTTCAGACATTTTTCCTTTTTGAGAATAATTTGTCAGCTTTTTATTAGGGCTGTCAATCGATCAAAAAAAATTAACTAATTAATCGCACATTTTGAAATTGCGATTAATTAATCGTGATTAAAAGTTGTTTCCTTCTTTTTAAAGACAAAACTTCACACAGAGCTGTGTTTTCAAAGAGGCTCCTACCTATAAAGTGCCAGCGAGGTATTTAATATCGTGGATGATAAATTGTTTCTTCAGTGAAACATCAGATTAGTAAAAAAAAAAAAGTATATTGAGACCCCATTGGTCCTGTCATCTTTAACACTGAACAGCAGAACCAGTGGCCTTGGTAACTGACTGACATTCAAATATGTCACGTTAACCGGTTACTCTGGAGGCTAGGGGCATTTTATACATTTTACAAAATAAATTAAATTCACCGTTTAGTCTTTTGCATGTGACACACCCCCACGTGTTATACATCAAACATTCCAGAACAATCTCAGCTCTGAAATGAGGCTCATTGTCCTCGCGCCGTGTCCTCTGGTTCTCTGACTGACAGGCTGCTATAGAGCTTTACCTGTGTGGTGGGAGGTCCTTTGTGATTTACTGAGTGTTCATTGGTTGTTTTTTCCCAAAATGTTGACAGATAAACGGATTGACTAATCACGGTGAAGGTTTCGTGTGACGAGTTATTTCCGCGCCGCGTCATCCGACACGTCGCCCTCCGTTCCTCTGTGTATCAGAGGGGGAGACGGGAGGAAGGAGGAGCAGGAGGAAACCCGACTGATTCATCCACGAGTTAAACTGATTTCTGCTCCTTATTTTCGCGGAGAAATGATTGTTTTAAAAACGGAAACAGTGTTAAACCGTACTGCCGCGGTTAAAAAAAAAAAGAAGAAAAAAAAAAATTTGCGTTAATTGCGTTAAAATATTTTAGTGCGTTAACGTGGCCAAATTAATCGCATAGATTAACGCGTTAACGCTGACAGCCCTACTTTTTATGCATTTTCACTGCACGGTACCACACGACTTCGATCGACTCGCTCTTTTTTGTTGCCGTTAGAAACAAGGAGAGGAAACGGACCCGGCACCCAGAGCCGAACCATGCAGTTGAAATGCAAAAGACGACAGAGTGCAAACCTGTTAATTAAATTAGATACAGTCTGTACAAGATCAAGGATCAAGGAGAATAATTAAATTCACCTGTTGGGTCTTCAGCATTTATCTGACAGTTGCTATAGAAACCCTTCTGCCACTATTGAATGTACTTGAACGCATTAAACTAAAATTGTCATTTAAAACTCCAGGTCTGTAAATGCCAAGTTAACATTTGACAGTTGCTATAGCAACTAACACGTACGACTTAGAAAATGTGCTGTTAAGTGCAGGCACTTAGTCATCAAGTTTACTTTTTAATTATAATCCTTAATCCTTTTGCCGGCTGAGGAGTAGAACAGGGTGGACCACGTCAGCCATTTTATAGCCTTATCTCAGACTTACAGCTTTAGTTAAAAAAGGGAAAGAGTATAAGAGAGCAATGAAAATGAAGAGGAGGAGGAGGAGAAGGAGGAAGGAGGCGAGATAAGAGCACGGGGGTCTGCAGCATATTGTACGAACAAGAAATGAGAAAGAAGACATGCACATACAAGGAGAGCAGATTGGAAAAAGGGGACAGAAATCAGTGGGAGGAAAGAAGGGAAACAGCGCTGCAGGTGGAAGGAAGAATGTTGATGAAGGATAAAAGGAGGACGAGAAGGAGAGAGGAACAGACGGGGCTTTGGGCTCCACGTCCCGCTGTGAAGCAAGATGGAGTACGACAAGGAACACCGAGCAGAACAACATGAGAGAAAACAGAATGTGGCTTCAGGCTGTACTTCCCAATGAGAAGAGAGTTTGAGAGGGGGAGAGGAAGAGGGTGAGGGAGAGGAAGAGGGCAAGGGAGGGGAGGAGGGGCAAGAGCGGGAGAGGGAGTTTGAGAGGAAGAGTGTGAGAAAGAGGAAATAGGAGGAAGAGGGTGAGGTAGAGGGCTACTGAGAGAGAAGAGCTCAGGCTTATCTGAACGGAGCAGGATTGGCCCGTGGAGAAGCCAACACCCAGGGGAGTGTGTGTGTGTGTGTGTGTGTGTGTGTGTGTGTGTGAGCCATGTGGCTGTTTGAGTGCATTTTAGCAGCCTGGGGCAGATTTTGATAATGGTTTTCAACAAGAGTGAAGCTTTTGAATTGCACCTCATTTTACGCTCAGTTGAAAAACTTAAACTCAGAAAAGATCCTCATGTGTCATATCCGAGTGTCTCAGACTGATCTTTGATTTATATATTTTTACTAGGGCTGTGAAACGATTAACATTTTTAATCGGGTTAATCACAGGTTTCTGTGGATTAATCATGATTAATCACATATATACATTTACAGGTCTCTCAAGACAGGCAAGAGCTCCGAGGAGAGTTTACGAGGGAGATCGGAGTCGTGTTTACGCGACACGTAGAGACAGAATGACATGCTGCTGGTTAGAGACGACCAACAACAGACGGATTGGAAGCTCATTCTGCGCATGCGTTAAATGCGTTAAAAAAAACAACTAGTTAAACCTGTAATTTAATTAACTGAGTTAACGCGTTATTTTTCACAGCACTAATTTTTACCAACCGTCACAGTGATTTCTTTATTTATTTTTCATCTTGTGAGGCTTTGTGTGCGTCATCACGACAAAATATGGTCTCTGATCCACTTTTGTACTAGGAGCTCGACCACAGAGGAGGTTTTGAGTACTTTTCCAGACGTTTATATTTCTGTCATCGTGATGATGTCACAATCGTGTCCGATGTAGTCGTGAAACTTGACAGGTTGAAATCAAAATGAGGGTTTAAAGGGGCAATTCACGCCACTTTAAGCATCACCTGTGTTCCCATCGCAATGGGCTCTTGTATAATTACAAATGGTATATATTGTATTTTAATATTTATACATGTGGAGACATGTTAAACATGGTAAAAACCGTTACAGCTTAGGCTAAAAACTACATCTATCATTTTCTCCATGTGTCAGACCAATAACGCCTCGAGGGTGGGTGTTATCCAAAAGTGTGCCTCTCGTCCCCTCTTGTAATATTCATAGTGTTAAAACATTAACGGCGTATTCTTGAGGAGCATTTAGGGAAGCAGTGCGACGCAGCCAGGAGGAAGACTGGTTGGATGGGCGTTTAAGCTGCAGCTGTTTCTTTTAACTTCACTAAAAAGCATTTGATGAGACAGGGGGCTTAATCTAATTCTCTGCACAGGCAGCAGGTGACTGGCAGTTGTCGTGCTTTCAAGCCAGAAAATCCTCTAGCTGAATCCCAAGTACAAAAGATTAGAAACTGTGTTGCTATTCCTACATTTGGCAATTTATAAAATCATTTCTCCAACAGATTCTGGCACATTTTCCCACAAACTAATGAACTTTTGTTCCTGAATACTTTGACAAAGAGCTCCGAGTCGTACTTCAGGCTGG
This sequence comes from Pseudoliparis swirei, assembly GCF_029220125.1. NCBI lineage: Eukaryota > Metazoa > Chordata > Actinopteri > Perciformes > Liparidae > Pseudoliparis > Pseudoliparis swirei. Next base: position 22,075,811 of record NC_079393.1, read on the forward strand.
CTGGTTGTCCGTAGATACAGCTGCTGAGGCTCATGGGTACTGTGGTGTTTAAAGCTGTTTGACAAACATGACTTCAGGAACTATGCTGAAATATTAGTAGCCGTTTACTTTAGTAGTGTTAAATCACCCATGCACCATCGTTACTATCGAATCATTTGAATCGTATGCGTTTTTGCAGATGGCACTAAAAAGAGGATAATATTTAGACTTTTTGACAGTTTACACTGACTGAATGATCTTCTAAAGAAAAACGATATTCTGGTGCATTGTTGGCCATTATAGTTTTCTGCGTCTCTACAATGAGCCAACAGAACAACCAAAGGAACGTGTGGTCTACAGGGAACAGCATGCATGCACAGGTGTGCCCCCTCTGCTTCTCAAGCACCCCTGAGGAGAACTTGATGGATCGGGAGGCAAAAAGTGACGCATCACAATGTCGAGAAACTAAAGTTTAAAGATTTGTGGTCATTTATAGAGCTGGAACAGAAACTCAGGTCCTTACCGTAGTCCTCCAGCAGCTGTTTCTGCAGCTGTGGCAGGGTCAGCCTGTCCTGAGGAGAGCTGCTGCTGTCATCATCAAAACACACCTGGTTCAACTGCAGGGACAAAAAAGACACAGCACACACACTTTGTTAAACAAGCCGTGGAACTTTTAGGGACGATCATTATCCGGGCCAGCATCTCCTTGGGCTGGTGTGCAAATGCTTTATGTTTAAATACAAATAAAAAGAGCTAAATTAACTGTACCTTAAGCCAGAGGTAGTCTTCAGTCTTGTCTGCCACCTCTCCGTGGTTGTCACTGATGTCACATTTTCCAATCAGGCAGTAGACGGCCCTCTTGTAAGGGTCCGCGCAGTTCCTCAGCACTCGGCGGTAGTGGAGACGGAGCTTGTTTTCTAAAGTCGGAGGAAGGCTGAAGGAAAAAGATCGAGAGGCATAAATGATGCAGTTTGACCTCCTATGACCTCTGTGTGCATCTCAACAGATACACACGAGACAAAGATTCACAGGGTTCTCACCGTCTGTCAGGGCTGTTCATGTACTCCTGGAACCAGGTCTTAAAGTCTCCCAGCTGATGCTGCACTCTGTTCACAACCTGCATGGCTGCATTCAGATCTCCACAGCGCAGACAGTAGTAGATCACAGCCCACACCGGATGGCCCTCGATGTCACCGTCCTGAGGAGACACAAGGATGTTCAATGCAGTGGTGACAATATATATAGAATAAAGATACTGTCCCCATATTAAGTTTTTGAGCTGCACATTAATTCAACTTTTTAAATAAAAACTCATCATGTAACATCAGGGAAGATTCAGTTACTGTTGGTGCGATACAATTGGAAGGTTTACCAAATATAAAAAAAATTCATGACATTCTTTATATTTAGCGGTTATATTTTTGGCAGATAAAAAAAAAGAAAACATTGAGAATCTGCGTATGTTACCTGCATGCCGGGCAAAGGCCCTGGTAGCTTAATGTTGAGGAAGCTGCGCACTAGTTGGTACGTTCCTGGCACTCCACCCAGTTGGGCCTGATGGAGGTTCCCAAACACGGTCACCATGGTGTAGTTTTTATAGCTGAGAGGAGACACACACGTGCAATGTGTTCATCGTCATGGTGCAGTTCGGTTTGACTCTTTACAACTGTATCCCCACTGCTAACTCCGAACACCTTGAGCTCTTAACAACACACGAGCGCCGTACAAACAAAGTTACCTGTTCTCCAAGAAGCTGAGCGCCTGGCGTACGAAGGCCATCTGCATTTCAACAGAGGTGCGACTTTTGAGGGTGTCTTTGGCTGGAACCAGCAACACGTCCGTCATCTGCTTCACCATCAGCCACATGTCCGATACATTCTGGAGGGAAGAGAGAGGGCGACAGCCAGTTACTTGTCGGAAAAGACTGAAAGCATATTAGCTGTTTGAGTAAAACAACGCTATCTCTTGGCAGAGGATAAAATAATTAAATCTGATCACAACAATTTCATGGAGATAGCAGATGTTCTTACCTTGTCATCCAAGCTTTCTGCGACAGAGGCACACAAGTCTCCCAGATTAGGCTGAATGTGACCGTTCACGATCTTCTCATTGAAAATGTAAATCTGGAGGAAGACGACGTCGTAATAAGCCGGAGAGAGAAACAGAGAAAAGGGGTTTATCGTTATTAAGCCCCCCTAAATCGTCATAGGCAATATTTACAGGTTAAATTTCTACATTTGCAAATGAATGTTGCAAATGAAAAATAGACTCCATCCACAGCTTCAGCTTCGGAGGTAAAAGCTAACACTATGCCCATCGAGTGAAATGATTCACGACGAAAAACAAGAAAAAAAGGATCAAAATGTTTAAAAGGTCATCAAAGAGAAGAAAAAAAAAACTAGACAGACGACGCCGCATGCAATGTGTCGACACATGGTGGGAGGAAAAGTCACATTTAAAGAACTGCGTCAGGCGGCAGACAAACAGAGAGAGAGAAGGTCAGACAGGATGATGAGGGAGGAGGGACACCAGAGAGTGGGACAGAATGACCAGGAGGCCCCCTCTACCGCCCAATCAATCAATATGTTTGATCTCCCACTTCCTGTCGTTCTGTGACCCCATTTTAACTGAACAATCAGAACGAGGGCGTCACACACGTCTGTATTCGACTCACTTTAACTCACCTCAATTGAAGAGAGGGAGTTTGCTTAGATTGAAATTTTAACACACTTATGTTGGTACAAACATTTCTCTTAAATATAATCTCTTTTAATATTTAAACTGTGGAAGTCCATTGGACCTGGCTGTGTCTGATGCCCCCCCTCTCTACCTCCTTCTGTCTCTGATTGTGGAGGTTTGGATCGTGGTCCATGCCTACTACTCATTATTCATACACCCTGTCATACTCATTGAATGTGTTGTTACTCTGTAATGATTCCTTGTGGTCACATGACATCTATTGTTCTGTCCCTCAAAATAATAAAATCTACTGATGTTTGTAACAGAGCCTGACTGCTAAATAAAGAGGTAGTATTATAGATATATCAGTATCAAATAAAAAAAGACCCGACGACGGCACTGAGATAAAAGGGGATTGGAGGTTGTGTTTTATAAGTTTACATGTGCGCTCCTTGGCGAAGGCTGGATGCCACAACACGTCCGTTACGTTTGTTTTTAGGTCCAATGCCATGACAATAAACTCAGTGCCTTGGAGTTTTCTGTAAATGTATTTTTATATAAAGTTTATTCCATGGAGAACAAAATGATCAGTGTGACTCACCTGTCGTCCATAGGCCACCTCCACGCTGTCCAACGCACTCCTTCCTGGAGCCGTCACTTCACTCACAAAGCTCGGCTACGATAAACAGAGAGGCAGCGGATGACTTCATGAATACGCTGCTCACAGGCAAGAAGCTTTTTTTAATAAGGAAGTTATACAACGCGAGAAAATAGAAATGCCAACCATGCACCAATAAGGCTTTTAATTATATCTAATGTTACAATGAATTAGCATTTTAAAGAAATCTTCTTCTTCATGCCGAATATTCTGTATTTTGAGTCTTTTCAGCCCAGATAGGTTTCATTGCCTGTTGCCCAAATGCATGCTGGGATTGGATTTAGCAGGATGAAAGTATTTTTACTTTATTCAGGAGCAAGATAAAAATAGTATCTATGAGACTCAGATGAAACAGTTATTCTGGTTGGTTTAGATGAGTGACAGAGACATATTTAGCCCAAGATAATAATTATATTAGAATATAGATGTTTGTGTATTGGACTAAATTAATTTAACAGAATATAAGTACAATGTTATATTAATATAGCAATATTTTACAGTCCACATCTTCAGTCACTAAAATGAGGTCACCTACTTTTGATACGATAACTTAGAATTGAACACAAGAAGGTGGAAAACAGACTCGCTCTCAAAGGTAAATCTGAACTCTACACTAAGAAATGACAAATAGATATTTCCTTTGATATAAAAAAAACCTGCATCTTTTTTTAGGAAACTTATTAGTTATTTATGACAGATCTAGACGAACGGCCTGTGCAGAGTTGAGTACAAGGGGAAACCTAAAATTAGCTTATTTACAAATATAAATACTCTGATCAACATAAAATATTTTAACTTAGCAAGAAATGTCCCTCAATGTCCCCGACAGCAAATGCTCGACACAACTGGTTTTCCCATGAGGTAAAATCTCTAAGCAAGCTGAGACGGTTTGTCTCTTTGTGGTGAAGATTCATTTGGTTAAACGTCTCCTCTTCGTCTCCGTACCTCCACATCTTGACTGAAGTCCAGTGCGTCCTCTCCGGCGCCAAGCAGCGTGTGCAACACTCTCTGCTTCACCTGCTCCCACTGGACCAGCATGGACTCACGGTGGTACTCTTCAGCCAACAGGAACGTCTGAAACGTGAGCTCGATTATACTCCATGTGTCACTGCACACACATTAGTATCTACAGGGTACGTGTTTGATTATAGCATGTAAATAAATCACAACAGACTATGAATTATGCTTCAACCGCTGCATATTGATGACGGATCATTTTGAAGTAGCAGGTTTGACTCTCGTTTACTCAAGATCTTCTCGAGTTGTTGCAGTAACCAAACTCTCTTGTAACATTGTGCCTCACATGCTAGGTACTAAAAGACTGACTGTGCATCGGTACACATGACATCTATTCTTCCGTTTAGTTTTTGGGGAAGTTTGGGGATGTCGTATGTGTACAGATTGTAAAGCCCTCTTGAGGAGAATTTGTGATATTGGGCTATATAAAATTAACTGAATTGAAATTTAATTGATCGTGTTATGTAATTTCTGCACCCATTTTCCAAAGATTTAGGATGTGGTAAATGTCCCCGTTTATTTATTATTGATCACACATTGAAAACCTTGTTTCCAATCTGAAAGATTAAAGAAATGAGGTTTCTTTTAAGTAATATATTAATAAAATATATATTTTTTATTAATATGCCACCACAAGGGAAGGAAACATTTGATTTAATACCCCCCCCCCCCCCCCGTTTGGATTATGGAGATCTTCTCTCTATGAATGTACCCCATTAGTGCCTAAACATGTTGGACACTGTGTATACCTTTATGCTTCATCTCATACACCAGATTAAATAAAGAATATATATGACACACGCACCAGATTTAGCCTCAGATCCGTGTCGTGATGTCACTCCTCCATCAGGACACAGCGACTCTATTTTAACTCTCCACAGAGACTCAAAGTGAGATAATGGGAACGTGAGATAATTGAATCTTTCCAATCTCCAGCTCAGGGAGACACGAATGTAGACCAACGCCAACATGCACTTGGTTAACTTGGTCACTGCTTGAACGTCAAAGTGTTTACTTACCGGCCGTCAGTAACTAAGATAGACTCAAGAAATTTAGGGCGGAAATGACAAGATAAATTAAGAGGTCATTAAAAAAATAAGTGTCTTGATTACATTAATTATTTGTGGAACAAAACAAACATAACTATGTTTTACTGTAAAAAGGCCCACTCAGTACGTTATATATATCTATAATATATTTTTTTACTTTTTACCAACTGCTTAACAATCGCATTTAAGAGACTCGTATAAAAATCGTGCAGACCTGAATGGAATTGACTGATTTCTTGTTTTTTGCCTCAAATATTTATATAGATATTTGCCTTAAAAATCAGAAGCCAAAGGCTTCACATTTATACTAAAGATTAGACAACTCCCCTAAATGTGTCCTTCAGCGGGCCGATAGCAGACACCTCCTGTCATGGGAAGTCAAGATAGAAATCTGCAAGAACATTAACATCCGCTTTCTTCCTAATCGGTGCATTTGGGTTTTCACCCTTGCACACAAGTCCTCTTTTTAGTCTCTCAGGGAGAAGAGCGATAATGGGAACGGCAGCTAATTAAAAGCCGGGCCTATTAGCTCTGCACATCAGGGAAGCCATTTCAAAAACGTTCCCCGAAGGTTCACAGCAGAAGGACTTTCAGACCGCAGCGAGCAGCGATGACTAAACATTGGCGTTTTTAAGTGGTTTTAAATTGTGATAATGTGTTAATGTTCATACACACTGCCGAACTGAAAACTCATCCGCTTTTGTAAAACTAAATATGAGACAAGAACCACGACTGTGTCTGATCGTAGAGTCTAATTACTGCATCTTGGCCATTAAAATCTAAACAATTTTACCTATAAATAAAATAAAATCTTGAGATAATAGTTTTGTAGGACTGTGCTCTGCTTTCCACACACGGTAGGATTTAGATTCAGTCACCCATTCGTAGCTTTATTTCAACCTGCGAAGCAATCAGATACTGACCCTGCGGCGAGACTCCTCGATGGCTGACAGGAGGGCGTTGTCTCTCTCATTCTTCAAGAAGCCCTGTGGACGAGGGAGAGAGGCAGAGAGGCGTGACAGACACACAGAAAGAGACGAGACAAATGGAGAGAGAAAGCAGATCAGCTTTAAAATTGGGGAGAAAATGAACCAGCGATGGACTGGATGCAGAGAGTTCTAGAGGGACCGGTTTAGCGGGCGCACCATCATTTGCTCGACGGGAGACAGAAGCTGCTTCTCCGTTTCCCACAGCGGGATTAGGAACATGTTTTGTCGCTATACACGTGCACACGCACACACACGCATAAGCAAGAGCCTCTGCTTTTCACACACTAGTTTGCAGCAGTCGGCCTCCATTTTGAAGTCCACTCAAGATGGATGCCCCCGCACACATACACCCCTTCCTCCAGTCGTTCCTATGAAAATCATATCGATTCACATTCGACTCAACCGATAATAGAACGACTCGTCTTATCCACACGAGCTGTGAGTGAGTGGTACTTCGGTAACGACTGCAGTCCACAGCAGAGCTTCGGTGGCGCGTCAGCGAGCGCTGGCGAGCGAGAAGGGGCAGACATCTTGAGAAAGCACCAAAATGGTGGCTGCAATTCATTACTGGCAAAAAACAAAAGTGGGCAAAAAAAGAAACGTTGATGTAAGAAACCTCTTCTTACCCGTGAACGCCATGACACACGTGCAGCATTTTAACGGAGGAACAATGACGGCTGCGAATGAGTCGGAGGCACGGACAAAAGAAAAGTCGCATCATCTCTTTATTCAGAGATATTGACAAAACGGCCTTCAGTGCCATGAAGCTGAAGACTCTTGGGTCTATATTTATAGGCACATGCTTGATACCAAGAGGAGACAGAATTTTACATGAAAAGCGGATAAGATCAGTTACAATAAAAGTGGGAGCAAAAACATGTTGTACTTGTTCATGATTAGTAGAACTTTAACTAACAGATTAATATTTGATTTCCCCTAATAGATCATCGAGGACCACAAGAATGAACAATGAAATAACAAAAACAGCATGATTATCTTTTACATCAACATTATTTAACACAGCGATAACACGAGTACTGCACTTCTTTGGCATGAAGGACGTTGAAAAGGTGAGAACAATACTTTCTAAATACAAACTGAAAACAAAGAAGGGGTTTCACCGTCTAGGACGCCTTACTGCCGCTTGAACTATAACAGGTGTGGACATTTAAAATGAATGTGCTCCTTAATATGCAAAGAAAGTCCTGCGATGGGTTGCACTCGTTGGTTATATAACCATCTGACATCGTAACATTTCCAGTTGGTGGAAATAGCCGTTCCCTCAGTCAGATAATAGCATTTTAAATTGCCCGGTGACATTTCTAGCACCATATTGTCTTTACATATTAAGTACGTAGGATCCTTTGAGCTTCTTCTGCTCTCTCCTCACGGCAACTCTCCTCTCCCCCCACCCGCTCGTCGCTCTGCCTACTTGAGTCTCCTTTCCTTTCCTCCTCTCTTCCCAAGCTCTCAGCCTTCACCTCTGTCCGTCATTGCATTCCTCTCCTCTTTCACTCGTCCCTCGCTTCTGACAAACAAGAGCAAATTGGAAGCAGAAAGGGCTCACTGTGAGGATGACTAACTTCTTGAAACAATGTCAATACCAGTGGAACCCATAATTACTGCATTGAAAGCTCATCGATGGGAGAAAAGTGTGAAGCGAATGGATGATCTGGCCGAGTCAATTAACCTGCCCATAATGCATTATTCTGTCAATGTGCAATTAGAAGAGGACAATGAAGTGCCATCAATCTGACGAGAGAAAACACAATACGGGGGTGGAAACCAAGTTCCTCTCTCCTCAGTGTGCCCATTTACCCCTCTGGTCCGATCCCTTCTACCCCCCCTCCCTCTCACATTGTCCCCCGGGAAGCTGAGAATAGCTCTATAGTTAACCACCAACCACTCGGCTCACTGGAGAACTGCATGGAAAGAGGAGTCGAGTTGTCACAGAGGCTTATGGGGTATATGTACGACAAGAAAACATGAAATTGCATTATTCCAGTAAATTAGAGGTGAAATGAGATAGTCATCTTCTCTGGAAACATGTGGGAGGGGCTTAAAGCCATGATTGGGCACCACTGAATGACTGCCGGGCTTTGGCCTCAGCATTTTCGCTTCATCGCTGTCATTCAGTTGCCTGTTGCCAGCTGCACTCGCACTGCCAGCAGCTTTTGTGCCAAATGTATATTAGTAACTTAGCAAATTGCCGCGGCCAAAATTCCCACTCTTCAGAAATGCCATTTGATTTCACAAGAAATATTTATATTATTATTTTTGCGCAGAAATATAATTTTACTTTTTAGGAACAAGAAATGTCACAGCTATCAGATATTACTAATCAAAAGAATCTAATTTAAATAATAAGAAATATCTTTACCGTTACAAAGGATTATTAAATTTAGGATTTATCACAAAAAGATAAGAACATTGTCGCCAACGTCACAAATACTGCGCGTGCGTGTACTTGCACTGAACATCTGAAAGGCATTGGTTTAATGTTTAGTCACAACCTGAACCCAGAATGTCACTCTGACTTAACAATGCTGATGCTTCAATTCCTCATTTGATTAATTCCCGGTTGGGAAAAATAAACTTACAATGGCTTCGTCCTGAAAAAAACAATACACGTAAGCAGAAGACAATGGCAAGGATCAATAGGTGTATCTAAAGATGTACGTTTATAGTTGCCCCACCCCTGTATCGTGTATCCTCAGAGATCTGCAGCCCACTGAACACCCACAGCCCACTGGCCAGACAGACAGATTTGACAGGAACAGGAATAAAAAAAATATATATAATAAGGAATGATAATTCAGAAAAGACTTCATTGATGTGAATTACAAAAGGCGAATGTGCGTCAATAGACGCTGAACTGGGTAAAGAAGGTAGAATGGAGGGCTAGTGTGCCTTTATTTGAAAAAAAACTGATGGAAATTACAAATGCGTTTCTCCAATTGTTGCTATAATCTATAATGAAGATCTGTAGGCAAATCATTCCTCAAAAAATGTCTATTACATGAGTCTTCGAATGTGCATGTTCACATGCATGTGCCGGCACACGCAGGCCCTCTTTCTATTGGCCGTCGGTCAAGATCGTCACACCGTCTGCGTCTGGCTGCAATCTCACCGTATTTTCGGGGGAAATCAGCAAGTCTGATTTTCACCCTTTTTTCGATCTGGCTCATTACACACGATGAAATATGGAGGAGAGATAAATGATCTCGAGGAATCGAAAGGCTCCACGAGGACACAGTCAAAGAGCAGTTAAAGGGGGAATGGAGACGGGGCGCCGTGCTCTCCGTGCCAGTCATCGTGAAAGTACGAGTGGGAGGCTTCCTGTCCTCATTTGCCACGACACAATGAGCCAACCAGTGTGTGAGAAACCACACCCTTCACTTTCCGTGTAATATAACACATATTTGTAAAGTACGACAGCATACACGTGTGTGTGTATGTATTCTGAAACAACAATGTTCAACTCAAATTATAAACATGCCTTTTTATACAATCATCGCCATCGTCCGTGGCCACAGAAACCGGGAAGAGACGGACAGGTGATATAAAAAGAAAGAAAGTGTGACAGGCTAAACACATGTCTGTGTGAGTGGGTGTGCATATCCATGTGTATAGGCAATACTCACTCATGCTGAGCCACTGCCTGCCTGGCAGACAGACTGACAGATGAGAAGACAGGATGAGGCAAGTAAAGAGTCAAACAAAAATTTTAAAAAAGGTTTTTTTTCTCGTTTCTTTGTCTTTGCCCAGATGTCTGGGCTTTGACAGTCGGGGAGACCTGCTTCGTCCTTCTGCCTCTCCATCCCGCCCCGTTTCTGTGCCAGGGCGGCAGCAGTGGACGCCATGCTGGGGCGTGTTCCCCGTGCCCCGTCTGGCCGGCGTGGCCCTTCGCTTGCAGCCTTCCCCGGTTTCGAAGGCAGGCCGGTGACTCTTGTGCGCGTGCCAGAGTACGGAGTGAAAGTGCCACATCAAGACTCACTGATGGTGGTTTTATTGTTGGAGGGCTGTACCAACTGAACACTCGGGCACGGGGGTGATCCATGAGAAGGAACTATGGATTCATATAGAATCAGTTCCTACCATCCGCTGGCATCCCCCTCTCCCTCCATCCTTTCTCTCTTGATCCCTCCTTCACTTCATCCAAGCATCTCTCATGGCTCCCCGCCTCCTCCCTCCCTCAATCCCACTCATTCCTTTTTTATCCATCTATGCATCCTTCCTTTCTTTCCTCCCTCCCTCAGCTCAATGCAATTATAGTAATGGATTTTTCCCCCTCGGTTGATGGCTTCCGACATCCTGTCTTGAAATGAGGCTAATCGTGCTCTTAAGGGTCATGTTTTGTTAATGAGGGGTTTAGGAGGCACATGTGGGAAGCGGAGGGTGGTGTGCGTGTGTGTGCAGGGGGGGGGGGGCATTCCTATATGTATGCCCGCTATCAGAGCACACACACACATCAAGCATGTTAATACACACTAGCATTGCACACATGACACACACACACACACACACACAGACCATACAGCCGCCTTCATATGTGCAGGCCGGCATAGACAAGATGAGCATGAATGCGCCCACGTGCAGCCAGACCAACTCTACACACACACACACACACACACACACATTCATGAGCACACGGGGAGACAGTGTATAGTGTATGCCAGCAATCGATTGCGGCGGACACAGGTTCAAGCATGCAAACAGCACGACACACACACACACACACACAGTGAAGCTATGTCGGTCGTGTTCGTCTATCTCAGCAGATGCTCTGGGCTTCGCCCACTGCATCCCCTGAACGCATGCCATCACTGCTCAGGGGTGTGTGTGTGTGTTGGGGAGGGCATGAGAAGAGAAAGAGAAATGATGTAAATGGGAGAGGGAGGAAAAGCCAGAGAGGAGAGGAAGAAAAGTAAAAGAGGAAAAAAAAGTGAGATGACAGACATTTTTTTTGCAGCCGGGCGCCATTTTTCCCACCAGCGCGGCTCTCAGCCTTCCACTGTCCATGTTTTTCCATTTGATTGCCATCCTGTTGTCTCTTGGTTTCAGCCTCTCTGTATATTCCTAATCCTCCTTTGTTTGCCATTGAACACAATATTTTACGAGACAAACAAAGAACCCACACTTGCCAAACACCAACCCCAAAGCGATTCAGCCGTGACGACGACCGACAGAGAACATGCGATGCAGAGGCAAACCTGGCAGAGCATGAAACAAAAAAGCGTCTACTGTGGTGATGACAGCTGTTGGCACCTAGTGTGCTTCCGTCTAATTCCCTGTTTACACACGCACCCATGCATGTGTACCGTCGATAAGAACCACAAATCTGTCAGTAAAATCAAATTCACTCAAATCCAAACTCTATATGGAGTGCTGTGCAAATACTAGTCACTGGGACATAGAGGGGAAACAGTCTGATACCATCCATTTGGACTAAATTGTAATTTTATCACAGTTCTTGGGACACAAAAGGAAGATTTACATTTCCTAAAGTGTTCACTAACGAACTGTATTGTGGAGTATTCGCTTCCTCTATATTTGAGCAGAGAAATCTGAATGGGGCGAGGCATAAATGCAACCATGTAACTTTATACAGAGAGAAACAGGATGCAGACCCACACTAACAAACTGAATATAGTCGACATGGCACATAATTATCCACGTCCATGAAGCCCGGAATCTAGGACTCTGTCTGTATATACTGATAGCAATTCATATAGTGAGATCCTCTCTATTTTGTCGTCAGCCATACATACCGACATATCATTCAAACACCAATTCCCTAAGTGTGTGTGTGTGTGTGTGTGTGTGTGAAACAGGAACTGCAGAGGCATGCGTCAGCTTATTCATGCCAAACAGGCACGCGCATCTGTAATGTTGCATCTCTTTTCTCTCAAGATGTCTGGTAAAGTGCGATACAGTTTGTGAATTTCCTTTAATAGCTAACATTTAACTACTGGAGCAAAGTCTTTACCGTGAAATGAATCTTGCGATGTGTGAAATTGTGTGGTCAAAGAATACTGTCACACTCTCTTCTGACAACAAATGGATGTCTACCCGGTGCCGAGTCGCCGTCTTGTAATATCTGAGCTCCAATTAACCTCTTTTTCCTCTGTGTATTTGGTGGCGTAAAGTGACTGAGACTCTGGCAGCAGGATTTAAAATGGAGATCTGAAGGAGGGACGACGGTGCGCTGCTCGGTGTTGATCAGAACAACTGAATTCACCACAAGCTTTGCGTGTCGTTTTGTTCTTTCTTGCTGAACGGGCCTCTTGAGTACGATTAATTTTTCTGTCTCCTAGTCATCGAGCCAAATACACTCAGACTGAGATTAGAGTCACAATTAGTTCCACAATTAGTCTCAACTGTTTGGTTATCATCTCATCATCTTAATTAGAAAAACAAATTCCCAAAGTACCAGCAGCAAGCTTATTAGATTTATAAATCACCTCCATATTGGCCAGAAAAGTAGAGCATACACTTGCATCTTTAAGACACTGTGCCATGTTTTGCTCATCCATATTATGTACATGAAATGTATCAAATGCGTATAGATCGTCCAGTACAAATATGGCGTCACAATATTCTGACTTAAGCCAAGGTTAAAAATATTGCCAGGACAAAAGCAGACGTGATGAGACGTTGAGCCCCATTATGCATTTAGTCTATGAAACCAGTTTAATCATCACTAAATCTTGGTAGTTGTTACTTTGATCACTGCCCGGTCTGCTATTTGTTTTAATAATCATTTACATAACATATTAGTGAATATATGGACCTTGAGAGATTCATTTCTAATAAAATGTAACTATATCAACTGACTTTTCTGTAACAAAGCAATTATTCTACCAAGTAAGATATTACAAATTTCTTCTGTGTCATGTTTGGTATTCTTACAAACCAATAAGGTATAAGATCAAGAGCAGAGAGGGCGTGTCTGTGAGTGTGTGTGAGTGTGAGTGTGTGTGTCCACATTTCCAGGAGCTAAGTGCTCTTCCAGTCAATCAGCCAAACCCACCAGGCTAGTATACATCCGGCTGACCAAGAGGAATGAAAAATTAGTAAATGTAACAGCATGAATGGCAGAAAGTGGTCTATCGAGAGCGTACGAAAGAGTGAGACAAAATGGTGTCACATCTACGGCTGGAGCAGGGTAAAAGAAAAGATGAGAGGAACAGACGGGGCTCAGGGAAAAGCAGAGAGGGAGTTAAGCTGCAGTGAAGGGAGGTAAAAAGAAAACCCATATCAAGTGGAAGAAAAAGGAAAATATCTTTTTTGAGTGGTTACAAAGTGGAGCATTGTCAAGAAGTAATACACCGTTAATAAAATGAACACCACAAAGGAATTATTTCAATAATAACTGCACGATTTTTTTTTGTTGCTCTTTGTTCAACTTTATTTGTTGTACTCGCGACTGATTGAGTAGCGTCATAATCGCACGACACAACGAATCAAAATTAAATTCATTGCCAACTATTCTAATAATCGATTCGTTTCTGCAGCCCGAGTGCAATCATAGCATCGATTATACACGGCTATGTCGGTCTTTTGTCTGTATCTGACCAGATGACTACAGAGTTTCCTCTATACAGGGTTCATACACATTTTGAGCGATGGATTTCCAGGACTTTAAACCAAATTTCCATGACCAAACTGAAATCTCGGTACAAACATGAACAATTTAGAAAATGTTGCATATTGAGAGAGCGTACGCCGGCTTATATTTTGAGCGTCTTTCTTTAAAAATCATAATTATTTCAAACTCGGCATAAATGAACATGTGATTACAACACATTTCCAGGACTTTTCCAAAACTTTTATGATTTAAGTTTTTTCCATGACTTCTCCAGGCCTGGAAGTGACCATTTTAAAATTCCATGACTTCTCCAGGTTTTCCATGACGTAAGAACCCTGTCTATGAGTATGAACAATTGAAGAGTTCATATTTTATCTTAATTCATGGAATAATTATTTTCCTTAACTAAAAATAATTAGCTCAAGATCCACCAGGATGTAGCCATTTTGCATCAATTGTGTTTCATTTCGTACACTTGTGTGCATTGTGACCTCATGATCATATAGGCTCGTCGTCAAACGAGGCTACGGCTACTCGTGTTAGGCTGGATATGGGTGAGCGGGGGGGTGCATCATCTGGAAAGAGGTTCACCTGGTCCAGCCCCGAGATATGCTGCGATAGGCCGATAGGCTGCTCGGGGGCGTTTGAGGATACACTGAGCTCCTCTCTCCTTATGGATGAATTTACATCTCTCCATCGTACATAACTAACTCTGCTTCCTCTCCGGAGTCCTTGTGACTCCACGTCTCATAGGGTCCATTGGACCTGGCTGTGTCTGATGCCTCCTGCAGTGGACCTGCTGATGCGCATGTCAGTGGGCTTTCCTTCACCGTCTGCAATGTAGCCAAAATAATTCAAGATTTGACTTCTGGTACTTTTTTCTACTAAAAGCTGAGGACGGTCGACAAATGCTCCGGCCATTGACGTCATTTTGTCTGCCCAGCGATCACCGCTGTGAGTGAGCGCTGCCTGTAAGTGTGAGAGCGCTGAGAGGCAGCATGACAGGGAGCGGAGCGGTGAGTGCACTCTGATCCACACTATTTTAAGGAAGTATCAATAATAAAAATATGCAAAACCGTATCGGCACACCGTGCAACCCTACGACTAATATATCACTTCCACCTGCTTCACAGTTAATGCTGCCCACCTGCTAACCATTGTACCGCTCCATTCCCTTCTTACGCCTGACTTGGCATGAGAAATACAAACTACATACATATCTACAGGAAATGTGAGTTTATTCCGACACAGTTCAGGTACGGATTGACATAATCACAGCGTAGCCTTCAGAACCGAACGTGTCATGTTTCATGTATGGAGAGGAAAGGCTCATCAGAATATCTTCCATGACCAGAATAATCTTTCTCTACAGTTTTCAAAAAAGAGAAAAGAAGCCCGTCAGGCTGGAAGCCTTACTCCATGGAAACAACCAACTTATTGAGTTTCTTGTGTGTATTGTACATCTGTTATCCCAAAAACATCCACCTCTGAAAGCCCCTCGTGACAAATTTTAAACCCTTTTTATTTTTAATTTAAACTAACACTTTGAGGGAAGATCTCATCAGCTATAGCTAATTATTGTCACTGCCGTGGGTTACAGACACTGTATTTCCTGGTTATCTGGCCATCGCAATCTCCAGCAAGCCAATGTTTAAACAATATATGCTCATCCAAATACAGTTCCTTTGAGCCATTAGTCTCTCTATTGCTTTGATATCTGAAACAAGCCTTTCACAAAAAAACCTCCATGTTGGTGAGTATTTCTTTGACGAAGCTAAACTAGGAATGTGTCACGAGACCACAGAGCTAGCCCTTAAATGGACTCGTGGCTTATTAGGTCATTCATACCTGTATGTCAGTATCTTTGACTGGCTCCAGGGGCTCAAAAGTGGTGGCTGCACTCAGACTTTCCAACCGCTGAGAGATGTGGAAGATGTCTAAACCTCTGGAACCAAGGAGGATTGACCTGAGAGGAAGACAGAGAGGTGATGAGAATTAATGAATGTAACGAAAGGATTTAACTGAGAGCAAGACTGACGAAACACGGTAGTTTAGCTTCACGACCGCTAGAGGTCACAAGAGACGTTGCTACTATTACAAAACTCCCTCTTGGTTAAAGATCATGGCAGCTCCAAACCAATCACCCAGGGTTTGTGTTTGGACATCGATACAGACAATACAACAAATAATCAAATTAATGGTATTTATGATATGATATTCCTTTATTCGAAGACTGAATATGTTAAGCATGACTCAATGATTCATGAACTCACACATTTCTTAAAACCAGAAACCTATATTGCGTAGATGTGTCACAGGGATCATTAAAAAAAGTGTAAATGTGCTGTTGCATTTAAAATGTCGTCAGCAATTTGGCTGTAATTGCACCAAGTAATATCGTAGCCATGGCCAATCCACCCAACTGTGAAAAGGTGCAACACATATTTTGATTTCCAGGGTTAGGAGGTTATTCAATTAGGAGAACATGATATCAAATGTCTTTAAATGTCACCTTTTATAAAAAATGAAATTTCAAAACATAGCAATATATTATTACCAGAATAAAAGGGGCACATCAACGCTGACGGTAAGTAGTCATTTAAAATGGCAAACAACTCACAGAAGCCGGTGTATTTTATTCCAACCTGCACAGGTGTTGTGAACACTATACAGGAATAACAGATGTTCTGACTGTGTGGCATGACTTTGTGCATGGGACATATTCCTTACGCTTTTACGTCCGCAGCATCTTGCGAGGTGCGGGTGAGGGTGCGAGAACGAAGCCTCTCCCCCGCCTGCTGGATCTCCTGGAGGTTCCTCTCAACATGCGGCAGCTCTGACACGGCTTCTGTCTCCGCAGCGAGCTGCTCTGCCTGCTGCAGCAGCTCCCCGAAACCCTCTGCATCCATACCTCTAAAGAGAGAGAGAGCGCATGTGAGAAAAGACAAATAAACTATATGTTGTATTTATAGTATTCTAAATATAACTGGGAGATTCTGCTTTGTTTTCTTGTTTGTCTTCTGTGCTCCGTCACATTATATTTGGCATCAATTACTATGAGCTCAAAGTGACAACTCTCCCCTTCAATTTGAGCAGTCACATAACAACTTAGTGAACAACTTTTTATAGATGGGAATTATTTGGAGGAATACAGAATTATTCTAAAAAATGTCTTTCTGCTTCGATAGATGCAACAACAGAGGAACCACTCACGTTTTGAAAGCGATAAATAAAATGTTAGTGACCAGTTCATCTGCCCTCAATTCAACAGATGCACACGTGTTTTACTCACTGAAGACTTTAAGGACTCATTGACTGAATAATTCAGCAGGAAGGAGTTACTAATTGTAAAAAAAAAAAAACTTATTGAAATAAAAAGGTAGCACTTTACCCATGGTCATAGTTGCATTTCAAATACAACATGCTATAGTAGAGCAAACACAACCAAAAACACCCGTCACTGAGTAAATAGGAACATTGTATGAATTGAGACGACAGAAATATAAATGTACACATCAGGAACACAACTGATCCACCTAGGATTACATTATCTCATACAGATGTTAGTTTTTGCAGCTCTATACATCTGACCTCGAGCCCTCATAGGTCTCTTCCGTTTCCTTTCATCACTTGACATGTAGCCTGTATAGACATATGCACACCATTCAGTTTGTATCGCATTTTCTGTCTACTTGATTCTTTTTAAATGGTTCAAGGATACCAGGCAGTGATGCCTGCGGTGAGGACGCACACGGTTTCTTGTAGTTCTCCGATATGCAACATGTAGTCTTAACCAATGCCATGGACCATCACATTAAAGGCATATCGTACAGAGCACGTGACAAACAAACGGTGTAAGCTACGTGAAGCCCAGACACAGATCGATAACATAAATTATTTTGACAGCTGACACAAACATCATGACAAGTGCAGCGCGCGCGCACGGAGTGGTTATTCGCACAACGCTAGCACCTCGGCTAGCTAGTTTATAAACTATCCTTCCTTGTGACAACAATAGCAACACATACACTTGTTGTGAAGAGCACATTCGCGAGCAAAGTTACAACTATGATGACCACCTCGTGTTTAGTTAGCGTGACTTTCCGACACAGCTGAGTTCGCTCCACTAGTTAGCTTCGTGTCAAAATGAATGGCGCTAGTTAGCTGGCAGGCTAAATGACTAACGCTCTCTCGCGTGCTCACAGTTGTTTACAAACTTATCTTTTGACACCTTCACGTTTAGTCGCATAACAGACAGACTTGATACCTGTTGTGTGGGACTGACGTACGTATGGTGCTGCCCGTACCCCCGGGTGAAAGTGTTCACAGTCGGTTCAATGTTGATGAGCCGAGGTAACGGACAGCCAGCATGAACGTGTGTTTGTTGGCCCGGCGCTTCTGGACTCGATGCTGATTGGATGAGCGCCGAACCGGAAGTGGCTCTTGCTCGCCTTCTTCGAGATGTGAAGAGTCGCGCTGCTCCGCCAGTTGAACGGGAGGACCGTGAAAACATACCTGCGCGCGCATCGTAAAAAAACCCACGCCAGTCAACTGAAAGAGACCCGTGACAAATCTCCTGTCTTTGGTTTAATTTCAAGGCCATTTTTGTGTTAGTGATATGACAACGTGTGATTGTAGGTTGTTAATGGACGTTGTTTCTGCACGAGAATGTTGTGAATTGTATAACCATCGTAAAAGTTATATTAGATTAGATTGGATTCAACTTTATTGTCATTACACATGTACAAGTACAGAGCAACGAAATGCAGTTTGGCATCTAACCAGAAGTGCAACAGAAGTATCATAATAAATACATGATATACAGGTTATGCTGATTATATATATTGTATTGGAAGCTGTTTCATTGTAACAATGTAATCATCTTTGAGATGCATTTGTTTATAGATTCAGCTTATTACAGCTACCTTTAAATGTTCAGGGCCAGCAGGTTAAGCAAAAAGTCAGCACTCCTTTGAGGTCAAGAGGTCATGTGAAATAACAGGTTTACTGACTGAAGGATAAAGCACCAAACTTACTGGTATCAAGGGAGTTTAGTGCAATGTAAGTTAGTAAATGAGTAGACTGACTTTATCTATGTTGAACTATCGAGTCGCTACATGCAAACAGTGACATAGCAAGATTTAAATGATTGCATTTCTATCCACCTCTTCTTGATTTTTGTATAGTAGGCGAACAGTTTAAAATTGACAACACAGCTGGGAATAAATATTTTTTCCCAGTTGTTAATCATTCTAATTGTATTTAATATAGCATACTAAATTATAAAACTATAAATATGTTCTCTGGACACAACAATCTTTGTTTCTGCTATCACAGATCTTTAACACATGTAACTCTTGTTAATATTTTTATCTAAATGTTTTCTAAAAGTCCAGCTATTTAAAACATTTCCTTTTTATAACATACAATATTGTGCAGGTGCATCATATCTAGTCTAGTGGTTTATTTCATCTGAAATATATACATTTTACTAAACTTCAATACTCTACATTTCTCCTCTTTCAATCACCTACTGCCATCCACTGCAAAAGTTGACTTTCAGTAACTTTCACTCCTGAAGAAACACAAGCAACAAGGAAAAATGTTTGTTGGGTCCCCAGATACAGAAAGAGCTCGTCACTACTCATCTATCTCAGCCCTGCTGCAAGAAAGACAAATCTACAGGCTGCCGCTTGAAGCTCAAAGCCCAGATAATTGATGAATGATTAGGCTACATCCTGTTGCCTAGTTGGGACAGATCAGTATGTGGAGTTTAACCCAATGAGCTCCTGCTTTATATAATTCAGTGTAGGCAACAGTGTCCCCGTTAAGTTTACAAAACACAGATCTTTGACCTAGTGACTGGACTTTTGAAAGACACGCACCATCAGCAAATCACACATTTCCCATGTTAAATGTAATCATTCAGTGACATTTTGGAACATCTTATGTTTGTGTTCATCTGCCATTTACAGTAACATTACCTGTATACAACTAAACATGTTACAAAGGGTTGTTCTTTACCAAGAGCCAGACAGACCTACATGTCCTTCAGCCTTACTATTTTTACATGAAATGTGGCCAGATGTGCGTGGGGGATTTGAAGAAATGGTCAGAGATTTTAAATAAAAATTATTCTGGCTTGGAAAACCCAAAGCAAGGAGTGCGAGAACATCCCATCAGGTTTTTGTTGACCTTAGCTTGAAGCAAAACCAAAGCTTGGGCTGCTACATGTAATAATTTTGATGCTCAACTAAATGAACCCCTCCCACACTGCTTTGACCCTTTTAAACTAAACAAAGACAGCACATCCATGTGAGGGAAACAAGTTTATTTCAACATTGAAGACAAATACACTTTTTCCCTGTATATTTTCAAATGCAATTTACAAGTCAAAGCTATTCACATGGCGCCATCCCAAGGGCAGAGGGCTGATGTTACAGGCGCCTCACTGGCAGCAGCTGGTGTCACATGTCTTCCCTTCACACACGCAGCCAGAGGCGCATTTGTTGCAGTTGGGCGGGCAGCACGGGCAGCAGCCTGAAATAGGAAATATATATAGAAACCGTGATTCAAAAGCAGTCGTGGGGCCAATAAGACTACCACAAAAAGATTTTGCCCATTTTAATATAATGCTGAATGCCACAAAAACAAGGATGCCCTACTGCATCTGGTCACATGGCACAGGATAGGCCAACATGCTATTCTGACAGATGTATAAGCAAGAGAGGCAAAGTGAAGGGGATAAAGAGTTATGGCAAAATAGTACATTCTTATTCAAAGCACACTGCATGCAAACGTAAATAATTTGTGTAAGGGCATCAGAATCAGGTAAAAGTAAAAAGAGAAGATTTGTATAGCAGTGAAAGATCTTACAACCAATACAAAAAAGTGCATCAATAGAAAACTATTAAAAAGTAATGACTAACATGTCCTTAAACACATCATAAGGTGAAATGTAAAACAAGTACATTGAAAGTAAAATGGTCACAGCTAAGACGAATCAGGAGTTTATATCAAGTAACCCTTTGGAAAGAGAATAGTAGATTTCAGAAAAACAACCTTCAAGAACATCTACCTCAGCCGTAGGGGAAACTTTTATTATGAACAGTCACTAGGCCTAAGCAGAGTATAGCCCATGAAAAATATTTAGGAACATATCTGATCAAATAACCTTTGAATTGGAGAAAATTGAAAAGATACATGCTTCTTCACAAGAGCAGGGAAGTTATTGTACTTACTCTTCTTGCAGCACGTGGTACATGAGCAGTTTGTGCACTTGCAGGATTCTCCGCAGTTGCAGGTGCCACCTGGAAATTAAAGAGGCGCAGATGAGCTTCACATGATGCTGATAACAAATAAAACACAACAGACAACTACCATCAGGGGACACGTTCAAACACAGAGGAGAGCACTTACTCTTGGAGCAATCGCAAGGGTCCATGTTTCAGTTGGCGTGTCTGGTCTTCGCGAGGAGATGCTGTGTGGGAAGTCTGAGACGAGTCTGTGTTGTGGGAATGTGGGAATGGGCGGCGTCTTTATAGCGTCCTCGAGACAACAGGACCGGGTGCAGACTGATTGTGTCACGCAGCTCGCGGGCTCCTAGGAGATGATTACAAAGGGGTTTGTGCACACGACTTCTTGTTTACCCGGTGACAGTTGTGGGGTCTGAACATTACGTAAGCGCCCCTCAGTGGCGTGTGAGGTCAATCAAGCCCTGCACTCACAGCGTCCGGGTCTCCGTTGTAACTGTTGTTTACGCATTAAACGGGGCCTGAAATAGACGTATTCGCCACTTCCAACGCAAACGTTGTGATATACGTACACTTTACGGAAGATGTGCGCACCTGTACGGAAACTCTGACGCATGTTGGAGACGAGAGGGAGTTAGCAACGCAGATGGTGAATCTGGATTAGAAATACAATGTGAGAGGTATCATGACAGGTATCACATGTAATGTTACGTTATATCACAGTTTACTTTGCACTTATATATTATTTGTATCATAAACAGTCAAATCAGGAGTTTTATTTGTGATTTAGTGAGCCATGACTAAGGCACATTTCAGTATGTTAAAGATATAAACCAAATTATACCTCAAATCAAATGTAGTTTAATATTTAATCAGTACTGTCGTCTCTCTTCAGACCAGAGACCGGATTACTGACACGTGGTCAGATGTGACAAACTGTAAACAGCTGTCAGAGCTCAGTGCAGCAGAGGAGCCACCTCACCTTCAAATCTTCACCACCTCCACATAATGATTGTTTAAATGATCAAAGTATGTAAATAAAGGCAGTGACAGCTCTCATACAATAACTCCATCTTCTATATCAGTTCTCATTGAAATGCCAGAAGATGCCGGTTTATAAATCCCATTGTTCTCCTAATTTGTCGTGTATAGCCGTTTACTTATTTTTATCAGACATTGGCCAATGTTTCCCCTGATCATGACAGTCTGTATGATATACTGTATATCATTATGAAGAAAATGTGTAATGTGCTTACAATTTGTTGTACTATCCTCGCACATGTTAGTGTGACTTGTTGACAAATCTGAATGTTGGGGACTTCCTCTGAAAAAATAGATTTATAGAAAAGATTGTTCCTAAATAATTGAGGTTACACCTTTCTGAGCACCACCATTTAAAAGTGGCATAGATTCGGCTGCTGTGCACTGTTAATGTAATATAATTAAAGATGTCTGTATGCTATTCAGACATATGCCGACAATCATGACAGTGTGAATCACTGGAGAAGCCAAATGGAATGCAGCCATCAATTATTTCAATAACACCAGAGTGTACCCTACTGTGAAATGTCAACATGTCTGTGAGTAAAGGTCAAATCATTATTTTGGATAGTGATTCATTTCAGCAAATATTTGTTTCTGTTAATCATTTAGTGTTGGAAACGATAGACATTGTTTATCAGAAAAGCCTCGAAGATGTCTTGCAACAACTTTGTTTTATGATCCCAAACACAAATGTATAACATTTAGAACATTTCTTGATAAATTACTTGAAGGAATGTTCAGAATTATTCCATCATTTAGACTAGATAGTCCTATTTAAGACATTTTAAGTGTGAACCAACACACATGTTCAAGACCTCAGCAGAGTTGACTGTTTTTCCAGATCACACACCTGAAGACTTGCAGACACCACCTGAACGTTACACACACATGCTTCAAGAAATACCAACAACAACAAAATCAGGTTAATCTGGTCTTTTAATTTTTGTACAAAATAAAACAAATGTTTACCAAAATAAAAAGGTGTACAACATCACCATCTTAATATGGAGCACCTACACATCATCAGTCCCGCATGGATATGTCCAAATATTGTCCTTTCCATGTACTGGAGCGCTCTGGCTGACAAACTACTGCCCGATACTTGACAGTGAATATCCGCTGTGGATGATGGTTTCCAGGGGTCACCGCTGTGCCCCTCATCGAGCCTCCTCTACTTGAACTGATTATCAATCAGGGTGCCCTTCACCTTCGCCTTCTTGACCTCCAGCTCAGACAGCTCCTGCAGCCTCCTCTTGCTCATGCCCTTCCTCTCCAGCTGCTTCTCGATCACTTTGGCGTTCTGGGCGTAGGAGTCCGCCACCTCCCTGGCCTCGATCTCCTCCTCCTCCTCGTCGATGGTGGACACCGTGACGGAGCTGAACTTGCCCATGTCCTTGGTCCGCTTGGTCATCATCACCCGGACCTTCTTGGGAGCCTCCGGCTGCTTCTGGCTGTAGTTGCTGGTGTTGCCGAAGCCCAGACTGAACTTGACCACGGCTCCGTCCACGATGAAGGTGGCCGTGTGGTTCTTCGCCTGGTGCTGGTAGAAGAGCAGCAGGCCGCACTTGCTGCACTTCTTGCGGTGCTGCCTCTCGATGCCCTCGGCCCGCTTGAGGAACGCGCATTCGTCCTGCTCCACGTTGCAGAACCTGTGGGCATGTTTGGCCGCGTCGATCACCCTGGCTTGGTCCCGGGGCCTCATGGGCAGCTTCTCCACCTGGCAGTCCAACACCAACACCATCTGGCCGCACAGGCAGTAGTAGACGTGGAGAGGCTTTTCCCCATCGTCGTACTCCTCTCGGTCTCTGGTGTCCGAGCAAACAACACTTCTAGACACGACCTTCGGCATCTTTAGTCGCTCAAACTTGTTCTAGTACCAGGAAGTCGCCGCCTAATTCAGTCCTATTGTTGAGCCGCCATCTCGACAAAACACTGGTTGAAATGTTTCGATCCGACGCAATACTTCCGGTGTCCGTCACTATTACTGTTCCGACTCGAAACAAAACGTTCCGCGGACCTGTAGGTCAAATGAACCCCTCTGGTGGCAGTCACTCATTTGATGACTCAGCCTCAGAATATATAGATTACATGAGTTACATTTTGCCTAGATGACAAAGTTGCTGGTTTATTAATTACATTATCCAGGCTTGTAAAAAGCCTTAAAGTAAAGTCAGTTTTAGGTTCACTGGCTTCCTTGCCTTTTACTATTTGGACTATAAGCCGAACCAAAACGTGCTTCGACCACGCTGAATTATTTCGCCTATCCAACAATTGACAAGGGAGGGGGTTATTGCTCAACCCAAAACAAATTGTTTTATCTAGTTGAATTTAAGTTTATGGAACCTAGTTAAGATTATTGAAAGCCATGCAGGTAAACGCTTCCAATGTGCACACCAGACTTCAGGCTGTGCAATGAGTGACTATTTGACCTTTGGACCAACCGTGGTACTTACCAGGACTGAAGAGAATTTCAGCTTCTTTAACTGTGTGTGTGTATATATATATGAGAGAAGGAGCGAGCAGATTACTTTATAGTGCAGCAGCACACCCGAGTCACACCTCAGTTAATTTTATATCGAGTCATGAAAACCGACACGTTGACCTAAGCAAGCTAAACCAAGACACAGAGTACAGCCACATTAGGGTATGAAGTTTATTTCAACATTTAAAGAAAATACAATACACATCGTTCTCTGTAGACGTTTGCAAATTCAATTCACAAGTCAAAGTTGTTCAGATGGCTCCATCTCAAGGGCAGAGGGCTGATGTTACGCCTCACTGGCAGCAGCTGGTGTCGCATGTCTTCCCTTTGCACACGCAGCCAGAGGCGCATTTGGCGCAGTCGGTTGGGCAGCACGGGCAGCAGCCTGAAATTAAGGCAGATATAAACAGTTATTAAAATTTAGGAAAATTCCTTTGAGATCAGTATTTTTGTTTTGTATCCACTACAGACACTGCATCTTTGAGCAAAAGCTGGTGATTTGAGTGACTATGTAAACAGGGTGTCTACAGGAATAAACCAGTGAAATTTAAGACTTTTTAAGACTTTTTAAGACCACGTCTAAATAAAATTTAAGACCTAACGTACGAAGGAAATATACATTAATCTAAATTAATTAATTCAAAGTAAACACACTGATGTCTGTTCAAAATTAACAGTATGGTGTAATGCAAAAGGATAACACAAATGGCATTGCTGTTGTAAATTATATTTATTAATACAACATTTTCTGAACATTTAAGTCCCATGAACAAATGTCTATAAAATCAAGTAAATATATTTTTTAAATACGTGCAACATAGTTCCTTTTGAACAAAGAAATCTATAAAATAACATAAATAACATTTCCAGCTGCTTTTAAAATGCAAATACATAATAGAATGTATGTGTGTGTGAGTTAGTTATCATGTCTCTATGTGATGGGTGTGTGTGTCACAGGTTCATACGTCTCCTCCTGAGCTTTTGTGAATATACTAGAAAACAATCCTTTTCAAACTGTATGAATACAAAAACTTCCAGTTGACATTTGGTCCATTCTCCTGGAAAAAAGAAAGAAAAGGCAGACATTAGCCATACAACAGTCACCACATCTCTTCATGACACCACCACTTCAGATTAATGTCAGGCTGGATAAATATGAATGAATACTATTTTTACAAATTAAGCAACGCGAGCCATCTCTTGAGCCTAGTGAACACTATGTAGACATATTGACAGGTAAACACCACTCTACTACCATTCTAAAACTATTTTTAATTAGTCTAATTAATGTGTAGTGCGCCTATGCATAGCTGTTATTAACTTGACACACGAGTAAAGCTTAACTATATGATACACATACTCATATACATGAGGATAGTTAATACATATATTTATGTTAGACTTACTGTGAGATGCTGAAGTAGGTCCTGGGCGTGTCATGGCCCATGAGCTCCATAGGATCCTGACGGGACGTGGTCATTTCACCAATAGCGCACATGAAGTCCAGCCGTCTGCTCGCGGTGGTCTGGTCCAGAGTCTTGTGGAACAGAATGAAGAACGCACCGCAGCGTTGGACTTCGGTGATGAGCTCTTTGTTGCACGGCGTTGGATTTCCTCCGGTGACCTCCAGCGTTGTAGTTGACATCGTTGCTGGCGGCGGAGCAGGAGCTAGCCCCGCGGGCTGCTGGCGGCCTTCGCCAGTCTCTGTGCTTCTTGCTCTGCTCGTGAGATTCCACCGCTGGAAAGTCTCCCGACACACAACGCAGCTTCAGAAGCATTTCACCGACCGTGACCAGAAACACTCGTTCTTTTCTAGCCGTTGTTGAACTTGCATCCCCCCCATGTTTTCTAAAGTAGCCGATGCTTCACGTTGTAGGGGATGGGACCGAATACGCGGGGCCCCTTTAAGAGAAGGGGCGTGGCCCCAGTGACACCAGAGACACCGCAGAGCGACCGGAGCAAAATACGGACCTGGCGGAACAGATTGCCTCATATTCGTAATGACATGACACCCAAAAAATTTAAGACCAATCCAATCTGAATTTAAGACAATTTAAGGCCTTATTTTTAGGAAAAGCAATTTAAGACTTTTTAAGACTTTTTAATGCCCCGCAGACACCCTGGTAAATACACCATTACAGATAATGTACACCTTTGTTCAAATGCATTGAGACAATTATAACCACCTTGACATTTAAAGAGGCAAGTTTAGATTTTTTAAACTTTTGTTGAAAAGACGAAACGCAGCCAATAGTCACTCTGAATGGAAGAAGATGAAATCAGATAAATTACTCGTCATGTAATCGACATAAGGTTATTGTACTTACTCTTCTTGCAGCACGTGGTACAGGAGCAGTTTGTGCACTTGCAGGATCCTCCGCAGTTGCAGGTGCCACCTGGAAATTAAAGAGGCGCAGATGAGCTTCACATGATGCTGATAACAAATAAAACACAACAGACAACTACCATCAGGGGACACGTTCAAACACAGAGGAGAGCACTTACTCTTGGAGCAATCGCAAGGGTCCATGTTTCAGTTGGCGTGTCTGGTCTTCGCGAGGAGATGCTGTGTGGGAAGTCTCAGACGAGTCTGTGTTGTGGGCATGTGGGAATGGGCGGCGTCTTTATAGCGTCCTCGAGACAACAGGACCGGGTGCAGACTGATTGTGTCACGCAGCTCGCGGGCTCCTAGGAGATGATTACAAAGGGGTTTGTGCACACGACTTCTTGTTTATCCGGTGACAGTTGTGGGGTCTGAACATTACGTAAGCCCCCCCCTCTCGCAACACCAAGGCTATGGCAGAATACTATACACGGACGTGAATCAGTGTTTAGTTGTGAGGTAGTTTATAT
This sequence comes from Pseudoliparis swirei, assembly GCF_029220125.1. NCBI lineage: Eukaryota > Metazoa > Chordata > Actinopteri > Perciformes > Liparidae > Pseudoliparis > Pseudoliparis swirei. The sequence goes on from NC_079393.1 coordinate 22,103,405, forward strand.
CGAGGCAGTCATGGACATGTATTTGTGATGTTCAACAATTCAAGATATCAGGAGCAGTGTCGTCCTCCCACGCGTTCTGCACCCGTCACGTGTTCCCCATTGTTGGTGTGCACACGGTGCAAACAAACTGCCAAGTGTTGGGTCTTCTCGCGCTCCTCTGCACACGGCCGTTTCAACTAAGCGCTCGTGAGCAAAGTAAATAGACTGATGTAATATGCTGCCTTTACGTACCACGTGCTGTGGGAAATATCTAACTCAGGAGTCTTTTGCGTTTGAAAGGCTACTGCAAAGACAATGTTTAGGTATGCGCTACAAAACGAATCAGCGAAGTTTCTGTTAATAACCATGATCACAATTTCATGGTGAAACTGAAGTTAGTAGTTTGTTAGTAGCCTGGATTATAATTGCACTTCTCCTGTTGTTTTGAATCCTAAATAGATCACACGTGTACTCCACTTCAGCTAAATAACACGACTGTAGGCTGCTATTATGTGGCTGCATGTTTACTATTCTTCTGCTTAGCTGGAAGACATACACGCAGTTATCTGAGCGTTTACCTCTAACGCTTCTCGGATGTCGGAGCTTGGAGCGGGACCCTGAAGGCAACATTGTCCCTTTTTTGCGCTCGCCACCATCTCATTGCTCTGAGTGTTTTTCCACTGAGTGCGTGAGTTGTTAATATGTGATGACTTGACGAAAGTGAATCACTTCAGGAAAGAAAGGATTTGGAGCCGAGTGCAACTTTTTGTGATTTAAAAAAGAAGACAGCTATTATATCAATGAATAGAAAAGAATCACAACACATGAATTCAAGTTTACGTAAACGTGCCTCTTTTTAAAATAAACTACTATAATATCAATGAATTAAAGTTTACATGCCGTTACGAGAAACGTGACTCTTTAATAAACTACTATAATATCAATGAATAGAAAATAATCACAAAACATGAACTAAACTTTTGAGAAGCGTGCCTCTTGGGAGGAAAATGGATAAACATAGAATCACACATTCTGCAAATATACCAAAATGACACAGAAAATGAATAAATGAAACACGTTTTTCATGCATAACAAATGTACCCCTGTGTTTGAATATTTCACTCAATTTAAGTGAATTATTCTATAGAAATAGAGAATGCGCGATGCTGTGATGAAATATATTTTGGATGATTTAGGGGAAACAACACATACTGAAACATAAACAGCCCTGAGGTTTACTTTTTTGTCTTTAGCCACTTTAATGTGACTTTATTGTGAAACTAAGTTTAGGTCATTTCTGATTGCACAATCAGCGGAATCGACACGTTTACAGCGTGATTGTCACAGTGACTCAGCAGGACGTTGGTTTCTGATTCTTCATTTGGTCTGTTCAGACTCAGTTTGCATTCTGCCGTATAACTTAAACACAACACCATTTAAACGTTGTTCATGAATCCCATGCCACTGTTTGGAAAGACACGAAGACGCTGCCCACCGCACAGAGAGGTGCTGTTTGTGTCAGAGACCGCTAGAGGGAAACATCTACACGTTAATATTCATAGATAAGGGTTGTTTCCTATGAGGGGCCGTGAGGGACATTATTCAGAATACCCTCTCACACACACAACTGAAATGCTCTCACACACACACACTAGTGAAATGCTCTCACACACACTACTGAAATGCTCTCATACACACAAGTGAAATGCTCTCACACACACACACAACTGAAATGCTCTCACACACACGGCCCCTCATAGTTTCCCCTCGTGGGACAGTGAAGAACTATCCCTCGTTATGCCATTTGTATTTCATGCGCGCATTTAAAAATAAGGCAGTCTGCACTCAATTTGGCTTCAAACCTATCAGCTAAGCCATGTGCATGGAATCAATCAATCTTTAAATCTAATATGTATAAGTTATTGAATGGGAAATTGAAGATTGACGCACACGTATGACCTGTAGTATTTTCACGTTGAAGGAGCACATAACCTAAACATGATCACTGTATATTGTCACCTCTCATCACAATATATAATACATACTCATGTGGATTTATGTTCAGTAATGTAAGTATTAATATCCAAAAATAACTAGAAAGCAGCGAGTGGAAAGAGGAGCTTCTTGCATGAGATCATCCACCATCTTGTTCAGATTATCTGTGCTAGAGTTAAGATCACAAACCACTTGTTTCTTGCTCAATGAGACATGTATTCAGTGTACACGTCTGGAAGTGTTGACATGCAGAGCAACTATACAATAAAGGTGAATAAATATGAGTTTTCCTCCTCATCAAACTCACACTTCTTACTTTGGCTATGTGTGTGTGCGTGTGGGTCGTATATATGGTGTGTGTGTGCGTGCGTGTAAAGGTCAGAGTTCAGGGGCCGGTTCAGGGGGAATTGGATCCCTAAACCCAGTATGGGGCAGGGAACATGCCCTGCAAAGATGACTTACTCACAAGTTATTTTATTTAGCATTTACGCAGATGGTTGTTCAACAAAAAGGCGATAGAAGGTTTCATTCATGTGATACAATTTCTGATGATTTATGGATGTGAATATCAATGCATCTGATGAAGACATCAGTTAATTTGACTTGTTTCATACATAATCTAATATGTCGTATGTATGATGAAACACATTCCTTTACTTGGAATCACATGAATTATTAAATACGAGCTAATTTCCATCTAAAAACAACCATTAATAAGCTTTTTAAAAGACCGCGTGTGCCACAAACTCATGTAGAGCAGATCCGACTGTAAGATGGATTCTTGCTGTCACTGAGCTCTGCATGGCTCTGAGCATGCGCTGGATCTGGTTTCACCAACGCGTGTTTCTGTTTCCCTCGAAAACTCTCCCAACTTCTAAGAATAGTTGTTCTTCTTGGACTGCATGGTGCATTAACATCAATATAGGACGCGTTTCATTCTTCAGTAAACAATTTGATCCGTTAAACCCCATGGTTTCTGACGACACACACACACACACACACACACACACACACACACACACACACACACACACACACACACACACACACACACACACACACACACACACACACACACACACACACACACACACACACACACACACACACACACACACACACACACACACACACACACACACACACACACACACACACACACACAGAGAGCCCTGTTTTCACGGTGATTAGCATAAGGTCATTTCACAACAGGTGGCCTGTGTCGATGGTCTGATGGGTCGGGGAGCAGTTCATTCATCATGTTCAACAGAGCACATCAGAAACCAGCTCAGGACTTTGGTCTAATCAGCACCAGCTGGGGGAAGAGGTGCTGGGTCCAGTTAACAAACATCCTCCTCAAACACGTACACTTGTGTTAGTAGAGGGGTTAAAGAAGGGGACTTGCATTGGGACTGTGGCCAATTGCTGGGACCAGGTGGTTTCATTTCATTGTCTTGAAACTAAGCTCTTTTTGTTCTCACCTTGCTGTTTCATACAATGTTGAGTCTAAGCTGCCCATCTTGTCCAGGCTCGTCTCAAAGGCAGACTTTTAGAGCATGTGTCGAGCCTCGCCTCCCTTACCAATCTGTCATGTGTTCCACATATACCGACCGGGTAGCCGGGGATCATTATGGCCAACTGGGAACACCCATGTTCCCAGTTGGCCTCGACTGTTACCAGCAGCCTCCCTCTGCTTCATCTTTGACTCCTTTTGTTGTGTTGCCCTGCACATGTAACATAGCCGATCTTATCCAGTTCACCTTTTAATTTGGTTTAATTAAATATATTTTCTGGAAACTTGGTCATGGCGTGTCTCTTATATGTGTGTGTATATATATATAATCTCTCTATATCGCTTCATCCTCGCGGGGCGCTGGAGCCGATCCCAGCTGACATAGGGCGAAGGCAGGGGACACCCTGGACAGGCCGCCAGTCCATCGAGGGCACATATAGAGACATACAACCATTCACTCTCACATTCACACCTATGGGCAATTTAGAGATCAATTAACCTGCTGCATGTCTTTGGACTGTGGGAGGAAGCCGGAGAACCTTGAGGGGAACCCACGCTGCCATATATATTGTTTGAAGGTTCATAAGCTCAAAGCGTGGACGCAGTATCCGCAACTTCTGTTCAACGAATCAAAATTAAATTCATTGCCAACTATTCTAATAATCGATTCGTTTCTGCAGCCCGAGTGCAATCATAGCATCGATTATACACGGCTATGTCGGCCTTTTGTCTGTATCTGACCAGATGACTACAGAGTTTCCTCTATACAGGGTTCATACACATTTTGAGCGATGGATTTCCAGGACTTTAAACCAAATTTCCATGACCAAACTGAAATCTCGGTACAAACATGAACAATTTAGAAAATGTTGCGTATTGAGAGAGCGTACGCCGGCTTATATTTTGAGCGTCTTTCTTTAAAAATCATAATTATTTCAAACTCGGCGTAAATGAACATGTGATTACAACACATTTCCAGGACTTTTCCAAAACTTTTATGATTTAAGTTTTTTCCATGACTTCTCCAGGCCTGGAAGTGACCATTTTAAAATTCCATGACTTCTCCAGGTTTTCCATGACGTAAGAACCCTGTCTATGAGTATGAACAATTGAAGAGTTCATATTTTATCTTAATTCATGGAATAATTATTTTCCTTAACTAAAAATAATTAGCTCAAGATCCACCAGGATGTAGCCATTTTGCATCAATTGTGTTTCATTTCGTACACTTGTGTGCATTGTGACCTCATGATCATATAGGCTCGTCGTCAAACGAGGCTACTGCTACTCGTGTTAGGCTGGATATGGGTGAGCGGGGGGTGCATCATCTGGAAAGAGGTTCACCTGGTCCAGCCCCGAGACATGCTGCGATAGGCCGATAGGCTGCTCGGGGGCGTTTGAGGATACACTGAGCTCCTCTCTCCTTATGGATGAATTTACATCTCTCCATCGTACATAACTAACTCTGCTTCCTCTCCGGAGTCCTTGTGACTCCACGTCTCATAGGGTCCATTGGACCTGGCTGTGTCTGATGCCTCCTGCAGTGGACCTGCTGATGCGCATGTCAGTGGGCTTTCCTTCACCGTCTGCAATGTAGCCAAAATAATTCAAGATTTGACTTCTGGCACTTTTTTCTACTAAAAGCTGAGGACGGTCGACAAATGCTCCGGCCATTGACGTCATTTTGTCTGCCCAGCGATCACCGCTGTGAGTGAGCGCTGCCTGTAGGTGTGAGAGCGCTGAGAGGCAGCATGACAGGGAGCGGAGCGGTGAGTGCACTCTGATCCACACTATTTTAAGGAAGTATCGATAATAAAAATATGCAAAACCGTATCGGCACACCGTGCAACCCTACGACTAATATATCACTTCCACCTGCTTCACAGTTAATGCTGCCCACCTGCTAACCATTGTACCGCTCCATTCCCTTCTTACGCCTGACTTGGCATGAGAAATACAAACTACATACATATCTACAGGAAATGTGAGTTTATTCCGACACAGTTCAGGTACGGATTGATATAATCACAGCGTAGCCTTCAGAACCGAACGTGTCGTGTTTCATGTGTGGAGAGGAAAGGCTCATCAGAATATCTTCCATGACCAGAATAATCTTTCTCTACAGTTTTCAAAAAAGAGAAAAGAAGCCCGTCAGGCTGGAAGCCTTACTCCATGGAAACAACCAACTTATTGAGTTTCTTGTGTGTATTGTACATCTGTTATCCCAAAAACATCCACCTCTGAAAGCCCCTCGTGACAAATTTTAAACCCTTTTTATTTTTAATTTAAACTAACACTTTGAGGGAAGATCTTATCAGCTATAGCTAATTATTGTCACTGCCGTGGGTTACAAACACTGTATTTCCTGGTTATCTGGCCATCGCAATCTCCAGCAAGCCAATGTTTAAACAATATATGCTCATCCAAATACAGTTCCTTTGAGCCATTCGTCTCTCTATTGCTTTGATATCTGAAACAAGCATTTCACAAAAAAAACTCCATGTTGGTGAGTATTTCTTTGACGAAGCTAAACTAGGAATGTGTCACGAGACCACAGAGCTAGCCCTTAAATGGACTCGTGGCTTATTAGGTCATTCATACCTGTATGTCAGTATCTTTGACTGGCTCCAGGGGCTCAAAAGTGGTGGCTGCACTCAGACTTTCCAACCGCTGAGAGATGTGGAAGATGTCTAAACCTCTGGAACCAAGGAGGATTGACCTGAGAGGAAGACAGAGAGGTGATGAGAATTAATGAATGTAACGAAAGGATTTAACTGAGAGCAAGACTGACGACACACGGTAGTTTAGCTTCACGACCGCTAGAGGTCACAAGAGACGTTGCTACTATTACAAAACTCCCTCTTGGTTAAAGATCATGGCAGCTCCAAACCAATCACCCAGGGTTTGTGTTTGGACATCGATACAGACAATACAACAAACAATCAAATTAATGGTATTTATGATATGATATTCCTTTATTCGAAGACTGAATATGTTAAGCATGACTCAATGATTCATGAACTCACACATTTCTTAAAACCAGAAACCTATATTGCGTAGATGTGTCACAGGGATCATTAAAAAAAGTGTAAATGTGCTGTTGCATTTAAAATGTCGTCAGCAATTTGGCTGTAATTGCACCAAGTAATATCGTAGCCATGGCCAATCCACCCAACTGTGAAAAGGTGCAACACATATTTAGATTTCCAGGGTTAGGAGGTTATTCAATTAGGAGAACATGATATCAAATGTCTTTAAATGTCATCTTTTATAAAAAATGAAATTTCAAAACATAGCAATATATTATTACCAGAATAAAAGGGGCACATCAACGCTGAAGGTAAGTAGTCATTTAAAATGGCAAACAACTCACAGAAGCCGGTGTATTTTATTCCAACCTGCACAGGTGTTGTGAACACTATACAGGGATAACAGATGTTCTGACTGTGTGGCATGACTTTGTGCATGGGACATATTCCTTACGCTTTTACGTCCGCAGCATCTTGCGAGGTGCGGGTTAGGGTGCGAGAACGAAGCCTCTCCCCCGCCTGCTGGATCTCCTGGAGGTTCCTCTCAACATGCGGCAGCTCTGACACGGCTTCTGTCTCCGCAGCGAGCTGCTCTGCCTGCTGCAGCAGCTCCCCGAAACCCTCTGCATCCATACCTCTAAAGAGAGAGAGAAAGCGCGCATGTGAGAAAAGACAAATAAACTATATGTTGTATTTATAGTATTCTAAATATAACGGAGATTCTGCTTTGTTTTCTTGTTTATCTTCTGTGCTCCGTCACATTATATTTGGCATCAATTACTATGAGCTCAAAGTGGCAACTCTCCCCTTCAATTTGAGCAGTCACATAACAACTTAGTGAACAACTTTTTATAGATGGGAATTATTTGGAGGAATACAGAATTATTCTAAAAAATGTCTTTCTGCTTCGATAGATGCAACAACAGAGGGACCACTCACGTTTTGAAAGCGATAAATGAAATGTTAGTGACCAGTTCATCTGCCCTCAATTCAACAGATGCACACGTGTTTTACTCACTGAAGACTTTAAGGACTCATTGACTGAATAATTCAGCAGGAAGGAGTTACTAATTGTAAAAAAAAAAAAACTTATTGAAATAAAAAGGTAGCACTTTACCCATGGTCATAGTTGCATTTCAAATACAACATGCTATAGTACAGAGCAAACACAACCAAAAACACCCGTCGCTGAGTAAATAGGGACATTGTATGAATTGAGACGACAGAAATATAAATGTACACATCAGGAACACAACTGATCCACCTAGGATTACATTATCTCATACAGATGTTAGTTTTTGCAGCTCTATACATCTGACCTCGAGCCCTCATAGGTCTCTTCTGTTTCCTTTCATCACTTGGCATGTAGCCTGTATAGACATATGCACACCATTCAGTTTGTATCGCATTTTCTGTCTACTTGATTCTTTTTAAATGGTTCAAGGATACCAGGCAGTGATGCCTGCGGTGAGGACGCACACGGTTTCTTGTAGTTCTCCGATATGCAACATGTAGTCTTAACCAATGCCATGGACCATCACATTAAAGGCATATCGTACAGAGCACGTGACAAACAAACGGTGTAAGCTACGTGAAGCCCAGACACAGATCGATAACATAAATTATTTTGACAGCTGACACAAACATCATGACAAGTGCAGCGCGCGCGCACGGAGTGGTTATTCGCACAACGCTGGCACCTCGGCTAGCTAGTTTATAAACTATCCTTCCTTGTGACAACAATAGCAACACATACACTTGTTGTGAAGAGCACATTCGCGAGCAAAGTTACAACTATGATGACCACCTCGTGTTTAGTTAGCGTGACTTTCCGACACAGCTGAGTTCGCTCCACTAGTTAGCTTCGTGTCAAAATGAATGGCGCTAGTTAGCTGGCAGGCTAAATGGCTAACGCTCTCTCGCGTGCTCACAGTTGTTTACAAACTTATCTTTTGACACCTTCACGTTTAGTCGCATAACAGACAGACTTGATACCTGTTGTGTGGGACTGACGTACGTATGGTGCTGCCCGTACCCCCGGGTGAAAGTGTTCACAGTCGGTTCAATGTTGATGAGCCGAGGTAACGGACAGCCAGCATGAACGTGTGTTTGTTGGCCCGGCGCTTCTGGACTCGATGCTGATTGGATGAGCGCCGAACCGGAAGTGGCTCTTGCTCGCCTTCTTCGAGATGTGAAGAGTCGCGCTGCTCCGCCAGTTGAACGGGAGGACCGTGAAAACATACCTGCGCGCGCATCGTAAAAAAACCCACGCCAGTCAACTGAAAGAGACCCGTGACAAATCTCCTGTCTTTGGTTTAATTTCAAGGCCATTTTTGTGTTAGTGATATGACAACGTGTGATTGTAGGTTGTTAATGGACGTTGTTTCTGCACGAGAATGTTGTGAATTGTATAACCATCGTAAAAGTTATATTAGATTAGATTGATTCAACTGATATACAGGTTATATTATATTGTATTGGTAGCTGTTTCATTGTAACAATGTAATCATCTTTGAGATGCATTTGTTTATAGATTCAGCTTATTACAGCTACCTTTAAATGTTCAGGGCCAGCAGGTTAAGCAAAAAGTCAGCACTCCTTTGAGGTCAAGAGGTCATGTGAAATAACAGGTTTACTGACTGAAGGATAAAGCACCAAACTTACTGGTATCAAGGGAGTTTAGTGCAATGTAAGTTAGTAAATGAGTAGACTGACTTTATCTATGTTGAACTATCGAGTCGCTACATGCAAACAGTGACATAGCAAGATTTAAATGATTGCATTTCTATCCACCTCTTGATTTTTGTATAGTAGGCGAACAGTTTAAAATTGACAACACAGCTGGGAATAAATATTTTTTCCCAGTTGTTAATCATTCTAATTGTATTTAATATAGCATACTAAATTATAAAACTATAAATATGTTCTCTGGACACAACAATCTTTGTTTCTGCTTTCACAGATCTTTAACAAATGTAACTCGTTAATATTTCTATAAAAATGTTTTCTAAAAGTCCAGCTATTTAAAACATTTCCTTTTTATAACGTACAATATTGTGCAGGTGCATCATATCTAGTCTAATGGTTTATTTGATGTTTATTTAATCTGAAATATATACAGTTTACTAAACTTCAATACTCTACATTTCTACTTCAATCACCTGCCATCCACTGCGAAAGTTGACTTTCAGTAACTTTCACTCCTGAAGAAACACAAGCAACAAGGAAACATTTTTGTTGGGTCCCCAGATACAGAAAGAGCTCGTCACTACTCATCTACTTCAGCCCTGCTGCAAAAAAGACAAATCTACAGGCTGCCGCTTGAACCACAAAGCCCAGATAATGAATGATTCTAGGCTACATCCTGTTGCCTAGTTGGGACAGATCAGTATGTGGAGTTTAACCCAAGGAGCTAGCGCATTATATAATTCAGTGTAGGCAACAGTGTCCGTTAAGTTTCCAAAACACAGATCTTTGGCCTAAGGTGACTGAACTTTTGAAAGACCCACATCAGCAAATCACACATTTCCCATGTTAAATGTAATTGACATTTTATGTTAGTGTTCAACTGCCAGTTACAGTAACATTACCTGTATACAACTAAACATGTCACAAAGGGTTGTTCTTTACCAAGAGCCAGACAGACATGTCCTTCAGCCTTACTATTTTTACATGAAATGTGGCCAGATGTGAGGGGGGGGGGGGGGGAGAAATGGGCAGAGACTTAAAATAAAAATTATTCTGGCTTGGAAAACCCAAAGCAAGGAGTGCGAGAACATCCCATCAGGTTTTTGTTGACCTTAGCTTGAAGCAAAACCAAAGCTTGGGCTGCTACATGTAATAATTTTGATGCTCAACTAAATGAACCCCTCCCACACTGCTTTGACCCTTTTAAACTAAACAAAGACAGCACATCCATGTGAGGGAAACAAGTTTATTTCAACATTGAAGACAAATACACTTTTTCCCTGTATATTTTCAAATGCAATTCACAAGTCAGAGCTATTCACATGGCGCCATCCCAAGGGCAGAGGGCTGATGTTACAGGCGCCTCACTGGCAGCAGCTGGTGTCACACGTCTTCCCTTCACACACGCAGCCAGAGGCGCATTTGTTGCAGTTGGGCGGGCAGCACGGGCAGCAGCCTGAAATAGGAAATGAAATATATAGAAACCGTGATTCAAAAGCAGTCGTGGGGCCAATAAGACTACCACAAAAAGATTTTGCCCATTTTAATATAATGCTGAATGCCACAAAAACAAGGAAGCCCTACTGCATCTGGTCACATGGCACAGGATAGGCCAACATGCTATTCTGACATGTATAAGCAAGAGAAGCAAAGTGAAGGGGATAAAAAGTTATGGCAAAATAGTACATTCTTATTGAACGCACACTGCATGCAAAAGTACATAATTGTGTAAGGGCATCAGAATCAGGTAAAAGTAAAAAGAGAAGATTTGTAAAGCAGTGAAAGATCTTACAACCTCAATACAAAAAAGTGCATCAATAGAAAAAACTTAAAAAGTAATGACTAACATGTACTTAAACACATCATAAGGTGAAATGTAAAACAAGTACATTGAAAGTAAAATGGTCACAGCTAAGACGAATCAGGAGTTTATATCAAGTAACCCTTTGGAAAGAGAATAGTAGATTTCAGAAAAACAACCTTCAAGAACATGTACCTCAGCCGTAGGGGAAACTTTTATTATGAACAGTCACTAGGCCTAAGCAGAGTATAGCCCATGAAAAATATTTAGGAGGGAGAGTTTTAGGAACATATCTGATCAAATAATCTTGGAATTGGAGAAAATTGAAAAGACACATGCTTCTTCACACAAGAGCAGGGAGGTTATTGTACTTACTCTTCTTGCAGCACGTGGTACAGGAGCAGTTTGTGCACTTGCAGGATCCTCCGCAGTTGCAGGTGCCACCTGGAAATTAAAGAGGCGCAGATGAGCTTCACATGATGCTGATAACAAATAAAACACAACAGACAACTACCATCAGGGGACACGTTCAAACACAGAGGAGAGCACTTACTCTTGGAGCAATCGCAAGGGTCCATGTTTCAGTTGGCGTGTCTGGTCTTCGCGAGGAGATGCTGTGTGGGAAGTCTGAGACGAGTCTGTGTTGTGGGAATGTGGGAATGGGCGGCGTCTTTATAGCGTCCTCGAGACAACAGGACCGGGTGCAGACTGATTGTGTCACGCAGCTCGCGGGCTCCTAGGAGATGATTACAAAGCGGTTTGTGCACGACTTCTTGTTTACCCGGTGACAGTTGTGGGGTCTGAACATTACGTAAGCGCCCTCAGTGGCGTGTGAGGTCAATCAAGCCCTGCACTCACAGCGTCCGGGTCTCCGTTGTAACTGTTGTTTACGCATTAAACGGGGCCTGAAATAGACGTATTCGCCACTTCCAACGCAAACGTTGTGATATACGTACACTTTACGGAAGATGTGCGCACCTGTACGGAAACTCTGACGCATGTTGGAGACGAGAGGGAGTTAGCAACGCAGATGGTGAATCTGGATTAGAAATACAATGTGAGAGGTATCATGACAGGTATCACATGTAATGTTACGTTATATCACAGTTTACTTTGCACTTATATATTATTTGTATCATAAACAGTCAAATCAGGAGTTTTATTTGTGATTTAGTGAGCCATGACTAAGGCACATTTCAGTATGTTAAAGATATAAACCAAATTATACCTCAAATCAAATGTAGTTTAATATTTAATCAGTACTGTCGTCTCTCTTCAGACCAGAGACCGGATTACTGACACGTGGTCAGATGTGACAAACTGTAAACAGCTGTCAGAGCTCAGTGCAGCAGAGGAGCCACCTCACCTTCAAATCTTCACCACCTCCACATAATGATTGTTTAAATGATCAAAGTATGTAAATAAAGGCAGTGACAGCTCTCATACAATAACTCCATCTTCTATATCAGTTCTCATTGAAATGCCAGAAGATGCCGGTTTATAAATCCCATTGTTCTCCTAATTTGTCGTGTATAGCCGTTTACTTATTTTTATCAGACATTGGCCAATGTTTCCCCTGATCATGACAGTCTGTATGATATACTGTATATCATTATGAAGAAAATGTGTAATGTGCTTACAATTTGTTGTACTATCCTCGCACATGTTAGTGTGACTTGTTGACAAATCTGAATGTTGGGGACTTCCTCTGAAAAAATAGATTTATAGAAAAGATTGTTCCTAAATAATTGAGGTTACACCTTTCTGAGCACCACCATTTAAAAGTGGCATAGATTCGGCTGCTGTGCACTGTTAATGTAATATAATTAAAGATGTCTGTATGCTATTCAGACATGTGCTACATTCATGACAGTGTGAATCACTGGAGAAGCCAAATGGAATGCAGCCATCAATTATTTCAATAACACCAGAGTGTACCCTACTGTGAAATGTCAACATGTCTGTGAGTAAAGGTCAAATCATTATTTTGGATAGTGATTCATTTCAGCAAATATTTGTTTCTGTTAATCATTTAGTGTTGGAAACGATAGACATTGTTTATCAGAAAAGCCTCGAAGATGTCTTGCAACAACTTTGTTTTATGATCCCAAACACAAATGTATAACATTTAGAACATTTCTTGATAAATTACTTGAAGGAATGTTCAGAATTATTCCATCATTTAGACTAGATAGTCCTATTTAAGACATTTTAAGTGTGAACCAACACACATGTTCAAGACCTCAGCAGAGTTGACTGTTTTTCCAGATCACACACCTGAAGACTTGCAGACACCACGTGAACGTGACACACACATGCTTCAAGAAATACCAACAACAACAAAATCAGGTTAATCTGGTCTTTTAATTTTTGTACAAAATAAAACAAATGTTTACCAAAATAAAAAGGTGTACAACATCACCATCTTAATATGGAGCACCTACACATCATCAGTCCCGCATGGATATGTCCAAATATTGTCCTTTCCATGTACTGGAGCGCTCTGGCTGACAAACTACTGCCCGATACTTGACAGTGAATATCCGCTGTGGATGATGGTTTCCAGGGGTCACCGCTGTGCCCCTCATCGAGCCTCCTCTACTTGAACTGATTATCAATCAGGGTGCCCTTCACCTTCGCCTTCTTGACCTCCAGCTCAGACAGCTCCTGCAGCCTCCTCTTGCTCATGCCCTTCCTCTCCAGCTGCTTCTCGATCACTTTGGCGTTCTGGGCGTAGGAGTCCGCCACCTCCCTGGCCTCGATCTCCTCCTCCTCCTCGTCGATGGTGGACACCGTGACGGAGCTGAACTTGCCCATGTCCTTGGTCCGCTTGGTCATCATCACCCGGACCTTCTTGGAGCCTCCGGCTGCTTCTGGCTGTAGTTGCTGGTGTTGCCGAAGCCCAGACTGAACTTGACCACGGCTCCGTCCACGATGAAGGTGGCCGTGTGGTTCTTCGCCTGGTGCTGGTAGAAGAGCAGCAGGCCGCACTTGCTGCACTTCTTGCGGTGCTGCCTCTCGATGCCCTCGGCCCGCTTGAGGAACGCGCATTCGTCCTGCTCCACGTTGCAGAACCTGTGGGCATGTTTGGCCGCGTCGATCACCCTGGCTTGGTCCCGGGGCCTCATGGGCAGCTTCTCCACCTGGCAGTCCAACACCAACACCATCTGGCCGCACAGGCAGTAGTAGACGTGGAGAGGCTTTTCCCCATCGTCGTACTCCTCTCGGTCTCTGGTGTCCGAGCAAACAACACTTCTAGACACGACCTTCGGCATCTTTAGTCGCTCAAACTTGTTCTAGTACCAGGAAGTCGCCGCCTAATTCAGTCCTATTGTTGAGCCGCCATCTCGACAAAAACACTGGTTGAAATGTTTCCCCGATCCGACGCAATACTTCCGGTGTCCGTCACTATTACTGTTCCGACTCGAAACAAAACGTTCCGCGGACCTGTAGGTCAAATGAACCCCTCTGGTGGCAGTCACTCATTTGATGACTCAGCCTCAGAATATATAGATTACATGAGTTACATTTTGCCTAGATGACAAAGTTGCTGGTTTATTAATTACATTATCCAGGCTTGTAAAAAGCCTTAAAGTAAAGTCAGTTTTAGGTTCACTGGCTTCCTTGCCTTTTACTATTTGGACTGTAAGCCGAACCAAAACGTGCTTCGACCACGCTGAATTATTTCGCCTATCCAACAATTGACAAGGGAGGGGGTTATTGCTCAACCCAAAACAAATTGTTTTATCTAGTTGAATTTAAGTTTAGGGAACCTAGTTAAGATTATTGAAAGCCATGCAGGTAAACGCTTCCAATGTGCACACCAGACTTCAGGCTGTGCAATGAGTGACTATTTGACCTTTGGACCAACCGTGGTACTTACCAGGACTGAAGAGAATTTCAGCTTCTTTAACTGTGTGTGTGTATATATATGAGAGAAGGAGCGAGCAGATTACTTTATAGTGCAGCAGCACACCCGAGTCACACCTCAGTTAATTTTATATCGAGTCATGAAAACCGACACGTTTACCTAAGCAAGCTAAACCAAGACACAGAGTACAGCCACATTAGGGTATGAAGTTTATTTCAACATTTAAAGAAAATACAAAACACATCGTTCTCTGTAGACGTTTGCAAATTCAATTCACAAGTCAAAGTTGTTCAGATGGCTCCATCTCAAGGGCAGAGGGCTGATGTTACGCCTCACTGGCAGCAGCTGGTGTCGCATGTCTTCCCTTTGCACACGCAGCCAGACGCGCATTTGGCGCAGTCGGTTGGGCAGCACGGGCAGCAGCCTGAAATTAAGGCAGATAAACAGTTATTAAAATTTAGGAAAATTCCTTTGAGATCAGTATTTTTGTTTTGTATCCACTACAGACACTGCATCTTTGAGCAAAAGCTGGTGATTTGAGTGACTATGTAAATACACCATTACAGATAATGTACACCTTTGTTCAAATGCAGTGAGACAATTATAACCACCTTGACATTTAAAGAGGCAAGTTTAGATTTTTTTAACTGTATTTTGTTGAAAAGACGAAACGCAGCCAATAGTCACTCTGAATGGAAGAAGATTAAATCAGATAAATTACTCGTCATGTAATCGACATAAGTTTATTGTACTTACTCTTCTTGCAGCACGTGGTACAGGAGCAGTTTGTGCACTTGCAGGATCCTCCGCAGTTGCAGGTGCCACCTGGAAATTAAAGAGGCGCAGATGAGCTTCACATGATGCTGATACCAAATAAAACACAACAGATAACTCCCATCAGGGGACACGTTCAAACACAGAGGAGAGCACTTACTCTTGGCGCAATCGCAAGGGTCCATGTTTCAGTTGGCGTGTCTGGTCTTCGCGAGGAGATGCTGTGTGGGAAGTCTCAGACGAGTCTGTGTTGTGGGCATGTGGGAATGGGCGGCGTCTTTATAGCGTCCTCGAGACAACAGGACCGGGTGCAGACTGATTGTGTCACGCAGCTCGCGGGCTCCTAGGAGATGATTACAAAGGGGTTTGTGCACACGACTTCTTGTTTATCCGGTGACAGTTGTGGGGTCTGAACATTACGTAAGCCCCCCCCTCTCGCAACACCAAGGCTATGGCAGAATACTATACACGGACGTGAATCAGTGTTTAGTTGTGAGGTAGTTTATATCGAGGCAGTCATGGACATGTATTTGTGATGTTCAACAATTCAAGATATCAGGAGCAGTGTCGTCCTCCCACACGTGCTGCACCCGTCACGTGTTCCCCATTGTTGGTGTGCACACGGTGCAAACAAACTGCCAAGTGTTGGGTCTTCTCGCGCTCCTCTGCACACGGCCGTTTCAACTAAGCGCTCGTGAGCAAAGTAAATAGACTCATGTAATATGCTGCCTTTACGTACCACGTGCTGTGGGAAATATCTAACTCAGGAGTCTTTTGCGTTTGAAAGGCTACTGCAAAGACAATGTTTAGGTATGCGCTACAAAACGAATCAGCGAAGTTTCTGTTAATAACCATGATCACAATTTCATGGTGAAACTGAAGTTAGTAGTTTGTTAGTAGCCTGGATTATAATTGCACTTCTCCTGTTGTTTTGAATCCTAAATAGATCACACGTGTACTCCACTTCAGCGAAATAACACGACTGTAGGCTGCTATTATGTGGCTGCATGTTTACTATTCTTCTGCTTAGCTGGAAGACATACACGCAGTTATCTGAGCGTTTACCTCTAACGCTTCTCGGATGTCGGAGCTTGGAGCGGGACCCTGAAGGCAACATTGTCCCTTTTTTGCGCTCGCCACCATCTCATTGCTCTGAGTGTTTTTCCACTGAGTGCGTGAGTTGTTAATATGTGATGACTTGACGAAAGTGAATCACTTCAGGAAAGAAAGGATTTGGAGCCGAGTGCAACTTTTTGTGATTTAAAAAAGAAGACAGCTATTATATCAATGAATAGAAAAGAATCACAACACATGAATTCAAGTTTACATAAACGTGCCTCTTTTTAAAATAAACTACTATAATATCAATGAATAGAAAATAATCACAAAACATGAACTAAACTTTTGAGAAGCGTGCCTCTTGGGAGGAAAATGGATAAACATAGAATCACACATTCTGCAAATATACCAAAATGACACAGAAAATGAATAAATAAAACACGTTTTTCATGCATAACAAATGTACCCCTGTGTTTGAATATTTAACTCACTTTAAGTGAATTATTCTATAGAAATAGAGAATGCGCGATGCTGTGATGAAATATATTTTGGATGATTTAGGGGAAACAACACATACTGAAACATAAACAGCCCTGAGGTTTACTTTTTTGTCTTTAGCCACTTTAATGTGACTTTATTGTGAAACTAAGTTTAGGTCATTTCTGATTGCACAATCAGCGGAATCGACACGTTTACAGCGTGATTGTCACAGTGACTCAGCAGGACGTTGGTTTCTGATTCTTCATTTGGTCTGTTCAGACTCAGTTTGCATTCTGCCGTATAACTTAAACACAACACCATTTAAACGTTGTTCATGAATCCCATGCCACTGTTTGGAAAGACACGAAGACGCTGCCCACCGCACAGAGAGGTGCTGTTTGTGTCAGAGACCGCTAGAGGGAAACATCTACACGTTAATATTCATAGATAAGGGTTGTTTCCCCTCGTGGGACAGTGAAGAACTATCCCTCGTTATGCCATTTGTATTTCATGCGCGCATTTAAAAATAAGGCAGTCTGCACTCAATTTGGCTTCAAACCTATCAGCTAAGCCATGTGCATGGAATAAATCAATCTTTAAATCTAATATGTATAAATTATTGAATGGGAAAGTGAAGATTGACGCACACGTATGACCTGTAGTATTTTCACGTTGAAGGAGCACATAACCTAAACATGATCACTGTATATTGTCACCTCTCATCACAATATATAATACATACTCGTGTGGATTTATGTTCAGTAATATAAGTATTAATATCCAAAAATAACTAGAAAGCAGCGAGTGGAAAGAGGAGCTTCTTGCATGAGATCATCCACCATCTTGTTCAGATTATCTGTGCTAGAGTTGAGATCACAAACCACTTGGTTCTTGCTCAATGAGACGTGTATTCAGTGTACACGTCTGGAAGTGTTGACATGCAGAGCAACTATACAATAAAGGTGAATAAATATGAGTTTTCCTCCTCATCAAACTCACACTTCTTACTTTGGCTATGTGTGTGTGCGTGTGGGTCGTATATATGGTGTGTGTGTGCGTGCGTGTAAAGGTCAGAGTTCAGGGGCCGGTTCAGGGGGAATTGGATCCCTAAACCCACTATGGGGCAGGGAACATGCCCTGCAAAGATGACTTACTAAAGTTATTTGATTTAGCATTTACGCAGATGGTTCAACAAAAAGGAAATAGAAGGTTTAATTCATGTGATACAATTTCTGATGACTTATGGATATGAATATCAATGCATCTGATGAAGACATCAGTTAATTTGACTTGTTTCATACATAATCTAATATGTTGTATCTAAACACATTCCTTTACTTGGAATCACATGAATTATTAAATACGAGCTAATTTCCATCTAAAAACAACCATTAATAAGCTTTTTAAAAGACCGCGTGTCCCACAGACTCATGTAGAGCAGATCCGACTGTAAGATGGATTCTTGCTGTCACTGAGCTCTGCATGGCTCTGAGCATGCGCTGGATCTGGTTTCACCAACGCGTGTTTCTGTTTCCCTCGAAAACTCTCCCAACTTCTAAGAATAATTGTTCTTCTTGGACTGCATGGTGCATTAACATCAATATAGGACGCGTTTCATTCTTCAGTAAACAATTTGATCCGTTAAACCCCATGGTTTCTGACGCAAATCACACACACACACACACACACACACACACCTGTGATCATGTATCTGGCCCTGTTTTCACGGTGATTAGCATAAGGTCATTTCACAACAGGTGGCCTGTGTCGATGGTCTGATGGGGTCGGGGAGCAGTTCATTCATCATGTTCAACAGAGCACATCAGAAACCAGCTCAGGACTTTGGTCTAATCAGCACCAGCTGGGGGAAGAGGTGCTGGGTCCAGTTAACAAACATCCTCCTCAAACACGTACACTTGTGTTAGTAGAGGGGTTAAAGAAGGGGACTTGCATTGGGACTGTGGCCAATTGCTGGGACCAGGTGGTTTCATTTCATTGTCTTGAAACTAAGCTCTTTTTGTTCTCACCTTGCTGTTTCATACAATGTTGAGTCTAAGCTGCCCATCTTGTCCAGGCTCGTCTCAAAGGCAGACTTTTAGAGCATGTGTCGAGCCTCGCCTCCCTTACCAATCTGTCATGTGTTCCACATATACCGACCGGGTAGCCGGGGATCATTATGGCCAACTGGGAACACCCATGTTCCCAGTTGGCCTCGACTGTTACCAGCAGCCTCCCTCTGCTTCATCTTTGACTCCTTTTGTTGTGTTGCCCTGCACATGTAACATAGCCGATCTTATCCAGTTCACCTTTTAATTTGGTTTAATTAAATATATTTTCTGGAAACTTGGTCATGGCGTGTCTCTTATATGTGTGTGTATATATATATATATATATATATATAATCTCTCTATATCGCTTCATCCTCGCGGGGCGCTGGAGCCGATCCCAGCTGACATAGGGCGAAGGCAGGGGACACCCTGGACAGGCCTCCAGTCCATCGAGGGCACATATAGAGACATACAACCATTCACTCTCACATTCACACCTATGGGCAATTTAGAGATCAATTAACCTGCTGCATGTCTTTGGACTGTGGGAGGAAGCCGGAGAACCTTGAGGGGAACCCACGCTGCCATATATATTGTTTGAAGGTTCATAAGCTCAAAGCGTGGACGCAGTATCCGCAACTTCTGTTCATGTGCAAAGCCCTCCAGTTCTGATTGGGATCTACAAGTCTTCACAGAATCCCACAAAGAAACAGAATATCCAACACGCGCACATCTTGAGTCGGCTGTCATGGTGGTTAAGCGCAAGATTGAATGCTACAGTAGATTTTGCTCTCTTCACAGACTGAGGGGATCATGGATCATGTGCTTAACATTGTTGACCTTTACGTCTTCACTCCGTATGTGGACCCGGCCTCGTGGCCTGAGGATGGGCCTCTGCGTCAGATCCTCAGCCTGTGGGCGGTGACCTACCTGGGAGCAGGGCTGATTTACCTGAGCTTTGGTGCTCTTAACTTCTACTACGTGTTTGACCATAAGCTCATGAAACACCCTCAGTTCATCACGGTAAGTTGTGGGGAGACCAGCGATTGGGGTGTGTAAACTATTCGTGACTGGGGATGATTTTATTATTATTTAATATAACTATTCCCAAGCAAACTTGTCGTTGGATCACTTTGTGTGTGCTCCAACGACAGAACCAGATAAGAAAGGAGATGCGTCTATCGGCGATCTCCATCTTCTGGATGAGCTTCCTCACTGTGGCCCTTTTTTTCCTAGAGGTCAAGGGACACGGCAAACTTTATGACAACATCTACGCCTCTTCTCTGGGTGAGACAATAGTTACCTGAAACACGGTTCAACTCACAATTGACAGACTGGAGGTTAGCTGATAATAACCATCAATCAAGTATTTCTGTTTTTGCTGAAACAGGTTATAAAACAATCAGTCTGACTGAGGTCCATGAGCTCACTGGTTTGTGTTTCAGGCTGACCTGGGATGTTCCTGAGCATTGCTGGTTTCTTGTTCTTTACTGACATGTGTATCTACTGGATACACCGCTGTCTGCACCATAAGATCATCTACAAGGTGAGCTGGAGCATTATGGCTAGTTTAACATTGCTCCGAAACTATATCTTTTTAATATAAATAATAATCCAAGTGACCGAATTTGTATTATCTTCCAAAAAACTCTTAAAATGATCAACTTACTCTGCATTTCCCTCAGCTCAGCAGATAATTGTAGCGTCTTTCACTTCGACTTGTTTTCAGCAGCAGCTTTTACACTCCTGCTCAAGAGTAAAGTCAGCATCCAGCGGCAAAAGAGCCAGATGTTTCCTTCAATAGTGGAGATCTAAATGAGCTAAAAGGAGAGTTAATATCATACTACTTAGGTGGGAACAACCAAAACTCCATTATTAAATAACACTAATGTTTGCTAACATGTTACATATTGATAATGTCAATGTTGTGCGCCCACATGGCCATTAACTTGGTGGTGGATATGAATGTGAAAATAAGATTTGTTAATTTTTGGGCAATCAGGATTTCAACTGATCTAGAACCCAATATATTGAAATGAGTAACTGGACCACCTTTGCTTGTTAGACGGGTAACATATCTTCCATCTGAACACTGTCATCATACTTCCTGATTCTGGCTCTAATTCACTGTAGATTTGAACTTGTTTGTGTATTTTTTCCCACTAAAACCAGTTCTGATAATAGAGACAATTCCATTTCTCTTCCCATCCCTCAGCACTTGCATAAGCAGCACCATATATTCAAGATCCCGACGCCTTTTGCCAGCCACGCCTTCCACCCGCTGGACGGCTTCCTGCAGAGCTTACCCTATCACGTCTACCCCTTCCTCTTCCCCTCCACAAGGTGCTGGTCTGCTCGACACTTAAACTCTTTGACATCAGGTCGAGTTATAGTCTTTACAGTTTGGCAGATCAGGACTAAACAAGCTTCAATGCATGTTTCACAATTTTAAGACTTGACTTATATTATTTGAGGTCCAACTGCCATATGACATTTGGTGGAAAAGTAGTGTAAAAAAAAAGAAGCATGGAATTTCTAAAAAGTTTATTACTTGATGTAAACTTAACTAAACACTGTTTTTTTTAAATAGCCTTTGTATATTTACATTCCAGGTGGTTTACCTCTCACTCTTTGTCTTTGTCAACATCTGGACCATTTCCATACACGATGGAGACTACCGCATCCCCGGCCCCCTTATATGTCTGATCAACGGTGCTGTGCACCACGTAGACCATCATCTTTTCTTCAACTACAACTACGGACAATACTTTACACTCTGGGATCGCCTGGGGGGCTCCTACCGGCACCCGTCAGCCCTGGTGGGGAAGGGGCCACATGACCACATTTGCAAGCTCATGGCAGAGGCTGCACACACAGAGTAATGATGGAGATAGTCAGGGTACTGGTTTAAACTTCCCTAACGAGGTTCTCACAGATTCCTCAGCCTGAGACAGGGCTGTCAGATGCTAAACCAGCAACTCTCAACAGAGCTTTTCTAAACTGAAATTGTGAAATACCAAAAAAATGTAAAGCAGTCTAGGAGGAAATTATAGTCCCTAAATAGTTCTGTATACAATGGATAAATGCATTTCCTAAAGATAAGTAGGCTGGAAATAACACTGCACCAGAGTGAATAAACGGCTAACTTGAAGTTTAAGTGACCCATATAAACAACCAAGCCTCCAAATATGATTATCAAGTTAAAATAACCGCTTAAGATAACCGTTTAACCTTCGAGGAAGTATGATCCACTGCAGGGTTGCAAAAACAAATGTACTGCAGTTTCTTTACTTGAGCTCAAAAGAACTTTGTGCGAGTGAGTCTAAGATAACTTTGAGGAAATAGTTGAATTTGTCAAGACTTGTGGGAATACCAGAACTGTATTCATCCAACTGCCAACTTGATGCTGAGTTACGGCCACCACTTCATAAAATGAGGCCAGAGATGCTTCTATGTTGGAAAGCTGACAGACGCGGAGCACAGAGAGAAAGAGAAAATACAAATTAATGTCAGCCACCTTTCTGAATTCTGCAAGAAAAACTCGAAGGACTTGGAATGAAACTCTTTTCCAATTATGTTAATTTGTGTTTTTTACATTCATATTCATGAGGACTACAAACCCCAAAATGAAGCTAAAACACATTTTCCATTATTTCAGCTTAATTGGAAAATAATGAAACTCATTCAATACACAATACAATGCAAAACAACTCAATCAAGTGTCCACTTTTTTTCCCCGTCTGATTCCCGATTAGTCTTTCAGCTTCCGGTGCTCGGTGTGTTTTCGTGCAGGCTCTGCAGGGCGAGGTCTGTCCACTTCATCTCTTGTTCTTTCACAGACTCTGTGGAGCCTCCGTTGTCCTGCTCAGCCTCTGGCAATTCAGTCTGACAGAGAAATGGAGGGAAATTATTCCATGAAAAAGAGCGGTGCTTCACTCTACTTTAACGGTATGATGGTATGAGGACATTGGCTGAATATTTTAGGAAAGCAAAAGATGAACCTATACATTCAAGTGGAACTGGAGTGTTTCCTGTCAGAGCTTTTGGATTCTTCATTATTGACAAAACTATTATTGCATGTACAGAACAAATCGGATTAGGAACTAGTGCGTCAGCCTTTAAAGGATGCATGGGAAAATGTGTAAGTTCAGCATGACCTTTGACAATATGCAAGGGATGAGTCACAAGTGTAACATGTGTTGACCCTGAAAGAGGATGACTGTTACTTTGAGCAGGAAAGTGGAGCTTTCAATTCTTGCCATCCTCAAGGCGGCTTGCTCTCAGTTTAGAAAGTCTGTGAGCCTTTCAAAACAATTCTCTGAGAGCAATTTCACTGGATTTCACCTGAAGTTTAAGTGCCACCCAATCTGAGCGAACATTAACTTGAGCAAGCTTCCTTAGATTTGCCTAAAATACTGTATGGGCCATGTTTTAAGACTGGGAGGGAGTGCCTTGTCATGACCTCCACTGGGGGACCATAGTGTCTGTCATTAATACAATTATCTTCTTTGGTGACTCCGATCAGACTCTAAAAAGCTACTGCGAATGCTAACATGCATTTGCTTGTACAGCACTTACCAGAGGGATGGTGACGTCTTCGTAGGGCAGTCGGTCTTCCCTCCAGGCGTCATCAGTGAGGTCCAGCACTCTCCCATCTCGTTGGATTTCACTGTCCATCCTCTTGAGCAGGAATCCTGGCCGAGTTACCCGCAAGCAAACAGCAACACTTTTCAAATTGTGACTGCGACCCACACACGTATACAAGTTATGCGACACACAAAAAAGAGCAAATAACACACACTTGAGCTAAGTCTGGGGACTAAGCGGGGTTGAGAATAGTTCAGTTAACAACAAGTGGATTTAGTGACTATCTTTTAGCTTCGCCGTTTGAGCAAAACAGACGCGGTAACTGTATGAAACAGCGGACGCTGGGTGATGATGTCACAATGATGCCTTCACGGACAGCGGAAAATTGACGATTACACAATAAATTCCCTGTAATCCGTCGATTCTGTTACAGTAAATTAATAATAACTGGTCTATAATGATAATAATAATAATATTAACATGAATACAAAATAAAATATTACAGAGAAAAAACATTATATTCATAATTATGAATGATGAATACGAGTAAAATGTGTTCTGTATTTTACATCAAAACAAAACGATGCGTTTTAAATGTTCTAGACAACTACTAAACGGACCCTGGTGAGTAGATTATTTAACTTCGTCGTTAACTTCGTTTAATAATAAATAACAGGCCATCGTGGGTAATGTTTTTTGGTTTCCCTGGTAACCAGACGTCTCTTCTCTGAGGAAGACATCGCAAATCATTGTGTTGGTTCCCAGCCTTGAAGGTAAGTAGATATAATAACTATATTATTAATCCATAACAGAATGGGAAATGCAATGTTTGATTCAGGGGGTAATGCATTTGGTGCTGATGCTACTTTTGAATGTCAGCCGGTGATAACGTTAGTTCAGAGTGGGACACTTGGCACAACTGCACGTCTTTTTACGTCAAAGCGAAGCTCTGTGCTTGTATCTCTTCGTAAATCACGTTAACAATAATAAAGACTCATCCTTCTATAAATATTGTCATTCTCATCAGACACATTTGTTTCACCTACTTGATGTTGACGTCACTGTTCGGTAAACACAACAAAATAAACCATTCGAGTCACTCAGTTTTACTGTAGGCCTACATCTATCCAATATCAGCTTGGTTTTATATAATCTGGTAGGCTACTAAAGCTGTGGTTTGTGGATTCTGATGTCAGTTTATTTTGTAGACACTGCAATGATGTCAGCCTCCAAAGAACATCAAGTGGAAAAGATACAAACATGTGTCAACCCTGGAAACCCAGTTTTCCCCTGCATAACTGCAGCAGTCAATCAAGGAGGACCAGCAATGCGGGGAAAGGCCCAGCATCTACTGTACAGGACCAGCTCCAGTGAATATGGACGTCTCCCTCCCACCGTTGAGAGCTCACCGTGTACTTACCACCCGAAGTCTCACATATTCACCAAAGACCTGATCAAGAGTGGGATGTATCGGGACAACTCCTTCAATACGGCCCTGGACCGAAGCAGGGTGTACGACTGTCCCCATTTACATCACACCATATAAATAAATGCATGATTGACTTATTTAAGTGGTATTGTTTTAATTCACGAGAAGTTTAGTTTAGAATAGATGGAGCTTGAAGTGAATCCATATAATGCCTCAATGCGTCATCCACCCTGATAATACCTTATTTTATTACAGCATTATATTAGGTTATCAGGGCCTAGGTTATTCATTATTCAATCTTATCAATACATTATTAATTTCAGACATCAGCTACTTCTTAAACGGATAATAGTGAATTCAGGGTTTAGTCCCTCTGTCACATTCTCCTTATTCCCTGACCTATACTGTATTTAAGTGTAAATACATGTTTTTTTACATTTAAAAACCTGGACAATGTAATCTTTTGATTTCTCCCATTCAATTTCATAGCTGTAAAGTTAGCAGAAACTGTCACATGTATTGTTGTACGTCAATGAGAATTCATTATTATTATACAATATAGACTAAAATATTCAAAGTTGACACCTTGTATTCATATGTGGCCTTTAAAATGGAAATATACGACTATTTCTTTCATTTGTGAATGGTGGAATGCAGAAGACGACTTTCCTAGAGATATCTCTGGGAAAGTCGTCTTCTGCATTCACCTCCTTTCACACAATTTATGTTCATGCTGGTTTATTTTCCTCCATTAAAAACAATTGTAGGAGCAGCCTTGTTTGGCGCTGTTCTCTAATGTAGTTTAACGCTACTTTATGCCTCTTTACTTTGCGCATTTCCCTCTGATGTCACATTTTATTGCGATAACTTGTTGCATTTATTCCCGCCTCCGGCCATCTTTCTCTCTCTGTCGTAAAACATACGAACTTGGTAGGCCGACAGACATAAAATACACAAAATAAAAAATACGGTGATGTCTGAAGCAACACTACTGGGACGATGAAAGGAAGAAAACAATATTAAAAAGGGAGAACAGTGGTCTGTTGACGTTGTCTTCCCCAGAAACCCTCCTCCTCCAGCCGCGCCTCCCCGGCCACAGCTGATGATGGACAACCGTTGAGCCGCAAACGCTACGGAACTTAGCAAACAGCTAACGGCCGTGACAATGTGTGCGAGCTGTTAGCCACACCAACGTCCCGGAGCTCAGTGGCGGCGTGTGGAGGCCCTCGGACGGGTCATGTGAACGTGCCGCTGGAGCGAACCCGCGTGAGAGCGCCACGCGCAGACCGACGCTCCTCGCGCAGTGTGACAGGAGCACCGGGAGCAGCCTGGGCTAACAGCCGATAGCCGGTTAGCCGGAGCGTTAGCTGTTAGTTGGCTCTGTTTTCTGAACGAAGTGGGTCGACCGCTGCTGTTCCTCCAGTGTAAGTAGGCGTTTGGGCTCACATCGGCCCGTTTTAGTTTACGGACGACATGATGAGTTAGTGAGACTCGGGGTCCTCGAAAGGAAGTGCTAATGACACAATGCCTGGTGGGTGGGTGGCTAGCTTGCTAGCCAGCTAACCTAAATGAAAATAGCTTGTTTATCAACAGTTTAAAAACGTCTCGGTGGTTCAGGGCACGGTGTCTCCGCACACGGCACAACGTCACACGGATCATTGTGTAGACGTAATGTAGTAGCCGCTCTGCTTGAAAATGGCACTTCTAAATGGCCAATGTTTATTTCTAATATATTTTAATTCTACTTTTCAGTATTGTATTTCTCCGAGGCGTCCCATTTATCCGATGGGGTGTGTATTCTAGGCTAGTTTACAGCCTTGATGCTGGTAAAACACGACCAGCTGCGAAACCATGAAATAAACTGATCTAACAGACTTGACTTGAATTTCACTCTGTTTTGTTTTGTGTTACTTCCACAGAGACGCGAGCCCTGGAGGAGAACTGGACCGAGTCTTGGGCTGTCTATGATGTTCAACGCTTTCCCCCCCGTTGCATCACCTGACCCCTCCTGGTCTATTTGACTTGTCCTTTTTTCTCCAAAACTCAACCCCACATCTCTGCTTGGCAACAGCATGATCATTCACGTTGACCCCACTCAGCCCACTGGGACAAGAATACCTCAAAACCAAACTCGCCAAATGGTATGATAGTAGCCACCTGGATCACTTTTTGTGCTTGCAGGAGCCTCGCAAGGGTTCTGCTCTTCCTTTCCACCTATAGCTCCCTCTCTCCATTCTGGGAGACCCTTGCCAGTGTGGTCTCCGGCACTGGAACCATGGGTAATAGCTGTGTGTGCCGGGAGGATAGTGACTTGGAAGATCATCACCACGGGTCGTCGAGGGCAACCCGGGGACAAGCTAGGCGGGTGGACCACGGTCCAGGCGTAGGCGCTGATGCCGGAGAGGCGCGGAGCAGTAGACCCAGGGACCCGGTCAGGCCGCCACGCCGAGGGCGAGGGCCCCATGAGCCGAGACGGAAGAAGCAGAACGTGGATGGCCTGGTGCTGGACACATTGGCTGTCATCAGGACCCTGGTGGACAAGTAAGTGTTCATAAGAGTAATGACATCATAGAGAGAAAGATGATGGGTGGAAGAGTCAGTGCAGTCTGTACAGTTTTATAAAGAGTTTTCAATGAGACGAACAGCCAACAAAAAAATAATATTTTCCTTTTAGATACTTTAGTAGTGGTAATTAGATGTTGCTATAAGGCTCTGGAAAATAAATCAAGGTGCACTAGCGTATTTCCTCGACGTGTTGGCTAGGGTTGGATACCGAAACCCGGTGCCAATATGGTACCGGTTCCAATACAACCGGTATTACCCGGACCGAAACGCAACGCACATTCCGGTGCTTCTTTCCGGTGCCTGAGCCGATTGAAATTGAAAAAAACTATTGTTGTGAACTTCTCAGGTGACTCCGCCCTGTCAGCAGGTTGCGAGCCTCTCATATTTAACTTTGACAGCGGAGGCTGCGCCGTGTGTGACTAGTGACCCGTGTGGAGCACACCAGCGTCAGGCTGGACGCGACGGGGAGACCGTCACCGGTCCCCCTGAACACGGGGAGACCGATGATGACGAGCAGCCGTAACTCAGATTAGTACCATAACGTTGATTGCAAGTCTTGCATTCATAAAAGTAGCCCAATAAATAATAAATTAGCCATTATAACCATGTGACAGTCTGCTAGCAGATATGTTGATGTACAGCGGTCCCGGCTGTATACCCGGTGTTACCGGGAATATAATGACGGAGGAATAAAGACCGTGGGGCGTCACTTTGTTTCAGTGTAACTCTCACTGTCAGAAGCAAAACTTCATTTGTCATGTGTCATCTTCAGTCCCTCTGATTGGTTGTTCTCTTTGCCCATCAAAACAGTGACATGATTAACCCTATAAGGGCTGCACATGACAATACATATCACATCATATAATGGAGAACATGTATTGTGAATGTTAACAGTCTGATATCCGTTATTTGTCAGTGCTCCATGATAACGGCTTCTACAGGGAATATGGCCGAAGAGGTTTTTAATGTCCTTATTGTGCGTTTAAAAAAAAAAGTATCTGTTCAGGCACCGTTTAGGCACCGGTATCGTTTTAAAAGTATCGGTTTAGCAACGGTATCGGAAAAAACCCAAACGATACCCATCCAAGGTGTTGGCACATGACAGGTTACTGACGGCTTCTCAAACTCAAAGACGTTGCTGTCTTCCAGCAGACGCATCACACAAGGCTGTTTAGTTGTTGTCACACGCACAGATCGCATGCACAACTCTTGGAAGGCGTAGAGGGTACACGGTAAAGTCACGCCTTTGAGATGACTAAGCCCTGTGTCCTTTTATTTGGAACAAACGGCAAAGTAAAATATTTTGAGCATAAACCCCAGCAACAGTACTTTTCAAGATTCAAGATTCAAGATGTTTTATTTGTCACATACACACACAGGGTGTGCAGTGAAATGAAAGTGGCAATGCTCAGCAGGAATGTGCAAGGGCAACAAGTACACACTATTTACAATAAAAAACAACACAATATTTACAGTAAGTGTGTGTGTGTGTGTGTGTGTGTGTGTGCCTAAGAGGGCAGTTGTGTGGGTCTATGTGGGGTCCTGGTGAGGTCGGAGTTCACAATCCTGATGGCCTGAGGAAAGAAACTCCGTCTCAGTCTCTCTGTTCTTGCAGCGTGACTACGGAGGCGCCTGCCTGACCGCAGCAGCTGAAACAGTCTGTTGTTGGGGTGGTGAGGATCCTTCATGATCCTGCCGGCTCTGGTTCTGCACCTCCTGGTGTACAAGTCCTGCAGGGTGGGAGTGTAGTTCCAATAGTGCGCTCAGCCGAACGCACTACTCTCTGCAGAGCCTTCCTGTCCTGAGCGGAGCAGTTGCCAAACCAGGCTGTGATGCTTCCTGTCAGGACGCCTCTACAGCTCCAGAGTAGAAGGACTGAAGGATCCTCTGGGAAACTTTAAATTTCCTCAGCTGCCTGAGGTGGTAGAGGCGCTGCCTTGCCTTTCTCACCAGAGTGTCTGTGTTTGTTGACCATGTCAGATCCTCGGTGATGTGGACTCCCAGGTATTTATACCCTCTCCACAGTAGTCCGTTTAATCCCCAGTGGTGAGTACGTCCTCTGTTGTTGTGCCCTCCTAAAGTCCACAATCAGCTCCTTAGTTTTGGTGACATTCATGATGAGGCTGTTGTCCTGGCACCAGAGTGACAGATCAGCAACTTCCTCCAGGTAGGCCTTCTCGTCGTTTTCGCAGATCAGGCCCACCACCATTGTGTCATCCCCAAACTTGATGATGGTGTTGAGCTGAACCTGGCCACACAGTCATGTGTGTACAGGAGTACAGTAGGGGCTGAGGACGCAACCCTGGGGATCCTGTGTTCAGGGTGAGGGATTTGGAGGTGTGTCTGCCCACCCTGACCACCTGTGGCCTGGCGGTCAGGAAGTCCAGGATCCAAGCACACAGGGGTGTTCAGTCCCAGCTCAATCAGCTTGCCGCCAGTCTGGAGGGACTATGGTGTTGAAAGCTGAACTATAATCAATGAACAGCAGTCTCACATAGCCCCCTCTGACTGTCCAGATGAGAGAGTGTGGTGTGCAGTACCTGGGAGACAGCATCATCCGTGGATCTGTTTGGGCGATAAGCAAACTGCAGCGGGTCCATGGAGGAAGGGAGGAAGGCGCAGATGTAGTCCTTTATCAGCCTCTCAGCATTTCATGACCACCGAGGTGAGGGCCACCGGTCGGTAGTCATTCATACATGCTGGAGAAGCATTCTTGGGCACAGGGACAATAGTGGATCTCTTGAAGCAGGCGGGACCACGGACTCAGCCAGGAGAGGTTGAATATTGTGGTGAACACTGGAGCTAGCTGGTTAGCACAGGTCTTCAGTACTCGCCCAGATATGCCATCTGGACCTGCAGCTTTCCTGGTGTTCACCTCAACAGAGCCCTCCTCACACTGTGCTCGGTCACAGAGAGTGTGTTCATCCCCAGCGGTAGAACTCACCTCGGCTACATTAACGTGTTGTTGTTAGCCGGGAGCTAGCGCTGTTGTTGCTAGCCTCAAACCGTGCATAAAATGAGTTCAGGTCGTCCGCTAGGGATGCGTCGGCACTCACCATTGCGCGGGTCTGCTCTGGTAGTTTGTAATAGTCCGTAGCCCCTGCCATAGGCGCCTGGTGTCGCGCTGCTCCATCTGTGATTCCACTCTGTCTCGGTACCTTCTTTTGGCGTCCTTCAGCGCGCTCCTCAGTCGATAGACCGCTGGCTTGTACTCGTCCATGTGGCCGGATAGAAGACCGGACTTATAGGCAACAGTACCCCAGTTCACAGCTTCACGGATGGATCTATCAACCCACGGCTTTTGGTTAGGAAAGACCCTAACTTTTACCGTGGGGACGATGGTGTCGTTAAGCGTTTTATGAGGCTCATTGCTACTTCCGCAACTCGCTGGGGCGCACTGGAACTGGATTGGATCATGTCCCAGTCGACAATACTCAGAGCGCCCTGTAGCTCAGCCTCTGATTGGTCAGACCACCGCATTACGTCCTCGTCACTACCGCTTCCCGCGATCCTTTGTTTATACTCCGGAAGCAGAAAATGGCGGCATGGTCTGATTTCTAACGGAGGGAGAGAGACAGCCTTGTAGCCTCTCTTGAATGGCGATAGCAGTGGTCCAACGTTCTTTCCTCTGGTAGCACACGTAATGTGCTGGTGAAAGTTCGCATGACTTTTTAGGTTTGCCTTGTTAAAGTCCCCAGCCACCACCACAGCCGCTGGATACTTGTTCTGATGCCGACATAACACATCATGTAGGTCCGAGAAAAGTACCGGTGTCCGCTTGTGGTGGAATGTAGACGGCTGTGGTGATGACTGAGCTGAACTCCCGGGAAGGTAGAATGGACGGCATGAGATCGTCAGATGTTCCAGGTTCGCGAGCAGGAACGAAAGAGTCTTAATGTTCTTGGGGTCGCACCACATGTTGTTCGTCGTAGCAGACCCTCCACCCTTAGATTTTCCAGACTCTTCCGTCTGTCTGCACGGAAAACAGAGAAGGACTCGGTTGGGCATATGACTCTATCCGCACCAGCGGGTCAGCCAAGTTTCCGTCAGACAAAAGATGTTACAATCCCGCATGTCCCGTTGGAATCTGATCCTTGCCCTAAAATCATCCATCTTATTTTCCAGAGACTGGACGTTAGCAAGAAGGATGCTGGGCAAAGGTGGACGGTGGGCTTGAACTCTCAGTCTGTTCCGATTCCGCGCCTCGATGTTTTCGTCCCCCGTAGTAGCGGCTCCACTGTTGTTGTTGCGGTTCGCTCGTACAATCTCCGCCGGCCACGCTGGATCGATGGGTCCCTCGTGGGAGGTACTGCAACAGATGCTGTGAGAGATGCTCTCATGTTGTCTTGGTCGCACCTGTCTCTAGATATATACAATATATCTACGCTAATATCACCGTTTCAGTCTCGTACATTTTTTTAATGTACATCTTCAACAACGAGGGACATCGTTTCACAAATCACACCTCCTCTGTCTCCCCCTGACGTCATCTTTGTAGTCTACGCATGGTTGAACGTATTATTGTGGTTTGCTGTAAGTGTAACAGGGTAATGTCTGATTATTTTGTCCAGGGAAACCAGGATTTCTCACAACCAATTAAATCTAATATCAAAATTCACAGCTTTAGACAATTCATGACGAAATCAGTCATTTCACCCAAAAAAGCCTGCTTAAAAAAGACATTTTAAGGTTCCAACTTTGACAAAAACACCATGAACCAAACTGACAAAAGTTATTTAACAAGAATAAATAATAATAGATAATTGTTAAAATGTGCTCTGCAGCGAGCCGGTTCTGTATATTTATAATGTATGGTCAGCAGAGTGATGCTCTCCATCCACAGAGAGCACTTTGTGCAAGTCGGCTTCCTTTATGTACGACTTTCCCTCTCTTGATGTAGTGATGAGCAATGAAGTAGAAGTATTTGTGTGGCCCGTGTAGACGCCGAAGCACTATTTTCTTTATCCTCCTGTTCCGATAAGCTATCCTCGTCTTGAGAGAAAAGCTGATCAGCATGACCCATTGGGATTTCTCTGTGGCTTTCGAGAGCAAAACATGGGAATGATGAATGTTGAGTGTAAGGATATCTAATTGATAAGAAAAATTAAATAATGACTGCTAAAACAGGATCATGTAAATTACAGGTAGTGGAGTCTCGTCCTATTCGTAGCAGCACATCCTCATCTTCTCCGTCTACCTTTTTAATGAGAAACCATTTTCAGCCACATGTTGAACTGCCTGCGTATTGCATTTAAAACGTACACCTCATTGCCATTTATTCTTGCACAGTTTGTTCACGACTGTCGGCTCTCATTTTATCAGGTCATAAACAAGTTCACCTAACTTTGTTGATCAATAACTGAATATCACGGTTGAGGTTCAGTATTTACGGCAGTTGTAACACAATATGGTGGAGATTGTCTCCATCCGTGAGAGCTGTCGATTTTTATAGCAGTTTTTGAAATGATAGTTTTTGCTGGATTCGGTGCAAAACAATGTTAAGATGACATATTATTAGACATTTTATAGCCGAAATGATTATTCTACCAAGTAACCAGATGATTTATTGACAGTTGTTAAACTATTCAGTTTCACCGCTGATAGAGCTGCATGAGGAAGCTGGTGCCCTTACAGTGTGTACACTATCTGTGCGTCACAAACTCAAATAATTAAACATTGGTTGCAGGATAAAGCAAAACAAATCGCTTGTGAGAATACAGATATATATATATATATATATATATATATACTGCAGCTTGAATGACTGTCTTTTAAATAATTTTCCATCCCTGTAAGAAACATTCATACACTCTTCCAAGAATGCGCTCACATTTGACTCATAAATGAAAGGAAACTGAGTTACAGTAATTCTTAGTTGTGTTAGCAATCCTGAGGATCGGCTTGAGGAGTTGGCTGAAGTCATGGCTGTAATAATAAAAGCAATTTTTCAGCTTGGGACGAGCCGTGACAAGCAACGGCACTGGCAGCATCATCGAAAACAACAACCACTGAAGTAAATCTTCTACGCTTGCCCTCCTCTCTCCATGAGATAACATTACTGTTGCTATCACAGAGGAATGGATCATTTGTTTGATAATGTCTCGTATGCATTGATCACCGTGCCATAAAGACACATAAAGAAACGCATATATTAATGTTTGTGAAGTAGAGCATTCAGGTGAGAAACGAGTTGTTATCACATTCTGTTTAAACTTCTGTTTTTCAGTGACCAAGAACCCCCGTACTCCATGATCACTTTGCACGAGATGGCAGAGACCGGTAAGGAAAAATCACTCTTTCACTCACTGGGCACGGACCTATTCAACAGCCCTTCATCCAGTTAAAATAGTACAGATATGGTAAGCAATGTGACGTAATGAGACGGAGGCAATTAAATGGGAAAATGTGGGAACATTGTCTCTCCTCAGAAACAGTAATTTGACAAAGTGACTCACGTCTCAACAGACAACACGATTTCCTGGTCGGTTCTTAGTCTTGTGCACAACACTTCAGGTTGAAAGTAAACCATCCGATGCACTGTAGTAATCGTTATTGCCTGGTGAGGAGTCACAGGAATTTAGACTCCTCTGAATATGCTCCCTCGGGCTGAGTTGGTGGTTGTTTTTGAGAACTGCCGAGGCGGTGATATTTCAGTAGCTTCGCCATCAGCAGACAGTCATCTCCCTCCGTTCAGTGATGGGTTTTTCCTTTTTAGCCTCTTTTGATACTGTGTGTGTGTGTATGTGTCTCTCTCTCAATCGCCATTGATACGTGTTGTTCAAAAGCTGCGCAGAGAGCGTAATGCGTTTGGGTTTAGCTGTATTCTGTTGTCAAGAAGAAACACAGTTTTGAGGACCAACATGTTAAAGACCTGCAGCGTCGTGTGTTGCTCACTACTTACTGACTGAGCTGACTTTCATTGGGATTTAAGTCTATTCAAAGCTTGACTTGATGTTGTGTGTTTTTGGTACTAATGTTCTCATTGTGCGTGTTGTGCCTTTTTTAATTCTTGCGCTTGCTCATATGGTGTTTGATGCTCGCGTGGCGTGGTGTTGCCGTCAAATGGTTCAGCAACCACCGAGTTGGGTCTTCGCTTGTAGACACTGAACCCCGATGGCAGCCGAGCAGCAAGCCCGTCCCTTCCTGTGGTTATGTACTTCGATGTTACATTATTCATCAGCCAGTTGGCAGAGGCTTTCACAAGTGTTGGAGTTTCTTGTTGAGTCGTCTAATGGACAGGAAATGGATGTTTTAGTATTTACGCTGCATTTTATAGTCATAATCCAGGTGCCTATCTCTCAAAGTGAGTTCAGCAGAGTTCAATTGTTTTCATTGGGACTAAGAGTGCTAATTTATTTTTCTAAGTGTGTGCTGTTGTAATGAAAGAACAGGAGAACCATCTCAATGGTCGGCTTACTTTAATCCGTTAAGTCTCAATATAATAGTTTACTCTCTTCCCCCTCAGATGATGGTTGGTTGGAGGTTGTCCAGTCTCTGATTCGAGTGATCCCATTGGACGATCCGCTTGGCCCTGCAGTGATAACCCTTCTGTTGGATGAGTGTCCCCTGCCCACCAAGGTTAGTGGCAAATAACTGTTTGGCACAGAAGGATTCATTTGGGGTAATAACTTTCAAATGATATGTTCTGTAACCTGGAAATGTCTTACCCCAACACTGACCAAGGCCTGAGGTGAAAAAGAAAACAATCTCAACTAGCCCAGGTCTAATAAAAGAATATATATATATATATATATACGTATGTCTTCCCCTTTCCCATGGCCGTTCCTGTATTTTGGTGGTTTGTTTATGTACGATGGGACACGGCTAGAAACCTCATGGTCAGCTGTTTTTATACCTCGAGGAACTGGCTTCATCGCATGTATTGTTTTCATTTGGCCTCTGCTCCCCCCACACTCCCCCAAACCACCCCCCTTTTTTCCTTTGGACAAATACAATCTGTTTGGGACCCCCTGCCTCCTGGTCCAAAGTAACCTGAGGACAAAGGACACACTATGAAACTGAACAGTATGAACTCTGTCGTCATTCCAGTGTTTGAACAGAATTATGCTCCACCTAACAAAACATATTTGGCAGGTTTCATATTTACAATGCAAAGTCTCAAACACACCGGCAGCTACAAAAACTAAATAAAAACTCGCCTGCAGGCGGTGCGTATGACATCACCGCCTGGACTCGAGGTATGAACGTGCTGCATTAGTAACACGTTGTCTCTGTTAATAAAGTCGTTTGGATTTGGTGTGCTTTATCCAGCTGTTGGTCCAGAGAATCACTGCAAGCACTAGCGTAGTGTGTGCGTATGCGTGTGCTCACTTTCCCCCCCACTTGAATGTAATACTTTACCTTTTTATGGGGAATTCCCATCAAAATCCTGTATGGATTTGGTAACATTGTGACTGAAATTGTCCCTTTTCATTTCTCCATCTTCGGGAACGTTTGGATTGTTTGGTAGAAACTGTGTTGATGTGACTTCCATCAGAGTAACTGCTCCATCTCCTCCCATCAGGACGCTCTCCAGAAACTGTCAGACATGTTGAGTCTGAGTTCGGCTGTGGCGCGACAGGACGCTCTGAACCCCGCGAAGCACAGAAACACCACAGCTGTCCTGGGATGCCTGGCAGAGAAACTGGCTGGTAAAGTCCACATTTATACTTCAAATCCTGTTGACTTGCTCGCTATGGACTTCTAGACATTGAAACATACTTTTTACTTGTGATTTTGACCCATTTGACACAATTTCTTTACGTTTCGTCTTTAGGTCCGGCTAGTATTGGATTGTTGAGCCCTGGAACCCTTGAGTACCTTCTAGAGAGCCTGGTGCGCACGCACACGCACACACACACACACACACACTTTAGATGCATAACTGTCAGTGACCCAACTCATGCGCTAACGGATGTATGCGGGTCGATGCTTTTTATAGAATTTATCCTAAAAGAAAGACGGAGTGATGTTACAGTCAATAAAGAGAAGTGGCATTGCGTCATTGTCGGTTACAAGACGCTCTCACAATGAAGTAATAACAGAAGGCCTCGTTATGAGACGTCTATTATTATAATAATTATTATTATTGTTGTAGTGTCATGAAAACAAATGTTGCCGACTGATGATCATTTCTGTGCATCTCCTCCAGAGCTCTGAAGCCCACCCCACTGTCATGCTGTTCGCCCTCATCGCTTTGGAGAAGTTCTCCCAGACCAGTGAGTTCATATCGAAGACGACGAGTCGGTTTGAATCTTGTGACTTCCTGACAAAACAAAACGCAAAGATGAGACAGAAAGTGCTCTTATCAAAGGAATGCCATGGCAACAGGCACGTCTCAACTTCTGCTTTCTACATCTTCCTTGTTGATAGTTTATCTACTTTTACATTTCACACAAAACAATGCTGTGAGGTAGAGATGCACATGTGCTGTTCATCAGCAGTTGTTCCTCTTTTCAAACATATATGTTCATTTCTTGCAGGTACAAATGCAAAATCAAAGCAATTTTATACTCTTTGAAGTCCCCACCAGGGAAATAGTTACTGGATGCAAAGTGTTGATGCATTCTCTCATGAACAATTAGGACTCGATGCAGAAAACTCAATAATTGGACATTTCAAACTCCATGATCTCCACGTTATGATTGCTTCTTCTTCCGCCCAACTCAAAAAGAATGAAATGAAGCAGATTCACACTTTATTTTTGCCAACAATTTGCGCCCGTACTCAATCATTGAGAATCAGGGCTTTTGCACTATGTTGCACGCTTTGGAAACGAGATGCAACATTCATCTTGACGTTTTTGACGGAAACAGCGAGACTCTACAACCGAAACGCAGCTAAAGTTATAGAGTCACTGAGGAAGGCAGGTCACGGGCTGTGCGTGGACATCCGTTGCCACAGAATCTAGTGTCTAGTTGTGACTTGCCTGTTTGAACACACCTGGTGCATCTCTTTGCCCTCAGGTGAGAACAAGCTAACGGTGTCTGAGTCGTGCATCAGCAATCGACTCGCTGTCCTGGAATCGTGGGCGGAGCATCCCGACTACCTGAAGAGGCAGGTCGGATTCTGCTCACAATGGAGTCTCGACAACCTGTGTGAGTACAAGTAGCCGCGATGCCTTTTCCACATTGTACGTTTGGGTTGGATCACATGCTTCAGGCTCTTTAAGTAGGCGTGTGTGTGTGTGTGTGTGTGTGTGAATCGACAAAGAAATGTGAAAATGCTTCCTCTGTCGATCTCCGTCTAGTCCTAAAAGGTGGCCGTCAGTTCACTTTCGAGAAGGTCAACCTCACCAACGTCAACACCATGCTCAACAGCAATGACGTCAGCGAGTACCTCAAGATCTCCCCGACTGGACTCGAGGTGTGTGTGTGTGTGTGTCAGAGAGTGTGAGTCAGTCAGTCAGTCAGCCGATAGATTTATGAATGTTCTCCCTCTCTGCTGCCCTCCTCAGGCGCGGTGCGATGCCTCGTCCTTTGAGAGCGTGCGTTGCACATTCTGCGTGGATTCGGGTGTTTGGTACTACGAGGTGACGGTCATCACATCCGGCGTGATGCAAATCGGATGGGCCACCAAGGACAGCAAGTTCCTCAACCACGTATGCCTCTTCAGTGCCTGTACCGTTCAGCTCATCCAGATGTTCTACAGTCCCATAATGTTGTGTGTTCCTTCCAGGAGGGCTACGGGATAGGCGACGATGAGTACTCGTGTGCGTATGATGGCTGCAGGCAGCTCATCTGGTACAACGCTCGCAGTAAACCTCACTCTCACGCCTGCTGGAAGGAGGGTATGCAGTTTCACACGCTCACTACTGCTCCTCAACCACATACGTCAAAGAAAGTTTGTTTGTCGGACTGAACATTAGAAAGTGAATAGACACCCTGCTTACGATATCCAACGTATCTGTTTAGAAATTGCTTCATCGTATTTAGTTTCTCTGGGGTGATTTTGTGATTTTTAGCACCCACACGCTGCCGTCAGTACCGGCCTCTGATTAACCTCCCACACGGAGGATCAGATAATAGGAACAACAGCGAGCCAAGACTTTATTATTCTGCGTGTGGGGCGTGTGTTTAGGAGACGCCATCGGCTTCCTGTTGGACCTCAGCAAGAAGCAGATGGTTTTCTATCTGAACGGACATCAGCTGCCGCCGGAGAAACAGGTCTTCTCCTCAGCCACGTAAGCGCACACACACACACACACACACACACACACACACAGTCACCTCCTTAATCTGTCACGTTTTGATTTATTGATTAACTGTTCTTCCTCGTACACATCTTTCCTTTTCTCTCTCTTTCCTTCCTCCTTTTCTGTACCTTTTTTTTTCTTTCTTTGCTCTCTTCTGTCCCTTTTCTCAAATTAACCCCCGTCTCTTCTTCACTTCTGTGTGCATCAGGTCCGGTTTCTTTGCAGCAGCCAGCTTCATGTCTTACCAGCAGTGCGAGTTTAACTTTGGGGCCAAGCCTTTCCGTCACCCACCGTCTGTGAAGTTCAGCACCTTCAACGATTTTGCTTCACTGCTGCCCAGTGAAAAGATCATCCTACCCAGGTAACGCCATGACGCTGCTCCTCAGAGGGATTTCTAGTGCCTAAAATAGGCGTGGAACATGGGAAGGCTGTTGTCTTACCTAACTGTCCCCTGGCTAGCGAAGCATTAGTGCACACGGCGTCCAGAGGACGAGGATGATTTGGATCTCTCATTAGTTTGATGGCTGCGTTAAAGCAACTCTTTAGACTCTTTGAAAATGTAATGAGTAGAGAAAGGAGGAATTGAAGGAATATATCAATATTTATACAAGAGACGGTCACTCACCATCTTTACAGTCTGATGTGTACACTGCAACCGAGAAGTCTTTTGGCAGCACTTAGTTGAGGCTCTATTGAGTTTAGGGTTTCCAGTAAATCCTGGCAGTGACCCAGCATCCACAATATCCTCTGGCAGTGGAACACTGAAATGTAATGCACGGTTCATTTGATTTATTACAACTGAATTTGATTGCCATTTGAAGGGTCTACCAGCCAGTATTAAATAACATCTTTTGAGAAGCTTCAAATTAAATCCCAATCTCAATTATATGCAACCACACAACCTGGAGAATGAACGTAGCCGATTCAAGAAGTCTGCATTACCAAAACGAAACGTTCAAATCTTGACGACGAAATGAGTTATTGCAGTTCTGTTTCCACTGGATGAAAAAGGTGTACTTCTCATTGAAGCAAGAAAGAAAAAACAATGGCAGTAATATATTAAGCTTGAGTATACAATTATAGCAAACTTGGTGAAGAACTGGAATAAGTACATATGCATAGAAAACAGATGTTGATGTTAATGTGTGTTTCACAGACACCGGCGTCTGGCCTTACTCAAGCAGGTGAGCATCCGAGACAACTGCTGCACGCTGTGTTGTGACGTCATGGCGGACACGGAGCTGCGGCCCTGTGGTCATGGGTACGTGTGAATCTGCTGTAGACAAACGCTGCTTGAAAATCCCAAACTATTAAGAAAAACATATGTTAGACACGGGTCTAATTTTTCTTCTGTCTGTGAATGGATTCTCACATCTGTCTCTCCACCCTCCAGTGGCATGTGTATGGAGTGTGCCTTACAGTTGGAGACGTGCCCGCTGTGCCGCCAGGACATCCAGACCCGCGTCAGACTCATTGCTCATGTCTCCTGACCAACCTCCTGCCGCTTCTCCAGCAAGGAGAGACACACGAGCCCGACGGCCTCGCCCTCCTCCTCCCACCCAGCAGGGCGACGAGCACGGTGTCGCGATGACGCCGGGACTCTGACTTCTGGTACGAGGAAGCGACGATGGAGGGGTGGAGCGGGGGAAATGAGAGGAGGGGGATTACAACCTGAACTGGATCCCCAGGAGCTTTCTCCCATTTGCCTACTTGTCTCCTCTTTTGTATCCTTCTGACGACTCGCTGCAGAAGTCGTGGCCAAGAATCGTCGACTTTCTACAAACGCCGTTTGTTTCCGAAATGAGAAGCAGAAAAACAATTTCACGAGATTACAGATGGGAACAATCTGTCGTCTGCTAGCGCCTGCGTAGAGTTACCAGACATCCTTTCTATGATACGAGGATCCCTCTGCGCTTTCAGCCCACAGGCTACTACTATTTAACCCCCTCATCGTCATGCACACGTCTGCGTAACAGAAAGGATCCCGGCCTGTTGTACAGTATTAAACACAAGGTACAGATGAATCTCACTTTCATGTTTTGGTGTGTAGATATGTGCGAATCGTGGTGTTCTGGAGGTGTCATTTTCATTCTCTTTTCTCAAGGTCATACCAACACCTTTCCTTTGGTCGGCTTCTCTTTCTGTACTGATTGATTTCCCACTGGTAGGGTTTGTCATTTGGAAAAAAAATACCTCGTATTGTAAAGTGTCCGATTTTACTTTTGATGTCAGACATCTTTAAAGTTGCCGAAGCAATTCCAATATTTTAATTTTCTGATTTGTTTTTTACAAATATTAGTAATGAGATCAGCTGTGACACCACAGAGGACGTTAACGGAACAAATATAGTTTGACAACCAGTGAAAAATAAAATAAAAATTTGAATCTATATTATAAGTAAGTGATTTTTCAGGCGTCTGACCCAGCTGCTCTTTGTGCTTCGTCTCTCCTCGGATGTTATTTCCTCCGTCTCGGTCATGTTTGCAACAAACACAGCATCTGTAAATTAAATCACATGTTTTCTCCACAATTATAAGTTATAATTGAAGAGCCGGTGAGGGAGAAATACACAATTGAATTTCCACCACCGTCAGAATTGATTCGTGATAACAATTTGGCAACAACTTTTAATGCCACCGTGAGTCGTGCTTCGCTGAGTACATACGTCTTCATTTTCTGATCGTCAGACAATAGTCGTCTGTATTAAGATGACTATTTTGAATCCTCACGATGTGATTTTGTTTCATTAATGTTGATGTAAAAACTTGGTTGAGAAGCGCGACAGGTTTTGTTGATTGACAGTGTTGTATTAGCAGACGGGTAATTTGCTTTAAACAAATGTGAAATGTTTTAAGTAAATCATCTTTCCAAAATATCAGTGAACTAAATATCCCAGTGTCATTTTTAAGATATCATTTGGGGTCTTATTTTGCAGTGAAATACTTGGCATGAATTGGCAATCAACCTACACAGCTCACATGACCAGACGAGAATAATACAATGGTACGTTTCACCTGCTACCAATCGCAGCATAACGAATGGATCTAGTCAAAAGACGTTTCTCTTTAGATTGGAAGGATATCTTTAAATGTATCTTTCAGCCTGATTACATTTTGGTGACCCTATTTGTGATTTTTCTAACTTAGCAGTACATCTCTCTGCTCTCATTGAGCCATTTCTCCATCTTTCGCCATCTTCAAAAGAATGTCTAGTTTTCTGTCCATCCTTTACTTGAAGCCTCTCTGAGTTGGCTGACATATGTACTTTGGAAACAGG
Organism: Pseudoliparis swirei; assembly: GCF_029220125.1. NCBI lineage: Eukaryota > Metazoa > Chordata > Actinopteri > Perciformes > Liparidae > Pseudoliparis > Pseudoliparis swirei. The sequence continues at coordinate 22,145,693 of NC_079393.1, forward strand.
GGATGAGAGTTTGTGATTTGAAGGAAAACTCATTTGTACAATTAGCTGAAAAAAAATCTGGTGATGAAAATTAGCACAATGAATAATTTAGAATTGTATTTGGTCAAATTATTTATGAATAGTTACTACTCCACCAAATTGCATGATCATTCAGACTATACTGGAATGATTTCTAAAAGGTAACGTGCATCTCTCGGTGACAAACGACTGGGCCGGTCACTGTTGGCTATCTTGTATTTCCTGGAGCACCTAATACTGTACATGCAGGTGAGAGAAGTTCTGTTTGTCTCTACGGCTAGAGATGTAGTTCTGGATTGTAAAGAATCTATTGTGGATCGTATTTAAAACATCTAAAGGAATTTTGCCCCAGAGTTCCCAAAGATGTGATTGAAGAATTATTGTGGCCTGGATTGTGATATTTGTAATAAATGTATGTCCATGTGATATTTTTTTTGTCCGACTGAGTGGTGTTTATTTACATCTCAAATACATCTCGCATACATATTCTTTTGTCTCAAATACCGGAGAGATACTCTGATTATAAATCACCAATTGAGGGTTTTTACCGAAACACTTGGCATTAACATGCGCAACTAAACATGCTGGAATACTATTATACAAGTATTTTCACAGACACTATACTTAAAATTGTAAACTAAGGATTACAACTCAGGACGGTGTGACATACTTAAACTGTCGACACGAACGATCGTCAGTCATCTTTATTGTCACTTCTTCCCTTTGTGCAAAACAGCTAACAACAACAAAGGACATTTAGACAACATATAAATGATAACAATGATGAATTAAGAGTTATTAAAAAAATGTTACGTATGTTTTATAGGAGCAGTCACAATTATGAGTCTAAAAGCGGAGGAGTGGGAGAGGGGACAGAGTTCATCTTCCTGACCGCCAGGTGGTGTGAGCATAATAATCTGATTATTCTTTACTACTAATTTTCTTAATTTGAGTAAAATTCCAGCAAAGCAACCGAGGGGATTTGTGAGATTTTGGAGGTAATATTTGCCTCAGTAACGTTTGTCGAAGATAAAATGAAGACAATTGGTCCTCACGGTCTCGCATCGATAATCCCGTAGAAATGTCCTGAGGTGGGAACCAACCTGCTCAGATCTCGTTCCCCCGGACGAGACTGTTGCGTACATACCTTCACCGTTTCCTTGGTAACAACGTTATCGTTGGTATTACCGCACGTTAATGATATATTTATCAACATGGACGTTCAGAAACTAACGTTAAGTAAGTACATTCAATTCCTTTAACCGGCCTTAATGTATCCGTTGGGTGGTGTGAAGAGCAAAATACAGCGAACAAACTAACGGCTGCTGACGTATTAATTGAAGGACAACTGACGTTATAACGACTAACGCTAGCTACCGGTTAGCTTACCGAGCTAGCGCTCACGAGCTAACATGTTATCCTTCAGTGAAGACAACACCAGCACCAAGGCAGCCTTGGGACGGAATAAAATGTCGCGTTTGTTGGGAAAAGGGGATTTTCTAACGTCAGGTGTTTCTTAGCTCACAGTTTTAAGCCGAAGTCAATTCACCAACACACTATATATTTACGTGGAGCCTGCCTTCCCTTTCCAGGTGTCCAAGACGGTGGAGATGAAGATAACATCGTGGCAATGGTTGACATGGGAGAAGAACACTTTGCTATCTCCAGGTGGGCTTCCAGAGTCAAATCACGAGACCCAATGATTTCCATTTCGCGCTGTGTCACGAACACAGTCCCATCTTGTATCATGTTGAGACTCACGTCTCCAGCTGGAGACGCACAGTAATACACAGCTGTCATAGCGTGATGCACAGAAAGTCTCTCTCACATGATCTCTCTTGTTTCTCTCCCTCCAGTTCCTCAGCTGCAGACGCAGCTTTTGATGGCACTGTTGGCTGCATAGAGGACATCATCATGGGTACGACACGCAACCGCTCACTCTTTTCTCAATACATATTTTAATATCACCATTTGTGAGAGATACAGTTTCAGTAACCTGACATTAGAAAGTGATTGTCATAGTCGTATGTTGTAAAAACACAGCTCAGCAGTCTGTGCTTAGAAAAACAAATGGATAGATCTACTGAATGAGAGAAAAGTGGCATTTTCTTTATAAAATGAATACCTCTGTGACTTTATGAGACATATTATTGCAAGTTTTTTCACTGTGGGACTAATAAAAGATGATCCGATCTTTATTCATGTTATCTTATTAAGAAATTGGGATTTAGGTCCTTAAAGTGCTTCAACCCATTCAGGCAGTCTGGTCTCTTTCTGTTCCGTCAGCACAGTGAAACGTACATGACAGACACGTCAAACCTGTCCTTATTTCATCCTGAGATTACTTTTGAAAGGCCAGGATGCGAAACCAGCTGAGGACATGTACAAATGAAGAGTTTCACCAGTTAATGCTGCAGATCTGTGTTGTTCTACATGTCCAATACTTTTAGAGGAGGAGTTCCAGCAGCTCCAGCAGAGCTTCATGGAGAAACACTACCTGGAGTTTGAGGACTCTGACGAGAACAAGCTCACGTACACGCCCATCTTCAATGAATACGTGAGTTGCTTGACATCTCGCTCTGACTTTGACAATACAGTCATCTCGAGTGGTGTCACTATTCTATCGCCGTCTCTATTATTTCAACCTTCAGCTCTATCAAATATGAAGGTTTTCTGAACCTATGCAGTAGTCAGGAAAGTAAACAAAGACATTACTCTTAATAATACTCATGGCCGTTGTGTAGGTTGAGCTGCTGGAGAAACATCTGGAGCAGCAGCTGATGGAGAGGATCTCCGCCTTCAACATGAATACTTTCATAAAGCGGCTCATGTAAGATGTGACATCATGACTCTCCCCTGATACTATCTTATTCTGTCTGTTTCCCTCCGACAACAACTATAATTCACTTGGTGACATACATGGCGTCATTGAACGCAACCATCCAGCTCTTGGGTAGTTTGTTCGATGCACCTGTTGCACATATTGTTTTGCAGCCAGCCACTAGGTGGCACTAACGTCTATTGCAAATGTGATTGGATTCCCTCTGTTTCTCTCTTCCACCTGCAGGCAACACAAAGAGGAGGTGCCAGGTGACATCTTTGACATGCTGCTCACATTCACTGACTTCATGGCTTTTAAGGAGATGTTTCTGGAATACAGAGCTGTGAGTTGTCTGCAAACCGTAGAACATTTACTCTCCTTTTCACTGAGAATTTCAACAACATATTAATGTGGTGCATTTTTGAATTCACCACATTTCTATCATCTAAGTAGGTATAATGACAGCCGGTGCCATATTCTCTACTTTCACTCTAAGGCTCATGGTGCATTCAAGAGCATTAGTATCTTGACCTATTTGTGTGGCTTCATTGGTCAGAACAAGTGGTGAGGACTCCTGTTGGTAAATGCTTTGCTTCATGTATGACTGTATGACTCTGTATGTTTCTAGGAGAAGGAGGGCCGGGGTCTGGACCTAAGTCAAGGACTGGTGGTCACATCTCTGATCCCTGCTGGGTCCAAACACACCGGCACCGCCACTGAATCGCAGTTCACAAACATTTGAATTGCCGCCTCTTTATGTTTATGTAACATTTTGTTAACGAGCCTTCAGAAAGTCACGGTTAGCTTGTGTCACTTTATTTTGGGAGTTGTTGTGTTCTCACGCTGAGCTGCTTGATGCATCTACAGTCTGAGCAAATGACCCCGAACATCAACATGATATGCAGTGTCTGTGTTGTATGTGTCGTGTGTTCAAGAGGTTCTTTGTCGTTAAAGAGTGAAACTGGAAGGTGTCGGCTTCTTTCCTCGACCCAGACCACTGCACCGGAGAAACATAACGACTACTAGAAATATTCAAAGGTTTTTTTATTAAAAGTTGCAGGTGAGAGGCCAAATCCCACGACTACAAATTTACATATCTTACCTTTTGCATCTATTCGATCTGCCTGGTTGGGGAGGATGAACCCAGTTCTGAGGCTGGTACTTGATTTGTGTGTTTCAGTTCATCCTTCTGGTTCTTGTGTAAAAGGCATCAGCAGAGGAAACAATTTAATATTTGACTCGGCTCCTTTGCCTGGAATGTGTTTTTCATAAGATTATAGCAGAACTAATATGTTTTATAAAGTTTTAAATTATTTGGTCAGTTTTAAAACTCATTGAGTTCTGTGCCTGTGAAAGTGATGTTTGTAATGTATTAAGTGATTGTGTGACGTGTGCATGTGTGCAATGGAAAATAAGACCTACAGTATAGTTTTCAATGCAATGTCAAAGTATTTTCTACTCTTGTTAATATGACAGCTGTAACTATAAACATACACGTATGTCACTGTTGATGGTTAATTTGTGAGTCAAGAGATATTTTAAATAAACAGGTACGATCCTTACATTGACATCACGACTGCTTTATTTGAACAATGCAGGTTTTGAGCCGCCGCTCACCACAGGATTTCAAGTATTCAAATTCTTGGTACAAAAAGACACATGTCATAAAGGCACATACAAAAGGAGTTGGGTACTTTATCATATAAATCAAAGGAAATATGTGACACACTTTTCCCCCCAGCTCGATGGGGACAACAGTTGAAACTTTGTCCTGCATCTAAATAACGCGTGAGATTAAGAGTATATGTTCAAACGTCATTAGTGCTTTGGCTTGGTCTATGGAGGACTTATGTTTCAATGTGAGCCTGTGCACCCGGGAGGAGACATTGGATTTCTGCAGGACAGACACCAAGCATGTTCAGTCATTCTTCACACCGTCAGCACGACCATGATAAGGTATGAGAGCAACTTCCTGATCTGAGCGTCACAGATCGCACGAGCAGGAGTCGACTATGTTATGATATATATGGTCCTCCCCTGACACTCAACCAGCGTTACCAATGAAACAACCGCTCTCTGTAAACAGGATATACTAAACACACAACTGCAATAGTTATGAATCTGCATGTTTCTCCGTGATGCATATCACATCATGGTAACACTCACCGGAGGAAAAGTTGTCAAGGCTGTCAAATTTGGAGTAATTTCTTGTGACCAAGTTGTTTAATCTCTTTCTCTCAAAGCCGACATCCACAGGGACGACAGGACCTTGATATGTTGAGGTCATCAAAATGGGCCCTACTGTATAAATCAGGTTTCACAATGCTCTTATATCTGTTGGAATAATAGAGTGTGTTATACTCATATGAAAAAAAAATGGCCTAAAATATATATTCTGATGTTTTGCATCTTAATGTCCTTCATAGTTGGGTAACAAGCAAGCTCACCGTTCCCCTTGTGTCCAGTCGTCATAGCCTCAGCTAATATTCACCATTCAGACCTGAGAGTGGTATCAAACTATCACGGGAGGTGAGAGTTACAAATCCACCGAAATGTAAAATTATTGCTTTAAGTGCACAGTGAGGCATGTTTTGTGTATTCTAAATGCAACCCGGAGGTGGTAGTAACTATATGATGCCAAGAGGCGGTGCGATTACCAATAATTTAAGGCACTGTCTGCTTTATTTGCGTATTTACAATAGTATCAATAAATGTATTATTTCAGGAACGCCTGAATTTGAGGCCTCAGTGCAGGCGACTGGCGCATAAAGAAATATTGTGCTGTCGTAATAAGACCACAAATATCATAGAAGATATTTAGGGTTTCATCCTATTCTTAATACTGGGGTTGAGAAGAGGTCCGGATGTGTGTCATCAGTCAGCAGTAATATGTATCAAGAGTAGAATATCCAAATAACGACAGCAACAGGAGATGGGCATCCCAGGTTTGAGTCCTAGGTCGGCACCGTGTCGGTGGCAGCGTTCCCTCCGTCTCCCTTCCAGTCCAGGTAGGAGAAGAAAGCACTCGCAGCGTACGCCACGGTCACCAACGCACCGAAGAACTGGACACACGGACAGAGAGCCGGAGAAACAGTGGAAAGAGGAGAAGAGAAACAGTTATACCTTTTAGAATGACTTGTGGAAGCGGGGCAAAGGTCTCACACATTTACGCCTTCCACATCTATAAACAGGTAATTGCTATATAAATACAAATGTCTCAGTTCCTCAAAGGCAGTAAAATGCAGCTGGAAAAAAAAGACAGGACAGAGGCCAGGGCCATTTGTGTGTGTGTGTGTGTGTGTGTGTGTGTGGGGGGGGGGGGGGGGGGTAAATGCCTGTGTGTTAAATGCTGCAGTAGCTGTAAACCTGCATGGACTTTAGCCTACGGGAAAGACTATAAAGCATTGGCATGTCGAGCACACACACACACACACACACACACACACACACACACACATACACCTACACACACACACACACACACACATTTTCTTCCCATGTGATGCCCTGCTTCCGCATTCTTTTGGGTTGAACATTGACTCGGCAGAGGGGCTGGTGACAGCTGTGTTACAAAGGTAACTGACCTTAACGACCTAATGGCCTTAACGTCTAATCACGCGGCATGCTGCAGCATGGGAGCAATAAGAAAGCCTCACCTCTTTCACATCTTACCTTGTGTGTGTGTGTACCTGCCATACCCTCATGAATAAACATCCTCTCAGAAACACACCTCGGCAAACAGTGATGACAATGAGAGAGAAGGAGGGAAGGAGGAAAGGAGGAGGGGGGGCAGAGCAAATGGGCAAAGTGTTCAAGCGTTGGCTGACTAGATAACTGGAGCTCTGCAGGCGTCGATTTGTATCTGTTGACCACACTTCTGTTTCTTCTCACTGGGAGTTGCCTTTGCAGACGTGACCAGAGAATGATGTCAGACTGTTTTCTTGCATAATCAACCAGGTGTTTGCGTGTGAGTCAGACTCAGCGGTGTCAGGCGTCTTACGGCGGCAGCTGCCAGAAGCCCGTAGTAATAGGGAAAGTCAATGAAGTGTTGCACGGACGCTGCGTTGGCCAGGAAGGCGGCCAGATAGAGGACTGCGGCCGTGGCGTGATACGCCATCATCTAGAAAAAGAGGAGAAACATTAGCCACACTTCTCTGGAAAGCTTCTGTCCCTCTGCCCCCGATTTGTTTATTGGCCCCTCCCTTTCTATTGTTCTTTACCTCACTGTCCTATTTCATCGGCCACTTTTCATTTGATCAAACCTCGAAGGATCCTCGCTCCTGGACAATGACGCTTACAGTCTGCGTCTGAATATAACTCATCAACAGGGAGACTCCGTGTCAATGCTGTCATTTCAACTAGGTTTGATGAATGTATGAGCAGATGTGCTCTTCTCACTGGTTTGAAGTAGGATAGATGTTTTGAGTATCAAATCCTTCACAGAAATAATAGCCAAGAATGTATTGAGATTGGTGCTTATTCAGCCATTACTGTCAAAGGGGGCATTAAGGCCAGACACTGATAATACAGTTAAATAAAAGCACATTTAATCTAGTTTATGCACACCCTGGAATAACAGTCTCAGCACCACTTGTCTCCCCTTCCCTTCCCTCCCCTCGTCCCATCCTACCGTCAGGGGCCAGGGGACGAAGGAGAGTTTGTGCTTGGCGCCGGACAGGATCATGAAGAAGAGGATGGTGGTGAGGATCCACAGGGTGACGGCCACAAACATCACAAAGCCGTACGCTGGCAACAGCGTGTAGGGGGCGCTGGCGATCAACGCCCAGTGGAGCAGCCCCAGAAACTAGAAAGGGGAGAGAGAGAAAACAAGCCAGACCGAATAAGAAGAGAGAGAGAGAGAGAGTTGAAGTGTGACAGCGACTTAGATCTGCTGACATGAAAAGACATTCACTGTTAATATATGAAAAGTAGTTATTCTAAAATAAACAATATGTGTGTAAATGAGACAACTTGTAGCCTCGACTGAACACAAGTGTATCCACACCCACCTGTTGAAGAACAGGTGAGCATTTTGTTCTCCAATAACGATAATATGTACATTAAAAGTGTTATTATCTCCGCCGAGGAGGATATGTTACCATTACAGCATTACACCATTATATGTTTACATACAGTTATCAAACACAACATTAACTATTACTTCATTATATTGATATGATTGACATTTTAGGAAACAGTTGCCCGTCATTAATTATCAAACCGCAGTAGCCATTTTTGGAGTCGGGTTTCCGGTCACCTGAAGTCCAATCTTCACTCCCATTTATTTCTGTTTTAGTTTCCACTAACTCCAGAGATAAATATGTTTCTCTACCTGATCAATTCAGTTTACTCTCTCTGTTTACTTCGTAAACAGATATGCTGAATCGGTACAACTGTGTGCGTTGCAACAACAACCGTATAATATAACATCATCAGGCTCTTTTTGTTTGTGGTTATGGCGTGATAATTTATATTATTCAGCCACATAACGAAGGCCGGAGTAATTTGCCTTACAGTTTGTTATCCTCTGCAGCACACAGACACACACACACACACACACACACACACATACACACACACACACACACACACACACACACACACACACACACAAGATGAGGAACAGCAGTGATATGTGAGGAGGGGGCAGTGTTATGTCAGAGTCCATGCCGGTTAATACACCACAGCCTTTACTCTGGTGACTCTTCACAGCCACCTGAAGGCAGCACGGTATCCCTTCTACTCTTCTAAAGATGTCACACACTGTGAAGTTCACCCAAGGCAGATTACATTTTGTGCAACTGGCATCAGCCTGTTGTAAAATAACAGAACCTCTGATGCCCATGAGCCAATCAAACCTGTCGTTAGAAACTGACCACTGAGAACCAACACGCCTGCTGATGTGCAGAAGAAACTGCTCGGCATATTGAGTCAGAACGACTTGCTCGATGTGCACATGAGCACGAGGTCTGCAATCGTTTTACAACAGGCTAATGCCGGTTGCACAAAATGTAACCGGCGGTTCTGCCTTGCATAATCGCCACAGTGTGTAACATCATTCCAGTAAGAGATGGCTGTAAAGAGTCACAGGAGAGGCCTATAGTCGCACTATCTGAGAGATTTATTCTGCTTTAGCTGGCTGACATAACCGCTGGGTGAAAGAAAGCATTAGAAAGGCATGTCATGTTGTAGAAAATAAATATTGTTGCTGTCACAAAAATGAACTAAAACATACATATCCCAAAACAAATTCATGTTTTTCCTCGTGCAACAAATGGACATCAATCAAATATAAGTATTCACCATTGGCCATGATTAATGATTTGTCTTTCATCCACAAATGCTTTCATTTAGTGAATTGGACTGCGGAAACTTTTAAACTAGAAATGTCTTGAAAAGTCATCACAATTCCTCCGATGGGAACATGAACGTGACCAACCATCCAATATAGAGACTCAGGCAAAACCACACATGTCCACCTGCTTGTGGCGCCGCAGGAAAAGTCAGGGGATCACCAGAGTCTGTCGGGTTCATCCTCTGGAGAACACGCACGTCTGGACAAACCTTCTCGGCACGCCATCCACCAAATAGGTTAAAAAAATGTGAAGCTATTTTATAAAAATCTCACATAAACCACGTTCACTGTAATATACAGAGAGTGATAGATGCTGCCAGCATCAGTGGTCTTTATAGTTTATGGGATGTATCTAAAAGCCCAAAATTCATCACATGGGCTTTTTAAAACAGAGACATCATCCAGACAGAAACCACACCGGGCTCCTCTCTTTGCCTCCGTGTCGCTCTGCTTCTGTCCCATGAGAAAGGACATGAAAGAACTGTATTATGTATGCAAAGATCCAGTTTCACTTTTTACACACCTGATACACACACACACACACACACACACACACACACACACACACACACACACACACACACACACACACACACACACACACACAGTGGGCACTCTGAGGTTGACCTTAACAAAGCGCTCTCTTCTGAACTAGAAGAACAGAAAATAACTTTAACTTCCTGACTCAAACTGCCGTGTTCCCACCACGATGCACAGAATATTAATTGCATGATTAATATCACCACACTGCTCAGGGTTATGTCACAACTACTAGTGCAGGATGCTAACAGATTTAAATCAAACATGTGTACCCCATCTTTTTATTACTTTAACACTGATGATAATTATGGACAAAACTGCCTCATGATGAAGCAAAGATTTAGATATTATGTCTAATTGGTGATAAGAAGGACTTCCTCGTGTCGCTGTCCACTTACTACAGAGTTAAACATGCTCACTACGGCCTATTGCATTATTTACGATGTAATTTTATAATGCCGAATGCATTGGGCGTATTATTTATTAGGAGCTGGATGTTCTAAAAAGGAAACCGGCTCTGAATGCAGGGCGTAGAAAAGAGAGACGTCTGGTGTCCAAACAATTTAAAATAACTTTTCTGCTACTTCTCTTTTCTCTTCTCTTCCCTTTCTGTTGCCCAAGTATGGAAACTACTCAATACTAAATTACCCCTCCACCCCCCCCCCCCCCCACACACACGATGGCTAACACAAGCTCCCTAAAAAATATCCCCTGAAACTAAAAGATATCAGGACACAGGACGCTCCTGTTTGGGTAAATCTGGCCAAGATTTACTGTCAGGTTAGTTCAGTAGAATACGCCTGTCACTCAAACACTACCAGAAACATCATAGGTCAAGGTTTCTGTGGATGTTCACCAATAGTTGGGCCTTTAATGAACATTGTAGCTCGGTCCTGAAAGACGAAGCAAGGGACAAAGTTCTCCGGTCACATGTCCTCTCTGTGGACAGAGTTTCGTGCACATTACGTCACCGCACAAGGGAATTGAGGTGGAGCTGAAGCTCTGTGCTGTTTACTCCATTCAATCTTCTAACCCTGCATTAGAGCCAACATAACAACAGTCCCGCTGATTCTCACTCTTCAATCTAATGTTCATCTCTCAGCTACATGGCAGCTCCGCACTAGAGCAGCCATGGCCGAGTGTGCACACCGCCACACACACACAGCAGAGGCTTTGACCAGCCAGTGATATTTATCACACACATTCAAATTCCTGTGGTCTGTAATGTTGACTGCATGTCGGACAGCTTATCACGGTGTGTGGTTTGCCTTGAACTCAGGTAATGACAGGTAAAACAGGTTTCCTAGACAACCCTATTCACACATTGGCTCTTTTAACTCATTGCTGCTGCCGTTATATGAAAGCAAAGAAATGGACTGGCAGTTTTTATTTGGCTTTTGTCTGGACAAAGACCAACGCCAACTATTAAATTAAGTATTGCTCTTATCCCCAAAGTCTGATATATATTTTTAATATATAGCCTCATTATTATCTATTAAAAGCACACTGATGAGCCACACAGGTGCACCGAGCTACATGTTCCTTTATAATGAACATAAGCACTGTAGTTTGTGTTGATCACACACACTTTCCTGCTGCCATGCATCCTCTCCAGAGCATCAAATGTGTAGTAATCCACAGAAACTAGACCTACAATGCAATAGTTAATCCTGTTTGAGTAAGATTAGCTCCACAATACAGAGCCCAGCCCTTTGAGAAAATAATTTAGCCATTTTGATCTTAATCTTAATCTTCAAACCTGTTTCTTTGAAGGCTGTATATAAATAAATAAAGAGTATCCCCAGCCTTATTCTCTGATAAGCAGGACATTAATCCACTAAAGGCTTCAGTCATAATGAAGCCAAATACAAATATGAAAATACGTTTGCACTGTGAGTAAAGATAGACCCGCTCTGCGTGTGTTACGTACTATTTCAGTTATCATGAGGATGGCCGGGATGCTCCGGATAAAGGACATGTCCAGCATCGTGGTGACGTTGGCGGCCAGCCCTCGGAGGCTGTTGCCCCCCTGCTGAGAGCTCTGGGAGTTGGGGGAGCTGGTTTCCGTGGTAACCTTGGACGGGAAGTCTGCCATGATTAGCAGCTCAGCTGGAGGCGTCTCAGAAACAGCAGTAACAACAACAAACTCCTCGAGGATGGGATTCGGGATGCGCCTCCTCCAACAGAGTTCACTCCTCAAAGAATACGAGAATGTTGGGCTTCAGTAACCATTGAGTCCATCCACGGGCGGGCAACAGCAAGACTGAACCTTCAGTGTGAAGTCAAGTTATGTCCAAAACACAAACATTATATAAAACACAAATGAACAAAGTCCCTCTCGTCTGCTCAAAGAGTTAAAGACGAGCCCTCCAGTGAAACCTGCAGGCTCCGATATCCAGCAGTTACTTTCTCCACCTGCACTGACAGGTGTCTAATGGTGGTGGTGTGTGAGTCTCTGTACACCTTGTCCTCTCTCTCTCTCTCTCTCTCTCTCTCACGCGCGAGCACACATCCTCTCTCTCTATGTGCTTTAGTCTCTCCCTCTCTTATGGTCTTTATCTCCTCCCATGTAGCTTGCGTGATGACTCATTAATGCGTTTGCAAACGAGGAGTCAGTGACACCCTGTTTCTGTGTGTTGCATATTTGTTCTCCACATGTATCATGTTAAGTCAAAAGGGTGATGTACTGCTCCACTGAGTTTAATACATTACTCTTTGGACAGATAGGATGCTGTAAATGTGGAACTCAAAATACTAAAAGATATCCAAACAACCGTGAGGAAGACTTTTGTGGGTTTCAAATGTAAACTGGTTGAGTGATTTGTCTTTCAAGCCATGAGGGGCCAAAAGACATTAGGTGTTTGGCCGGATTCTTGTGTTTGACACCTGTGTGGCCTACCAGACTATCTGTTAACATAAGATAGGGTCATGTTGCTCCATCCTAAAGTCAGCTCTGTTGCTCTCTCTGCTGGTGCTTGAGCTGTAGTGCAAACTCTGCTGGTTGCTAATCATCAGACTCAATGTTGGACAAAAGCTATAGAGTCTGAATATAAGCATTCAGATTCTGCTGATGAAGGCAGCTCATGGATCAGTGTCTAAAGACATGTTAAACTCCAACTCTTTGACTCGTAAAATTCTTCTTATGTAGAAGAACTTTCTCTGTACAGTTTAAAATCATGTTGCAGATAAACATCCCATGAAGACACCAGTGCTACGGTAATAACATCAAGTGAATACTGGTGAAAATATATATTTTATTTATTGCATGCTAGCATTTGTCACATCAGCCTGAACACAACATTATTCTCAAGAATCAAAATCATATTAGGATTAAATATTTTTTTAAAGATAACTGCTATGAAACACAACATAAAACATAAACTTTTGGTGAAATGTATGCACTTTTCAAATAGAAACAAAGCACACTGTTTAAACCACTGAGGCGGTTGTTATTTCATTATAAGGGACGAACGATCGGCTGTTGATCAGGAGAAGATAACAAAGATGGAAGTCAAGTGAGAAATAAAGACATGAAATGGTACAGAGGAGTAACATAAACAAAAATCAAATCATTCTCTGTTTACATTATTTGCCGTCTAGAGGCGTCACCTGTTTGTTGTCTTTCGGTGCCATCTAATGTTACGTAGTGTTATAATCTGACCCCTAGTGGCTTTAAGGTAATTAAACACTGTGCGGTATTTCTCAGTGATTAAGGTCACAATCATCCTAGAAGACACATTTACTGTTCAGAGATACAGTGAGGAACTTTTAGCTCATTATGAAACAGTTTAACAGTGATAATTATGTGACAGAATCAGATGAAATAATCTCCGGGTCAACCAACCCACCGCTGAGTCTTCAGCTCAAAGGTTTTCAATGAGTCGTGCGTACAGGACCGTATTTCTTGTGGACGAGCACAGTGGCGACTCCCTTCACGTCCTTCAGTCTGTCAGAGTCAAAGTCCACAAGCAGCTTCTTGACCCCCGGCCGCGTGGGTGAGAACGACAGCCTGACAGACACCTTCTGGCCGGGGAATATATCCCCACTGAAAGAGAGAGAGAGAGAGAGAGAGAGATATGAATGCTTGAGTTCTATTAGTTTTGATCTGTCGCCATCACTACATGAAAAGTATTTTGAGGGTCATCCTCAGAGGAGCATGAATGACAATCAAGGCAACGGCTGCTTAATATTTAATTTCATTTGGAAAGTTGTCGTACAACAGGACTGCGAGCTCGCCTACAAAGACTAACAAGACAGTTTATGAACTGAAAATACTAATTTCTGACCCATTGTGCTTCTGGACTTCAATATTTTTGGAGACCAGGCTGACAGTTTGTGTCAGTCTAGGCCTCATTTTACAATTAATGTTGGATGCTTGGATCTTCAAACCAGAAGACGACTTCACACATGTGTTACCAGACGGGTGCGTACAGGTGAGGAGGAGAGACAGGTATATCGATCAAAAGTTGGAACCAAAATCCTGCGCGTTGTCTAACTTGTAGTACATTTATTTGTGAGGTTTCGGATTTTATATTTTTGAGATATAACCACTTTCTTTGATTCTAGTGTGTATGTGTGTGTGTGTGTGTGTGTGTGTGTCGTGATGTTATATAAGGCCTGTCATTTCTTTGCACATGTGTTACAGTGAAGCGGGCTCCGTACTCACTTCACAAGGATCTCAGTGGCTGACAGCAGTCCGGCCCCCTCCACAGTGAACACGCCGCCCTTCAGAGGAACTGGCAGAGGATTGGTGAAGGAGATGAGGGCAGTTAATTGTTCCCATGCAAAAGCCTTCCCAGGCACCTGGAAAACAGACGAAAGATGTTTGATTACAAAACATCAAACCAGGAGCTAAATCTAGACCCCGGGGTCTTCAGTCAAATTGTAGGCCAGGCTCTTGAGTTTCTAAAATGGGAACTGGGCTCCATGAAAAGTTCAGAAACTTCAGCCAAATGTGGACACAGGGAGGAACATTTTGAAAGCCAACATTAAGATATTAGATGTCAAAACATGTCATGACGGGAATTGTTCATAGTTTAATTTTCATCAGTCGTCTATCTTTCACATGACACAAGCATATACAACCTTATAAATGCTTTCATGGTCCAACTGTGACCTCTGGGCATGCTCAGTGTGTATTCACCTGTACGAGGAGTTCAGGCATGCTCAGTGGGATGTTGACCTCGGTCATGATGGGCTCGCTCTCTCCCTGCAGGAGGGATTTCACCCTGATCATATGATGTTCAGAGACACACCCGGCGTAGTCGGCATAGTGCAGACGCATCACTTCCTTGAAGGCTACACGCGCCACACACACACACACATACACACACACAATTAAACTGGGAACATTTCACATCATGCGACGACAAAATAAGATCACAAAAAAGAGAGCAAGTCAGAGTATCACTGTGGTTTCAGTGTGCGTCTGCACCAGAGACCTTTTGTGTTTATTTGAGCTCCTAACCTTTGTGAGCTGGCACTGTCACACTGATTAATTGCCTCTTGCACTCCCCCCGGTGGATAGAGTTGTAAGTCACAGCGGTCACCAGCGTGGTCAGCTGAGCACGAGCCTCTCGGCCTCCTTCATTCTCCACCTGCCGAACGAATGGATTCATGACTGGATGTGATGATCACACGATGTCCATAAATCAGGACATAATACATTATTTTATCATTTCCTCCATTCATTCAGCCACAGTCTGAGCACGACATACCACAACAAGCACATCAAAGTCGGTCCCATAGACAGGCTGAGCATGCTTGATTGACAGCTTCAGTTGTCCTGGTTCTGCGTTCTCATAGGTCAGCTCCGTGACCCGGCGCCCCGCCTTCTTATACACCTCTCTCTCCATCCTGGAGCCTGTGGAGAAGAGGTTGCTCAATGCCAAGTGATCCTACAAGCATGAGCCTAAACGGATAACTCTGAGCAGATGTTTCACACGTTGAACTGTGGAAGTTACAGGAAGCCTGGAGCTTCAGAGCGTCCATCAGCTTCATGATTTCTCTTGAATCAGAAGTCTTTCAGAAGAATAAACTGGTGGAGCTTACACCGTGATGCTGTATGTTAAGCTGAATGTGATTACAGTCAATAAGATACTGTTTATCAGCATGGCTGCTGCATCATTCTGCTATTCCTGCTGAGATATCCGATCTACTCCTGTGTGAGACCTTCTGACTAACCTTCAGGATACTTGTAGTGGAGAGTGACATCTTCTCTCTGGTTGCCGTAAACACTTTTGGTGCTGATATTCCTCCCCACACTGGCCTGATCCATTTGGATCTGTAACAATAACAACAATCCTCTTTAGCACTCTTCTTTGTTGTTGTTGGAATGTCTTGGCTTTAAAAAGTGCGGCTATGAATCTAAACAAAAATAACTAGAATGGGCACTCAGTAGAGTGCATACCTTCGCATATCACAAGATTGGGCATTGAATTATGAACATTTTGGCATTAGTTGCATGCCAATTGGATACAAATTGACCGTGCTATGGTAAAATGAATATTTTGACCTTTTAATGACCTTGACCTTGACCTTTGACCCAATTGATCCCAAAATCTAATCAAATGGTCCCCGGATAATAACCAATCATCCCACCAAATGCCATGCGATTCAAGAAGATGTTGACCCTTTCATGACCTTGACCTTGACCTTTGACCCGATCGATCCCAAAATCTAATCAAATGGTCCCCGGATAATAACCAATCATCCCAACAAATTTCATGTGATTCGGTTTAATACTTTTTGTGTTATGCGAGTAACACGCACACAAATAAATAAATAAATAAATACACGGCGATCAAAACATAACCGTCCGCATTTTCAATACGAAGATAAAGATCACCTTTCGGCGTCGGCCGTCGCGTTGGACGATCCAGTGGAGGATGTCAGCGTTCACCTCGGCAAATATAAATGGAGCGTCGTACTTTACCCCCAGATTTCCCTCTTTGATGGCCGCCACTGGACACGGCCCGCAACAAAACTCACCTAAAGAGTAGAAGTACACTTTGAGTTTTCCTTTTTTTAAAGGTGGTAGTTTAATTAGATTATCAGGCTGATTGGAAACACCAACTAGCTGTGGGAACAACAATATGAGACCACAGAAAGCTAACAATGACAATCCTGGGAACAGTTTAAAGTGACGAAAAACAACTATAATCAGGTAGGATGTACATTGTTTAGTTTTCAATGTGGACACAGTGAGACATGTCTTTATTCAACCGTGGATAGAAAAGGAGGAGAGAGAGGTGAATAACAGAGACTCTAGGTTCAGAATGAGGAACGTACCATCACTCAGTTCTTGAGGGGTCGGGTCCAAAACCTGCCAGCCGTCATTTCCCCTGGGAAGATCTCCTCTCCTCATCCAGGACTCGACCCAGCAGTGGAAGTTCCTACATTTGCGAGGATAGGAATGGAGGAGATAATTAATTCCACTTAATCTTATTCATATTGTGTGTGTGTCTGTGTGTGTGTGTGTGTGTGTGCGGTCCTACCAGTTGCTGTCTGCATTGATTTTTCCATCAATTCTCTCCAGTCTTTCATTCAGCATGATGTCGACGGCGAGGTTTCCATCGACATCGTGGGCTGAAGCGTAGTTGGTTATGAGGCGTGTTGGGATTCCCAGACAGCGCAGCACTGTGAAGATAACACAGATCAGACTTTATGGTAAGCTAACTATGTTTGAAATCCCCATACAGAGGAGCTAATTCACAAATAGATTGTGCAGCTTCTGCAGCTGCTCAACTGGCAAACACCTGAGACTCAAAGAAACATGCAATTCTCGCATCTCGGTGCTCCTGTGCTACTTTAACATATTTAAATGAGATAATATGAATATATTTCTTTGTGAATTCAGGGTGGTGATGTCTAACTCCTGTGTAGAAATTAAATAATAATATTTTTGTACCCACTTGTGGGGATAGTTCAGTCATGCGGCAGTGACATCTGTGGATGCCTCACCTGTGCAGGCGACGGCAGCAAACACCCAGCACTGGCCATATTTGACCGCTCTGACCCCATTCTTGCTCCACTGCTGGAGGATCGGCACGCTGCCGGACCATTTGTACGGCGGGACTCCATCAGAGTACGGCTCCACCCAGCGACCGGTCAACACACCCCTGTCCCCGTTAGAGTTCACCTGGACGGGTGGAGACAACATGAAGAGGAGACGTCTTAAAAGCTGTGTATCATGTATCACGTCATGAAGCAAATGTTTGAATAAGTACAATATGTGTGTAGGATTGTATGCAGGGATCATTGTAAAAGCTTTTTATGAACTGCATTTTAGTTGGATCAGTTAAGTATCTTATGGGTTCCCACTCAGACAATTAAATGTGTTTTATTGTCCTGCAGAGAGTAAAAGAGATCGTCACCATCGTGGTGATCATCCTGCTGACATGGACGGGGTCCGATCTGAGCTTGATGTCCACCTCAGAGTTTTTCAGGGCGTCCTTGGAGTTGTCCAGGACTTCAAAACAGATGTCCATCACATAGTCCTCAAACTGAGAGACAGAGTCACAGTGTGACGGAGAGAAAACACGAGAGATGAAAAAAAGAGGTTGGTAGTTGAGCAGAAAAGGCTTCTCAACCTGTTTTCAATGTGTATCCCATTGGTCAGTCTGCGTCTTACACCACCTCCATGTCCGTCTTTCCAGCGCTCAGTGAAGGGACAAGCCCTTGTTTGTGTGGTTTGGTTACATTCTCTCACCTCCCGTCCAGAAGCTTCTTCCGTCCAACAAACAGCTTTCCTGAGCGAGCTGAAGCCGCAGAGTCTCAGCTGTCACACTGCTGTGACAATTCACACAGGCCAACTACTGGCCTGACAGACACAGACACACAAGCCTTCATGCAGTGTGTGTGTGTGTGTGTGAGAGGGAGAAAGAGAGAAAGCTACCTGTCCAAAACTCCAGGAGATACTCCTAATGCTATCCCAGGACCCCATGTATATGACTCCATCTTCATTCATAACATACTCCTGAAGCAGACTCTGATCAGGGAGGTACACCACATCATCTGGGAAAGACACACACGCTCGACTCTTTAGAGTGACACAGGAACCAGAAGCAATCAAAAAACAACATCCATTTGCAATATGAATTATTTCATTATTATCGCAGCGTTTGAGGGCGTCGATTAGAAAACAACATGGCGCTGTTGTTCCATCATTATTTTTTTGATGATGCTGATGGTGATAAACGCTGAGTCGGGTTGAAACGAGGTGATGGAGATCTGTCATACGGTTTATGTCCAAACTAAAGGAAGTGCACGGTGGTGTTTAAAAGCTGTAGTGTGTGAATGTGAAGTTGTACCTTTGCACCACGGGTTAAAGAGCAGGTGGAACCTCATTTCATCGGTCTTCTCTAAAACGCGTCCGCCAGGGGACATCATCAACACAGCCAGACGGTACTGGCCAATGATGGCGTCTGGTGGACTGTGCAGAGTCAGCAGCATTTCATCCTGCGCTCCCTGCTGGTTGACCCACCACTCGTCTCCGGCCCCGCGTTCCTGCTGAACCTTGATCACCACCTCGTCTCTCTTACCTGGAGAAACATAAAAACACTGATATGGTTCATGACACGGATTGTCGTACCATCAATTCAGCTTCTTGCTCTTTATCTGGTCTGCGTGGTTGTCATTATTATTAAGGAGGGCTGCTGATACACTCTGTTTTTTGGGCAACAAATCTCAACTGACCCTACAAACAAGTAACAAGTAAACAATAAAAAAAAGTCTTTGAGCTATTCATTATAAAAACATGCACAAGTAATGCCTCTCTGGTATTAGACCCGGTTTAAATGTACAGAACAGAGACAGCAGCTCTGAAACATTACAACGTATTTTTGATAGATATAATTTACTTGCAAGTGATAAAGAACAGGCTATATATTCCCAGCGGAGAAGTGTTGGTAATATTTTATGTCAAATGTCTTTAATGTTCATGTTCATCAGGATTTTAGTGTTGGGAATCCACAAGAAGCTTCTACCAGTCTGCTGTATGACCTGGTCGTGACTCTGGTAACGCTTGAATTGACTGAGGCGTCAAGATGAGATAAATATTTACTTACTGCATAAGAGTTTTTGTTTAAAACTTATTTTTGTCTTGCTAGTGTACACCAATTATTTGGTAAATGTGAAATAGTTTACATTGGATTAGACTCAAGGCTGTGCTCACCGAGGTGCAGACGCAGCTCCAGGTGGTGTGTCGGAGGCAGAGTCTCAGAGCACTGCACCGCGATGGAGAACGGTTGACCCCTGCGGACAATCAGGCGCTCCCTGTCGATCTCGCTGGTGCGGTGAGCCGAGTTGTTTTCACGACTTCTCAGATTCACATCCATAATCAAACCTAAAAGAGACAAGGGTCAATAATCAATAGACTCTGTTTGTTGTCGGCTGTCTGGTTGCTAAATACAATAGTGGCAGCGACAGAAGAGTTTCACTCAGTTGACAGAGAGTTGCATTGTGGTTGAACGTGATGACTAAGCGGTCACCTTTCATACATGTGTTATCTTTAAAGAAATACTTGGACAATTTGGGAAATACATTCATTCACCAAGAGTTGGATGAGAAGGTCACAACAACACCCTGCAGTAAATAATATGAAGGATCCGAGTGAGACATAAAGAGGAATCACAAGCCCAAACACATCTAGAAACATCTCTACTCTCACTGATGTGTGTTTGATCCGTACAAATACCGAGATATGTTTTGCTTTTTCCATCCCAAGCTGGAGTCTTGTTGTCACCTTGATGTTGGCCATGAAACCAGTGGAGACCCCAAAGGATCCTGTTAGTTAGTGAGGTTTAAAGGTGCAGGTAGGTCGGTGTTGTTACCTGTTGACAGAGCCAGGGTAGTTGTATCTACACTACCGTTCAAAAGTTTGGGGTCACTTAGAAATGTCTTTATTTTTCAAAGAAAAGCACTGTTTTTTCAATAAAGATAACATTAATCAAAAATACACACTATACATTGTTAATGTGGTAAATGACTATTCAAGGTGGAAGTGTCTGGTTTCTAATGAAATATCTCCATAGGTGTATAGAGGCCCATTTCCATCAACTATCATTCCAGTGTTCTAATGGTACATTGTGTTTGCTAATCGCCTTAGAAGACTAATATCTGATTAGAAAACCCTTGTGCAATTATGCTAGCACAGCTGAAAACAGTTATGCTGGTGATATAAGCTATAACTGGCCTTCCTTTGAGCTTGAAGTTTGAAGAACAAAATTAATACTTCAAATATTAATCATTATTTCTAACCTTGTCAATGTCTTGACTATATGTTCTATGAAATGTTCAATTCATTTGATAAATAAAAGTGTGAGTTTTCATGGAAGACACGAAATTGTCTGGGTGACCCCAAACTTTTGAACGGTAGTGTATATTTGTAGTTTAATGCTAAACTAATCTAACTGCTAAAAAGTGAAAAAATATATTTCCCAAAATGTAGACTTTTTCTTCAATAATCAATAAACTGGAGAAACTAAATGTGTTTAAACTATACATGTACCTCAATCAATGTACTGTAGAATGGTGGTATGTTAAAAGCAAACACATAATCTATTTATATATATTTAATATTTGCTTTTAAATGTAGCCTCCTTTGGCCCGTCGGATCCCGTCTTAGCAAGACTTGTAGTTGCTGCAGGAATTAGGATGGGTCATATCGCACCCAGGTGTCGAGTCATGCATCAGCACATTTTTCACGCACATACTAATCGTTCATAAAGTTTGTAATACGGACTGCAGAGAGACGTCTAGACAAAAAGCACACACGATAAATAGAACGGTAAATAGATAGAATCACTTACCCCTCATGTTGGCCATAGTTTCTTCTTTACACGTCTATTAAAATGTTGCTCCAGTGTCCTCGGGGGTCTTTCCAATCTTCTTTTCAGTGTCCATCCCAGTCCTGTATTTATACACACAAGACTGTCCCTCCCACCTCTCTGACACACACTCACTCTAAAACACTCACTTTCTCCACCCCATCTCCCCTCTGTGACCTCTGACATCACTTACCAAAAACCTACAGTCCTGTGTGTGTGTGTGTGTGTGTGTGTGTGTGTGTGTGTGTGTGTGTGTGTGTGCGTGCGTGTGTGTATATCACTGAGTGATAGTTTAAAGTCCAGGGGCAGTTGCTCTAACTGGAAAAAAAGGCCTCCAGCAAATGCTACTACAAAAAAAAAGAAGAATATATATATATATATATAATTTCGATGAGTATTATTCTGGGCCATTCTGTACAAGAAGAACCTTTAATGTTGGTACTTGAAGTATATTTTGATGCTTTTTTTCTCAAGTACTTTCACTTGAATGATATTTTGAATGCTTAGTTTACCAACTATTTTACATTAAAGTCTTACTAGGGAGAAATCAGAGTACTTCTTCCATGTTAAAATGAGTTTAGAGAAAAGTTCAAAACTCATCTCCTCAGAGAGTAATGATACTGAATTTGAGCTACTGGGCATTGCCATCGACAACATCTGAGCCTCTTAGTTTGACTTGTTGTGTTCATTCACTCATTCATTCAGTTGAATCACTCAGATCTGAGGTGGGCGTCAATTTTAAGGTCTGGAAAAAGGGTAGTTCTGCTTTGCGTTGGGCAACATTGTAATTGCAAAATGAAATTTCTGTCAGGATTCAGGAAATAACTTGTCCCCCCCGCCCCCCCCCCCCCAAAATGTGTATGTTTAGCTCGATATTTTCAAATAGCCAAGAATATATTCATAAACTTCTGTACTTTTGAACCCCTCCACTTCCTTGCCTCTGACTTTAGGTTATAATCTTAATGTGTCCAGTACTTTTGTTCATGACAACATACACAAAGTTAAATGCATTCTCATCATTGTTGCGTTTTGTACAAATGATTGCATGCTAACATGCTATAGTAAGATGATACACATGGTAAGCATGATATTGCTTAAAAACAGCATGTTAGCATCGTCATTATAAGCACATTAGCATGCTGAGGTTCATGTTCAGCCTGAATACAGACTCACATGGTCACTTGAGGGGAGATATTACACATGTTGAGCATTCCAGGCTCCTCACGAGGTGAGAGGTAACCGTCAAATCTTTGTCAAAACATCTTTAGTAACTTAATTAAATGTTTGATGAATTAATCTTTGTTATGAAAGGCTTGCATTGCCCCAAAAGCACAACTCGGAAACAGGAATGGAAGAAGAAGAGGATCTTTACTTGTCTTTTCAGGCAGGGTCAAAACCGGGTGGTCAGTTCAATAGGGCAACAAAGGGGGCCAGGAAAAAAATCTTTATTCAGGTAAACAGGCAAACAGGGTCAGAACAGGCAGATCAGAATCAATATGAGAATACACAGGAGAGCTCGGCAATGACACACAAGACAACCTGGCAGAGGACAAGTGGAAGTGAGGGGACACTAACGAAGGGATGGGCTGCAGGTGGGACGGGCGTGAGAACCGGGTGAAGGGAATGATGATCAGGTGTGAACGGTCGGGTCTGAAATGACATTAGAATTAATCAGCAAACAGATTGAAAACAACGAATATGATGGTGAACTCGTGACAAGAAGTATGCTTGCCCTTCTCGTGTCTTAAATGTGTGTGACCTGCAGATACTTCTAGATGGAATAATATAATAATACAGGGTTGTTGGTTTTGAGCCACGACTGTTTCTTTCATTCTTGTAAACAAGAACTTTAATCTTAATCCGTCGGCCTCCGTGTTGAGCGTTTGGGTTCAAGCTTAATTTTTTTACAAGGCATTTCAGAAATATCAGATTAAAACGATCTGCTTCAACAAACTATTTATACTAGATATGTGGGAGTTAAAAATACTGAGAATCGATCTCATAACATGTTATCAATAACAATTGGGTCTAATTACATAACATCAGTTGGTGTGACTGGAGAGCTTACCGCATTGTGTTACATATCTCAGTGCCCTCAAATAGCTGGTGATGGCAGATGTTTGGTCAAACACAGGACTAAGAATAGAGACGCAGTGTGAGCACAGTGCAGTAGTGACAAACACAGCTCACACATTTTCAGACATTGAATAGTGAGGAATGTATAACAGTGTTGTATCGGTGACGTTCACTGACACAGGGATGTACCCCTTGTGCGTGACTCAAGACACAGGTCTACGTCACCTCATTATGGTGGATCAGCCTTCAAAAATGCACGATGCTCCACTTTCCATAAAGCAACTCCCCAGCATTCCTGTGTGCGTTGTAAACGGCCGCATCTTTTAATGTCCGTGACCTCAGATCCTACAAATACCTGAAGTCACATGAATTATTCCCTTTGACAGACTACATTAAACAACTCTAGGGCACCCCATGACCAATAAATGATTTCCTTTAACCTTTATGCATTTGTGCTTAACATGCCAGTAGAAACACTTGCTGTGACGTACAGATCAGACCGTTGCATTCGGCATTTTGTTGAGTAAACATCTGCCTTCCGGACAGCTCAGCGGTGAAGGCTGGGGTGGTCATGTTTCGGGAAACGAGTTTACTGACCTCGGCCTCCCCCAATCACATCAAAGTGTTAGTGACTTAAAGGGCAACGCGATGCTTCATTGGTCTCGACCCCTTTCTGTACAATGCTCACTCGCTCACACACACATTGACGCATACGTAAATGTTGACACAAGAGGAAGTGATAGAATTTTAGCACCCTTTTCTTACTGCCGCACATCAGCATTGGTGTGTAGGTTTATCTCAGAGGAGTTCAAACACAGTGGACAGTGTACTGCAAAATCAAAAAATGTACTTCCTTTTTTTATTTTGAGCTGGAGAGTGAAGTGAATATTCTTCTCTGCAGCAGGAGAAAGCTTCCCTGTAGGAGGACACGGTGATAAGAGGCCTCCTTAAGGTTCAGCTGGACCACAAAGAAGAAAGCATCAACCTCTTCGAGTCCAGCTCGAAGATCCTCAGAGCCAGATGACCGACAGGGAGCAGAGGAGAAAGTGGAACCAACGTTTGATGCCCTGCCTACAAGCTCACCTTTTTATTGTATACTTGTGAGAATTAATCCGTCTTAACCCTCAAGCAGAACTTTTAAACGCCAGACACTTTGAAAGTGAAGTTATTTACTTTTTAGGTGTAAAACTGAAAGGAGTCCTCATTAGTCCAAATAACTAATGCGACCACTCACACCACAAACCATCAGACACGCCCAGCCGCAGGGTTGCCAGGTCTGTGTGACAAAACAAGCCCAATGGCCAATCAAAACCAGCCCAATGGCCAATAAAACCAGCCCAAAAACCAGCCCAATATCAGAACTCAAAATATGCCCATAACTCTTTCATGATGCCCGCCTGAGATAGGAAAGTGACCCACTGCGAGCGGATGTGTCGGCGCGTACGTGCTGATCTGGAGTCAGTTTGGTAGGATTTGGGTATAAATAAATTATTTCATTTAAAATATGGATTTTTATTTAAAGATATTCATGTAATTTGCATGCAAAATAGGTCTACCCGAACCAGCGGACAAAAAATTCAACCCGCGGCAACACTTCAAAAGTAGCCCAATTCCGCGGGAAAACCGCGGACCTGGCAACACTGGTTCTGACCAATAGAAAGAGGCTTTCAGCAGAAGCGCAGGGGGCGGCGCGTGAGGACTTTTTGGCGGACATTTCTAAACGAGTTTCCTCCAATGAGCAGCGGAGACCCGGCGGCGGGTCGCGGCACGAGGAGCTCCTGACCAATCAGGAGCCGGAGGTCTGCCGCCGCGTCACCGCCTCGCGGCCGGTCCCACCGCTTAAGAGCAGCGCGCGTCCTCTGGACGGCGTGTTCCTCCTCATCAGAGACCAGAACAAGAAGTCATGGCGCGAACCAAGCAGACGGCGCGTAAGTCCACCGGAGGCAAAGCCCCCAGGAAGCAGCTGGCCACCAAGGCTGCCCGCAAGAGCGCCCCGGCCACCGGCGGCGTGAAGAAGCCTCACCGGTACCGGCCCGGTACCGTGGCTCTGAGGGAGATCCGTCGCTACCAGAAGTCCACGGAGCTGCTGATCCGCAAGCTGCCCTTCCAGCGGCTCGTGAGAGATCGCTCAGGACTTCAAGACCGACCTGCGCTTCCAGAGCTCCGCCGTCATGGCGCTGCAGGAGTCCAGCGAGGCGTACCTGGTCGGCCTGTTCGAGGACACCAACCTGTGCGCCATCCACGCCAAGAGGGTCACCATCATGCCCAAAGACATCCAGCTGGCCCGGCGCATCCGCGGAGAGCGCGCTTAGCCCGTCCGCTGACCCGCCACCACAACGGCTCTTTTAAGAGCCACCTCACTGCCTGAAGAGAGCCTTCCTCTGCAACGCATTGACCACACTGATATACTCTTTTACAAAGCCTAAATAATATGAACGCTACATATAAACCTTTTATTTAATACAGCAGAATAACTCAAGAAATTACAATTTTAGATTAAATCCGTATCAATTATTTTCACTTCTATAATTTGATATATATATAGTCTGTGTATTACCTCTACTGTGAACAACGTGGCCATCTGCATACATGGCATACAGTTAAATGTTCATGGTGTGACGTCACAAACAGAGTTGGAGCGAAAAAGCTGCAGGACTGAGGTTTTCAGAACCAAGGTAGAGTGCATATATAATATTGTGTTGACACGTGTTTTACAGTCAAAGGCGGTAGATCAATGCAGCCTGACATTACTGATACTACTTTTACAGCCCAAGTAATTTGAAGGCTTCATTATCAAACTGCCCCAATGTATTTATCTAATGCAATAATGACACCAATTATACAATTTAGTCATGTAGTCGAATGCTGTTTTATGGCAGTACAGTAAATTCATAAACTCAGTTTATTGTATTGAAACAGGAATGTTCTGGCAACCAGGCTGCCAGTAACTCACTAAATATACTACGACATTGTTTTAATAATGTTGCATTTCATTGGGTGTTCGATTTATTTTTAGTCCATCCAAATTACAGAGTTGGATGAAATTGAAAAATGTATCTCTAACTTGTATAAACATTGAACATAGTGATTATAAAGTAAATCTGAGTACAAAACTGGTCATCTTGTCTTTCAGCAACAAGCAGTGGGAGACAATATATTCCTTATTAATGTTGCTGTTCAGGTGGCGCCCAATTAAGTGACATATATTACCGTATTTTTTGTTTTCCATTACATGTCATTTAGCTGACTTACAATCCTGTTACATTCATACACCGTAGGCGCAGCTACAGGGAGCAATTCAGGGTTAAGTGTCTTGCTCAAGGACACATCGACTAGGGCGTAGAACCTCCAACCCCCTGATTGAAAGACGGACCTGCTACCCACTGACCCACAGTCGCCCCATCATTTGTAATGGCCCTGGAGAACTGAAGGGGCTGCAGCTTGTGTAAGTTAACTTGTTAATAAAGGGGAAATTATACTATGTTCCACTACGTGATGACATTAGCCTACCTATGTATTGCGTGGAGAAAGGAACGTCAGTGTGAAAACAGAAGTTAGGGTGTTTGCTACTTGTGTATTTATGTATGAAGGACCTGAACTTCTCACTACGGAGCTTGTGGATGCCGGTCAGTAATACTATGCAGTCTTTTGTTTTCCACTATGATAAACGGTGTATTTAGGTTTCAAACTGACCGTAGTACCATTTTCAACAACAATGACTTCCAAACATAACATATTTAGGATTTGTTATAATATTTTATTTGACAGTTTCAGTCGGCCTGATCAGCAACAGGTGCCCCGCCTAAGCTATTGATGAAAACAAGGGAAGAACTCCCCCTGAACTCGTAGGACAACCTAAAGAACGAGGGAAGAAACTCTGGAAAGGCAATCCGAAGACAGATCGACCCTCCTCGGACGGCTCAGAACCGTCACGCGGACATAAAAGGAGGTCCCGGATGTTGGGCAATACCTACGTCAACCAAATGTGGCAAAATAGGTGGGACAGAGAGAAGAAAGGGAGACATTTGTATCTTATTCAAAGGAGTGTTAAGGCAACCAGGGTGGGAAGTTGGAACAGGAGAGAGGAAACAGTGCTGGGCCATACTGCACTCAACATGACACTGAAAATGAGCGGGAAACAGCAGACAGGGCTGTGTGAAGCATGTGGAGAAGAGGAGTCAGTGGAGCATGTCGTGGGTAATTGTAAGGCGCATGAGACTCATAGAGGTGATGAGGAAGAAACTGGAGGAATTGGGGGTGCGTGAGTGTACACTGAAGGGAATACTGAGCATGGGGGGGGAGAGCATCGATTATAGTAGGCTACTTTTCACGTTCTTAACCCTCCTGTTACCTTTAGGGTCAATTTGACCCCATTCAATGTGTAATATCGGTGTTCTTTGGGGTCAATTTGACCCCAGGCTGTTTTTCACTGTGTCAAACATACAAGAAATATCAACTTTTTTATATATGTAAAGGGCTATTTAGGTAGTCAACAAACAAACATAAAGTACCTCACACTTAAACTTGGGAAACAATATTAATTCTAATAATTTTCTGGAGGTTTTAATTGCTGGGGTCAAATTGACCCCGAGGGTAAAATATGTGAGTAAATGTAAAGGTAACAGGAGGACACAGGGATTTATTATAGGGTATAGTTGAAATGTAGGGATGAGGGTTACATTTTTATTATTATTTATTATTATTTAAATTATTTTATTTATTTTAAATATATATATATATATTATTTTGTTGTTTGTTTGTTTTGAGGGTAAAGCGTCAACTGACGGATTAGTACTCCAGAGGGTGGCGGTAATGCACCAATTATATGGATGCCAACCGCCGTTAAAAAAGAAGTAGAAAGAAGTGGGCAATACCTATTTCCCTCTAAGCATCAAACATGAGTGGAAGAGGAACAACCGCAGCAAAGGCCCGAGCTAAGGCCAACACCTTAGCTCAAAATAGAAAACAATATAAGGTTAAAATAAGGTCTGACTTGAAAGTTTATTACAGCCAGAATATGAACACGTTCCAACAACCAATTAAAAACACTTTTTGCGCAGGCATAAAATGAAGTAGACCTGGAGGGTGCAGAACCCACTGAGGCTCTTTTAAGTGCCAACAACCTCCTGATAAAGTGCTGTTTCAAAAAATATCTGCGGCTCTAATCTGCTCCAAAAAAACATAACAGGAGTATTATAATTATTATTATTAGATTAACGGCAGTGATTAATTTACGTGCCTTCTTAAAAAATACAAAAGCAAATGATAATATGAGAAACATTCAAATTGGACACACAATCGATTAAAGTTGAACTTGTAAATGCAAATAATTAACCCATCTCATTGGTCGAATAGTCTCACTATTTACAGCTGTGTTTAATTCTGGATTATAACTAGTTTCCTTCCGCCGGAAACTAAAAACACATCTCTTTCGAATACCTTAAATATAAACAGATTAGCACTACAGTAAACAGCACATTGGATGTGTTGTAATCCTTTAAAGTATATTTAACTTCAGCTAATGTAATGTAATACATCTGATTAAAACAAGGGGTCTGAATACTGGGATATACAATGACAGATATGTAATTAGATTAGACCTACATCAACAACAACAATGTCTCATATTTCTAATGATCTCATCAATGCAATTGTGATTTTTTTAATTCACGGAATCTTTGATAGAAAACTGAAAGCTAATTTGTTTTTCTAGTATGAACAGCTGAGTGTCTTTTCAGATTGCGTGCATGTCTGAATGTTTTACCGCAAACTGAACAACTGAATTGTTTCTCCCTCATGTGGACAGCTGAGTGTCGTTTCAGATTGCATGCTTTTCTGAATGTTTTACCACAAATTGAACAGCTACATAGATTCTCCCCTGTATGAATAGCTGAGTGTCGTTTCAGATTGCGTGCTTTTCTGAATGTTTTACCACAAACTGAACAACTGTATATTTTCTCCTCTGTGTGAACAGCTGAGTGTCGTTTTAGACTGCGTGCAAGTCTGAATGTTTTACCACAAACAGAACAACTGAATAGTTTCTCCCCTGTATGAATAGCTGAGTGTCGTTTGAGATTGCATGCGTCGCTGAATGTTTTACCACAAACTGAACAGCTACATATTTTCTCCCCTGTATGAACAGTTGCGTGTCGTTTTAGATTGCGTGCTTTTCTGAATGTTTTACCACAAACTAAACAACTGAATAGTTTCTCCCCTGTATGAATAGTTGAGTGTTGTTTCAGACTGCATGCGTCTCTGAATGTTTGACCACAAACTGAGCAATTGCATATATTCTCCTTTGTATGAATAGCTGAGTGTCATTTCAGATTGCGTGCTTGTCTGAATGTTTGACCACAAACTGAACAACTGATTGGTTTCACTCCTGTTTTGGCTCCAGAGTGTCTCTTTGGTGTCTCTTCCTCTTCCTCTTCCTCTGGGTCCTCCTGGTCCAGACTGGAGCTCCAGTCCTGCTCTTCAGGGGGAACCTCTTGTTTCATCACCAACAGCCGCTGGACGTCTGTGGAGAATAATAAAATACATTTATACATCTTAAGAATCTCATATTGAACTCTAATATTCAATAGGTTTATTAATGAATGAGGTCAGGGTTTTGAGGGAGAACATGAACAAATCGGAAGTGAAATCATCTGAAAGTACAATGTGTACCTCTGAGGTGTCGTACAGTAAAACGTACACGTCTGAGGTGTAGTGTTAGCATCTATCAAAATTGGATGTTTGGTAAAGTACGACCTTCTCTCGTTCTCTCCTTTCCAACGGGAGAATTTATTCTCTGATCACGCGTAAAATACAAGTTCGATGCGATTGCAATCACAGCGGAGTCCTCTCCGGTCAGCACTAGTTGAAAACCCAAAACAACTCGGCCTCCCTTTCCACGTACGGGCCTCCATGCCCCCACATGTGAAGTCATCCTGACCTCGGATCTGCTGCACCCCCCCACACCCCTTTCTCACAGGAGGGGGCCCTCGTCCCCCTCTCTCATTGTAACAACGTGATAACAAGTGTGTGTTGCGTTTGTGTGAGGCGAGTACCTAGCTTTGAGAGGCAGTCACAATATTTCTTATCAGACACATATTCTATTCTATGTTATTCTGAATTTGCAGGAGCTTGAACACAATCGTCCCTTCAATAATTCAGTTTTATATTATCTATAGGGATGCACCGATTTGATCGGCGCCGATCCATATCGGCCGATATTCTCATTATCGGTTTTGATCGGCGTTCTCAAAACGGCCGATCAGATGACGTCACATCTGCGAGAACTATCAGACGTTTCAATCGCCGCGCACCGCAACGGAGACGATGCGCCCGGCGAGGGCCGCAGAGTGAGAGGACCACGAGGGGATCCTCACCACCGAGCGGCGTCCCCGTCCCCCGAGTTGAATCTCTGGGTCAACTCAGACGACACTCACATGTCTGAGCCCCTAGAGACTGATGCTCACGGTAAACACATTCGATCAGGAGCAAAGAGGGTTTTGATAACGTGAGCGGAAGGATTTAAGTAACAACATCCAGTTTTGCAAAGTTAGCGGAAAGAACCACGTGAAACAACATCCGTTTATCAAAATAAGATGTTGACAAATCATACACGAACATATACAAGTAAACAATGAACTGATTTTGTATCTTTATAGATCGTTTATGAGATTTAGCTTAAATTATGCTCACATTAAAACATTTTTACTGTACCAAGGAAGAGTTTATAAAAATATGTCAGACTTTTGTATGTTAAAAAAAGTCCTGTAAATAGATTTCCCCAAGAGTTCCAGGAAATGAATGATGCAGATGTGTTCCATACATATCTGAAATCCCCTACAATAGCAATCAAACAATTTTAATGTATCAATTAGGACATTTTTCTAAGTAAAATATACATATATATGTATAACATATATATTTATATATGTATTTCCTCATAGTCCTAGGCAATAATGCTCCACAATAAATAGAATGCTTCAATCGACACCGTGATCGGTATTATCGGTGATCGGCAGATACTGATTTCAGTGATCGGTGATCGGTATTATCGGATCGGCAGAAACTGATTTCAGTGATCGGTGATCGGCACCAAAAACCTGATCGGTGCATCTCTAATTATCTATCCCCCTTTTTACATAATTCATTATGTAACTAAACACTAATATAAATCTAGAAGAATGGGCTCTATTAATACATAACTGTTACATCACATCACGTCATTTAGCAGACGCTTTTATCCAGAGCGACTTACAATAAGTGAATTCAACCACGAGTACAAACTCAGAACTAATAGGATCAAGAAAGTAAAATTTCTTCAAGAAGCCAAACTACAAAAAAAACATAAGTAACACCATGAGTAATACCATGATGAGTAATACCATAATGAGTAATACCATAATGAGTAATACCATGAGTAACACCATGAGTAATACCATGAGTAATACCATGATGAGTAATACCATGAGTAATACCATGATGAGTAATACCATAATGAATAATACCATGATGAGTCATACCATGATGAGTCATACCATGAGTAATACCATGAGTAATACCATGAGTAATACCGTGATGAGTCATACCATGAGTAATACCATGAGTAATACCATGATGAGTCATACCATGAGTAATACCATGAGTAATACCATGAGTAATACCATGATGAGTCATACCATGAGTAATACCATGAGTAATACCATAATGAGTAATACCATGATGAGTCATACCATGATGAGTCATACCATGATGAGTAATACCATAATGAGTAATACCATGAGTAATACCATGAGTAATACCATGATGAGTAATATCATGAGTAATACCATGAGTAATACCATGATGAGTAATACCATGAGTATTACCATGATGAGTAATACCATGATGAGTCATACCATGATGAGTCATACCATGAGTCATACCATGAGTCATACCATGAGTAATACCATAATGAGTAATACCGTGATGAGTCATACCATGATGAGTCATACCATGATGAGTCATACCATGAGTAACACCATGAGTCATACCATGAGTAATACCATGAGTAACACCATGAGTCATACCATGAGTCATACCATGAGTAATACCATGAGTCATACCATGAGTAATACCATGAGTAATACCATGAGTAATACCGTGATGAGTCATACCATGATGAGTCATACCATGAGTAATACCATGAGTAATACCATGAGTAATACCATGATGAGTCATACCATGATGAGTAACACAATGAGTAACACCATGAGTCATACCATGAGTAACACCATAAGTAACACCATGAGTAATGGGGGGAGGTGACTTCAATAGTAGGTAGACGATCAATATAGAAAATTACAGGGTGGCTGGCAGGCGGAGATTTCAGGGTGGCGGGGCGCCACCATGTTATAATGGTAGGGGAAACACTGCAGCAGTTTGATCACTTTACGGCAGTTATTTTGTTTTACGGCAGTTTGATCACTTTACGGGAGTTTGATCACTTTACAGCAGTTGGAACACTTTACGGCCGGTTTCCTCCTCCAAAAGTTGTTCTGGCCGCCGTTTTGAAGGCCGTCCCAAGAGATCTCCACGTGCAGATCCCGTAACCAGTTTGACTAGAGGACCATGAGGTGTTTAAAGTTCCTCCCTGATGAATGAGATCAGAGGAGAGCTGGAAACGAAACAGATCCACCAAAAGTCTCGCTCACTCCAGTTGACGAGCTGGAAACGGACTAAATGTGACTTGGAGCCGTAAAACGAGCATGAAGACCGGGAACAATCGTGAAGCGGCACCAACCTGATGTGTGTAGCTCATGTTCTCCTAAACGAGAAACAATGTCCTCATACGCTGCTGCCAATGTGTCCAACTGCTCAAAAGCCTTGTCAACGACTTCGCCGACTCGCTGCTTTACCAACAGTCTCAGCATTTCTCCTGGAGACAACTGTGTGTAACATATTTAACAGTCTAAGAAATGAATAAGAAGCTAGAAAAATGTCTTATATCAGAAACAGAGAGGAAATATTAACAGTATAAGCAATAAATATGAAGCTAAATAAGTGTAGTGTAACAGTAATATCATTACAGAGTGGAAATAGTTAACAATTCTAAGCAATTAATATCAGGCCAAATAAATGTGAATTTGCAGGAGCTTGAACATAACAGTCCCTTCAATAATTCAGTTTTATATTAGCAGTAGTACAGTAAAAAGTACAATATGTACCTCTGAGGTGTCGTAGGCTACAGTAAAAAGTACAATATGTACATCTGAGGTGTCGTACAGTAAAAAGTACAATATGTACCTCTCAGGTAACGAGTACCTTTGTGATTTATCATAGTAAAAAGGTATGGACGTGTTTACGTACTGCAGTACCTGTAGCTCTACCTCAGTACATGATGTGAATACTTCCTCCAGAACTGGTTCCATCAGTTTAAAGTGATAAAGAAACAAAGAGAACCAACCTGCTCGTTGTAACTTCTGGGTAGAAAATGGCGTCCCGTTCCGTTGGCGCTCCTCTATTAAACTCCAACGTTCCTCCTCGTACTTCGACGTTTCATATGTTCACTAACTGACGGGAAACCGTTGACTCCACTCGGGTCCGTCTACTTCCAGCTCGCGCTGCTGTCAGCGATGAGCCCCGTTGCATGATGGGAAACCAACGGCTGGCCGTGGCCACATCAGAGAGCTGATTGGCTCTTAGATGTGACAACAAGCACCACGTGTTGTGGAACATTCTTATTTACCGTTTGTTTGGCTGTAATACTATCGCTGGATAGTTGGCTGTTGGTCTCATGTCGTGCAACGAAGTGGCCCATTAGCCAATCAGAACGCTTGTACTGTTGTTTCCATATAATAATTCATCTTTATTCATAAAGAAAATGTAAGCTAGCTGTGTAATCCTGCCCAGAGGAAACGCAGGTTGAGGACAGCTTCACTAATGTCGGGGCTCTCAAGTCACGCATTTCGGTCTTAAGTCACGCACTCCCGCCACACATCGTATTTCTCACGCTGAAAAAACCCTCTCGGCTATTTAATGTTTTAATGTACCGCAGCACGCAAACATGAGCTGGCCACGCTGCCCTCACCATGGAG
This sequence comes from Pseudoliparis swirei, assembly GCF_029220125.1. Lineage (NCBI taxonomy): Eukaryota > Metazoa > Chordata > Actinopteri > Perciformes > Liparidae > Pseudoliparis > Pseudoliparis swirei. The sequence goes on from NC_079393.1 coordinate 22,180,397, forward strand.
AAATCAAGCGCTCCCCTGGAGTTCTGCTGTGAGGTGCCACTTATCAGCCAATCCAAAAAAAGAAATGGGCTACACAATAGCCAACCGGAAAAAAAACGTATCTGTTGTATCTGGGTAAGAATGAATCCAGCAACTAATGGTATGGAGGACTTAAAATGACTTAAGTATAAATAAATACATAAATAAATTCATGAATAAATACAAGAATAAATAAATAAATGCTTAAATATATGTATGAATAAATAAATAATGAAAAGGAATAAATAAATAAATGCTGAAATAAATGTATGAATGAATAAATAAATTCAAGAATAAATGTATTCATTTATTTATTGATACTTTTATTTAAGCATTTATTTATTTATTCTTGAATTTATTCATGCATTTATTATTTATTTATACTTAAGTCAATTTAAGTCCTCCATAGGAGTGATGATGATGAATATGTCACTCTTGCCTGCCTTCAAAACTTGAGAGCCCTGTTAATGTATTTCAGCTGTTGGTGCCATTTCTTTATAAACTAGTGTAACCGGGCGTTCGCACGTGCAATTTCATGTTACGGATGTTTACCTATTGTTTCTATCATTTTGCCGACAGGTCGATGATGGTTCAGAGGTCAATCCGCTGCAGGATTTTGAAGAACTTGCACTTATTGAGTTGATCCCTGTCTCCATAACCACACAGTGTCTCTCTGTAGGTGTGTGTGAGTAAAGAGGGAACAGTGGCCGAGTACGGGATGCTGGCTCTAGACGACATGGAGGAGGGAGAGGTTGTATTCACCATCCCCAGATCAGCTCTCCTCCACCAGGAAACAACCACGGTGTCTGTCGTGCTGGAGAAAGGTGACTGTTTTAATCGTGGAGAAACGTGAGACCCCCCCCCCCCCCCACACACACACACTTTGTAACCCAGCTTCTCCTACCCGCCCGTCATAGAGAGGTCTTCTCTGGAGAGCTCGTCTGGCTGGGTCCCCCTGCTGCTGGCTCTGCTGTATGAGTATACGTCTTCACAGTCCCATTGGAAACCCTACCTCTCTCTGTGGACCGACTTCAAGACTCTGGACCACCCCATGTTTTGGTAAGGAAACGTGCAAGAGGCACAGCGGACCCTCGCCGAACAGATACGGTGTGTGGAGCGGACCTACCCGGACTCTTTAGTTATTGTACTCAGGGATTTTAACAAAGGAAACCTCAGCCACGAACTTCCTAAATATAGACAGTTAATTAAATGCCCTACTAGAGAGAAGAGCATTCTGGACCACTGCTACACAACAATCAGCAGGGCCTATCACGCCGTCCCTCGAGCTGCACTGGGAAACTCTGACCACGTCATGGTTCATCTGATTCCCTCATACAGGCAGAGACTAAAGCTCTGCAAACCTGTGGTGAGGAAGTTCAAGAAGTGGACCAGTGAGGCTCTGGAGGATCTACGGGCGTGCTTGGACTGTACTGACTGGGATGTCTTCAGGACTGCTACCAACAGCCTGGATGAGTACACAGAGGCTGTAACTTCCTACATCAGCTTCTGTGAGGACAGCTGTATTCCATCCAGCTCCAGGGTGAGTTATAACAACGACAACCCTGGTTCACAGCGGAGCTCAGGAAGCTAAGACTGCAGAAGGACCAGGCATTCAGGAGTGGGGACATGGACCTGTACACAGTGTCAAAATACAGGTTTAGCAAGGCGGTGAGAGATGCTAAATGACTGTACTCTGAGAAACTGCAACAGCAGCTCTCAGCAAACGACTCTGCTTCTGTCTGGAGAGACTCAGGCAGATCACCAACTACAGGCCCAAATCACCCCACTCCATGAACAATGTGCTTCTGGCAGACGAGCTCAATGAGTTCTACTGCCGCTTTGAAAGACAATGGAGCAGTCCTGAGACAATCCCCCACAGCCCCATCAACAAGCCACAGACCATCAGCCCACCCTCCCCCAGCCCATCAGGGGCTCACACCTCTGGAGCACCCTCCATCAACTCAGCGACGACCCTCGTCATCCTGGAGAGAGCCGTCAACAGGCTGTTTAAAAAGCAGAACCCCCGCAAAGCAGCGGCCCGGACTCCGTCTCCCCCTCCACCCTGAAGCACTGTGCTGACCAGCTGTCTCCGGTGTTCACCGACATCTTCAACACCTCCCTGGAGACATGCCACGTTCCAGCCTGCTTCAAGGCCTCCACCATCATCCCCGTCCCCAAAAAACCCAAGATCACAGGACTCAATGACTACAGGCCCGTCGCCCTGACCTCTGTGGTCATGAAGTCCTTTGAACGCTTGGTCCTGTCACACCTCAAGACCATCACCGACCCACTCCTGGACCCCCTGCAGTTCGCCTACAGAGCCAACAGGTCTGCAGACGACACAGTCAACATGGCCCTTCACTACATCCTCCAGCATCTGGACTCCCCAGGAACCTACGCCAGGATCCTGTTTGTGGACTTCAGCTCTGCTTTCAATACAATCATCCCGTCCCTGCTGCAGGACAAGCTCTCCCAGCTGCACGTGCCCGACTCCACCTGCAGGTGGATCACAGACTTCCTGACCGACAGGAAGCAGCACGTGAGGCTGGGGAAACACGTCTCAGGCTCCCGGACCACCAGCACAGGTTCCCCAAGGCTGTGTTCTTTCCCCTCTGCTGTTCTCCCTGTACACCAACAGCTGCACCTCCAGTCACCAGTCCGTCAAGCTCCTAAAGTTTGCGGATGACACCACCCTCATTGGGCTCATCTCTGGTGGGGACGAGACCGCCTACAGGTGGGAGACTGACCACATGGTGACCTGGTGCAGCCAGAACAACCTGGAGCTCAACGCTCTAAAGACAGTGGAGATGGTTGTGGATTTCAGGAGGAATGCAGCCCCACCCCCCCTCTCATCCTTTGTGACTCCCCCGTCGACGCTGTGGAGTCCTTCCGCTTCCTGGGCTCCATCATCACCCAGGACCTCAAGTGGGAGCTGAACATCGGCTCCATCACCAAGAAGGCCCAGCAGAGGATGTTCTTCCTGAGGCAGCTGAGGAAATTCAACCTGCCAGGGAAAATGATGGTGCAATTCTACACGGCCATCGTTGAGTCCATCATCTGCTCCTCCATCACCGTCTGGCACCCTGCAGCCACAGCCAAAGACAAGTGCAGGCTGCAGAGCATCATCCGCTCGGCCGAGAGGGTTATTGGCTGCAATCCAAGTTTCAAGTTTCAAGTTTTTTATTGTCACATCCCCTTTTATACAAGTATAATCGGTTTGTGAAATTCTTATGTGCAAAACACCCGACAGCAGTAGCAGACTAAAAAAAGAATAAGAATGAGAATAAACTATACAATATCCACACAAAAAAAGAAGAAAGTATTAACAATATATATATAAAACAATGTAATAGAATATACATCATGACAATATATATATATAAAACAATGTAATAAAATATACACTTTTTTGAGACAATATATATATATATATATGTATATACATACAATATATATATACAATATATATATATATAAAACAATGTAATAAAATATACACCATGGCCATAGATATTCACAGAATATGTTCTGGTGTATAGTGTTAATGAGGGTCTCAGTCCTTGTTCAGCAGCCTGATGGCCTGACTGAAGAAGCTGTCCCTCAGTCTGTTTGTGTGGCACTTGATACTGCGGTATCGCCTGCCTGACGGTAGAAGGGTGAACAGTTTGTGGCCGGGTGGTTATTGTCTTTCATCATCCTTTTGGCCCTGGCTACGCACCTCTTCGTGTATATGTCCAGGATGGAGGAAGCTCACCTCCAACGATGTACTGTGCCGACCGCACCACCCTCTGTAGTGCCCTACGCTCCAGGGCGGTGCAGTTCCCGTACCAGACGGTGATGCAACCTGTCAGAACACTCTCGATGGTACTGGTGTAGAATGTTCTGAGGATGCGGGGCCATGTTGAATTTCCTCAGTCGCCTAAGGAAGTACAGGCGTTGTTGGGCCCTTTTCACCACGTGAGTGGTGTGCGTGGTCCATGTGAGGTCCTCGGAGATGTGCACGCCGAGGAACTTGAAGCTGCTGACCTCTCTACTGCAACTCCGTCTATGCAGATGGGAGTGTGCTCTCCTCTCCGCTTCCTGTAGTCCACGATCAGCTCCTTGGTCTTCTTGACGTTGAGGACGAGGCTGTTCTCCTGGCACCACTGTACCAGTGATCCAACCTCCTCCCTGTAGGCTGTCTCGTCGTCGTCGGTGATCAGCCCCAACCCTGTTGTGTCGTCAGCAAACTTGATGATGACGTTGGAGCTGTGCATGGCCGTGCAGTCGTGGGTGTACAGGGAGTAGAGGAGAGGGCTCAACACGCATCCCTGAGGGGCTCCCGTGTTGAGGGTCAGCGGCTCTGAGGTGGTACTGCCCATCCTCACCACCTGGCGGCGGCCCGACAGGAAGTCCAGTATCCAGCTGCACATGGTAGAGTGCAGGCCTAGACCTCTGAGCTTGGTGTCGAGCTTGGCGGGAACAATAGTGTTGAACGCTGAGCTGTAGTCCACAACCAGCATTCGCACACAACAGTTCCTCCCCTCCAGGTGGGAAAGGGCGGTGTGAAGTGCCATGGCAATTGCGTCGTCGGTGGATCTGTTTTGACGATATGCAAATTGCCATGGGTCCAGCGTGGCAGGCAACATGGAACAAATGAAGTCCTTGACCAACCTCTCGAAGCATTTACTGACAATCGAGGTGAGGGCTACGGGTCTCCAGTCATTCAGGCAGGTTACCTTGGGGTGTTTGGGGACAGGCACAATGGTGGACATCTTGAAGCTCTCAGGAACTGCCTTCCCTCCAGGTCCTGTTCACTTCTAGGTCACTTCATTAGCCCCGAATGTTTTCAACCAAAAAAATAAATAAATTTGGTACACAAGTGGTTAACACCTCTAGGTCGCACGTGACGTCATTCACCCAAAACAGCGGAGTCAGACTGGCAGCAGGCGCACGTAACAGCAAGCTGCTGTCTGAGAGTGTTTCTATGTCTACAAATTTCGCTGCTTCACTCTTCTGGGCTAAGCCCAGCGCCGTCGCTCCCATAACGCGCATCGCTCTGCCGTGATACGCGCGACACATCCGCGCACACAGGTGAGCACACTCTCACTCGAAAAACTCACTCACTAGCACCCCCCCCCCCCCCCCCCCCGTCGACAACGCTCGCACTGGCTAAGCCCCGGATGTATCCAAATCCTAGAGACGCGCCTGGAACAGGCATCCCAGAGGCCGTGGACACAGACCTGGCTAACATCCAGAGGGACGACACAGACCTGGTCCTTCCCTTCATCGCCAAGCACCCGGACCTGTGGAACCCCGACACGCACACACTGGAGCTGTACACGAAGCTGGTGGCCTTCGTCATGGCCTACAGGTTAGTGACCAGAAGACACACATACACACACACACACACACACACACACACACACACACACACACACACACACACACACACACACACACACACACACACACACACACACACACACACACACACACACACACAGACACTCATTGTCTGGATCCTCTTTGCCTCATTGAAACCTCTAAAAATACATCCCCATCCTCCTCTTTGAAGTTTCCAAGAGCCAGAGGAAGAGGAGGATAGCGAAGATGATGAGGAGGAGAAGGAGTATAAGGAGGAGGATCAAGAGGAGAAGGCCCCAAACCCACCGATGATGGTTCCCATGGCCGACATGCTGAACCACGTGTCCAATCACAATGCAATCCTGGAGTTTACACCGGTGAGGGGGAACATCCACTCCTCATGACAATGGATATTTGTATTGTTTCAAACAAGTGTGACTTATTACCCGCGCTTCTCGTCTCTCTCTCTCTCTCTACACGCCGAATGTCCTCAGGACAGTTTGAAGATGGTTTGCGTGCGCCCAATTCTCAAAGGCGAGGAGGTGTTTAACACCTACGGGCAGAGAGCCAACTGGCAGCTGCTGCACATGTACGGCTTCACAGAGCCTTACCGGAGCAACGGCAATGACACCGCTGACGTCCCCGTCGCCAACCTCTACAAGGTCGCCATGCAAGGTGAACGTGATGGATATGATGGACGGACCCAAATACAACCTGTGCTTCCGCTAGATCCCCCCCATCTCATCTTCCTCCTCTCTTTGCAGCTGTTCAGTCTGATTCGGAGTGGCAGTTGATGGAGGAGCAGTGTCAGATGATGCGAGAGAAAGGATCCTTCATCTTTGGCAAACAGGGCTGCCTCACAGACACAGAGCTACAAACCGCGCTCAAGGTGGGGGAGGGGGACATCGGTCTGCTGCACACTGCACAACACCTGGAAAACCAACACCATGCTGTGTTGGAAGAAAAAACATTCGCTTTGTGTATTTTCAGATGATGTGCATGTCAAAGGAGGAGTTCTCAGAGTTCAAGGATAACGAAGGGTGGGAGGAAGATGAGGAGGATGAGAATCCCCTCCCTTTCTCCAACGAGGACCTCCCCGGGTTGAAGGCTTCGTGGAAACGCCTCATTCATGAAGCAGCCCGTCTGACCGTGAGGTCCTACAGAGACGTGGAGGGGGGACAGGGTGTGAAGAGCGACCAGGCGCTGATGGAGGACAAGGCAGCGTTTGAAGGACTGGGCAGCAGGAAGCAGAACGCTAATGTGTATGTTATATATATATATATATATATATATATATATATATATATATATATATATATGTATATATATAGATACGTATATATATATATATCACATATATATATATATATATATATCATATATATATCATATATATATCACATATATATATATATCATATATATATCACATATATATATCACTTATATATATATATTACTTAATATATATCACTTATATACATATCACATATATATATATATATATCACTATATATATATATATCACTATATATATATATATATATTAGGGCTGTCAGCGTTAAAGTTTGGGATCACCCAGACAATTTCGTGTTTTCCATGAAAACTCACTTTTATTTATCAAATGAGTTGCAAAATGTATAGAAAATATAGTCAAGACATTGACAAGGTTAGAAATAATGATTTGTATTTGAAGTATTAATTTTTTTCTTCAAACTTTGCTTTGGTCGAAGAATGCTCCTTTTGCAGCAATTACAGCATATTCTGTGCACATAGGCCGTAAGGTGAACACTGTTTTCGTTTCAACCCGCTCCACAGTCGCGCATCTACACAATCGTTAGCTCATAAAAAAGAACGAGTTGTGCTAACCTACCAAAAAAAAGTCCGTCGTTGAATTTGCCGTCGATTCTCGATGCGACTATGTTTTATGCCGAACTAGTTTCTTCAGAGCGTAATAGGATCTTGGTCACGAGGGGTGGCACGGTTCGACACGTGATCGGTCTACACCAATGAGGTAGCTGCTTTTTGTCAACAGAATGGCAAGATGGCGGCTCCCGTGGTTGGATTCAACGTTACCGATAAAGAGGAAAATACCCTTAAAAGTGGGCTAAATTGATTCTAAATAGTGCTGTATACATCGCCGCGTCCAATAAGAACAATGAGGCAAATATACGATCATGTTATGCGTATGTTAAGTCATTTAGATCAACATACAGTCACTCTCATGCAACATTCATTAAAAACAATATTCTCCCTAATCTTTTCTATTATAATGTCTTTTTTGGCAGGTTCTTCTCTAAACCTCACATGACTAATCCTACGATAATGGCAAGGGTTAGTCCCATGACTATTAGAATATTTTGTCTGACTCCCAGCTGTTCCTATAGTTGTTTGCGGGGGGACCTTCTAGCTGGGCTATCAGGATCCCCGAAACACCTACGGAGCGACCTCTGTGGCATCAACATTTTTAGATCTGATTGTGTTTCTGTCAATGTTCTTGTTGGACAGGTAGCTGGGGCACAATGTGCAGTGATACTCTAACTTGCGCTCTTTTTCGCGATCTTATTTTGTCGTAGCATGATGTGAAATGTTCCCAGTTTAATTGTGTGTGTGTGTGTGTGTGTGTGTGTGTGTGTGTGTGTGTGTGTGTGTGTGTGTGTTGAAACTCGATGGGAGGGAGCAAGTCAGACTGTCCCACATTTACAAAGAAAGAAATAGTTTAAACGTGACACTTCTGACCTCTTTTAGCCTCCACTTTCACAGCCGGGTTGACCCACCCGAACACCATCTCTGTTATATAATCTTGCAGGCGGTAGCAGCAAATTAATGACATTTTTTTGGTATTTGTTTTTTACGTTGATTACACTTAATATGGTAAGCAGAAGAAGTTGTATACAGCAAAAGTACGGAGGAGGGTTAATTCAGTGATTATCAAAAGGTTACAATTGATTTTCTGTTGAAGATTAAGATCTGATTTGTTTAATACAGCAGAATATTAAAACGTATACACATTGTGTCAAAGCATAAAATAAAGTTGTGCCATACATTTAGCAAACACATGTATATCAATAATGTAAGGGGACAATATATATATATATATAGATAGATAGATAGATAGATAGATATTGAAACATACAGGTTTACAACTTCCGAGCGCTTACAGCATTACAGCAACTTAGCCACTCAATCAATAAATACAGTCGCTCACAGAAACACATATGTCTTTCGCGCATGCTCAGTCACGCTCAGCAGTAAGCCAATCGAGTAAGGGCAACACACAGCTCAGCAGCCAATCCGACGCAAGCAACAGCACAGCCTCGTTTGCATCGAGCTGATATATATTCCCCGCCCTGAGCTCCAGGCGATATCTGAACAGCACAGGTATCTCATCTCCATGAAAAAGAATTCAATTTATATCTAGATTTTTCCAATGTACCTAAACAATAGTTTGAACATGTATTTTTCATTACAATTAGTGAGTTATCCTGATTGAACTCTGATCTCTGGAGGGGTGAATTACTCAATTCCACTAAAAACTGATTGCATTTTTAGTAATGACATTGGTGATGAGGTAAAAACTAGTTTTTAGGATTTTTTGGCTTCCGACCACTTTTGCATGATTCAACATTAACCAGGTCAAATTGACCCGGGAACATCACGGCTGCATGTAAGAAACGAACATAACAGGAGGGTTAAATAAAGCCTTTATTCCATACACATCCAAGATACTGTTGCGACCCTGGGTCAGGAAAAGCTAAGATATATATTCGTTATTATCTTTTATTCGGGAACAGCTACAGAGGTCATGAGACCTTCACTGAACTCCGTAATTGCCATTACTAATCTTATCTATAGAGAACGTCTTCCTGTGAACACAATAACACTAACACTTATAACAGGTTAATAGTACATGTCCCTCAGTCCGTTCCAATACATCTGAGAGAAAACTCAAAAACATTGTTTTCAAGAGATCAATAAAGTTTACTAAGCACCTATTCAGACCCCGATTATCCTAAAATCCACTTTTTCTTTCAAGATTACATTTGTGTTACAAACCATAACATAGTAAAGTTAAATATACTTAAATAATTACAACACATCCAATGTACTGCCAGTCAATTATAAATTAGCACTGTCATACTTGTCAGCATGAAATCAGATTTTACAGTTAAATCAAGTTGTTTTTGTTTTCTCACATCGCATGCACACAAACACGTTTTTGATCTCCAGCTCTAACCTTTAACCTCTTTTTTTATTACATACATTTGTCAATATAATGTCTATAATATGTACAAATATGTTTTTAATTCGTCGTTATGAGTTAAGACCTTAGATATGTTTAACAGACGGGGTCTGAATACTCTATCATTAACAACTCAAAAGCCAGGAGAGAAAAAAATAGGAAATTCCAGATATTTAATTAGATTTGTCCAAATGTAATCATTAGGAATTATTGTTGGCGTCAAAACCGATATTTACGATAATGTAATATACAGACTTAACTCCAAAAATAAATTAATATTCTTCTCTTTTTTAATTAAAATAAGGGATGGATTCTAAAAAGCATTACTCATAAGTTTCACATTTTTTTAATCTTAAAATAAATTACTTAATTTCACTTTAGTCAGCTTTTAATAATCGTGATGTTCTCTGAACACATGAGACGTACTCGTTTTTAACTTCCTTTGTAATGAATGAACATAGAAGAGGTTAAAGACTGGTTTCGCTGTTTCACTTTATACAGTTTTTTATGACAGTTTGGCCTCTCCTCCTCCAGTCTCTCTGGTGTGTGTATATCTCACTCGATTCGCAACGTTATCAAAATACGCCTTCTTGATTGGCTAAGTAACACCACGTGACGTGATTCAGAGATCTAGGGTCCCGCTACAACCGTGTCTCAAAAGTAGGTCAATTGTGTGAGGGGAGCACAGAATAACATCTTGTTCTGCGCATGCTCCGCTAAACAGCCAATCCGACGCAAGCAACAGCACAGCCTCGTTTGCATCGAGCTGATATATATTCCCCGCCCTGAGCTCCAGGAGATATCTTTTCACTCGGAAGAATCAGTCAATCATGCCTGAAGCCACCGTCAAAGCGCCCAAGAAGGGCTCCAAGAAAGCCGTCAATAAGACCGTGACCAAGACCGGCAAGAAGAGGCGCAAGTCCAGGAAGGAGAGCTACGCCATCTACGTGTACAAGGTGATGAAGCAGGTCCACCCCGATACCGGCATCTCCTCCAAGGCCATGGGCATCATGAACTGCTTCGTGAACGACATCTTTGAGCGCATCGCCTGTGAGGCCGCTCGTCTGGCTCACTACAACAAGCGCTCCACCATCACTTCCAGGGAGATCCAGACCGCTGTCCGCCTGCTGCTGCCCGGCGAGCTGGCGAAGCACGCGGTGTCTGAGGGAACCAAGGCCGTGACCAAGTACACCAGCTCCAAGTAAACCTGCTGGAGACCACCACCTCAACGGCTCTTTTAAGAGCCACCCACTTCTTCTAAAGGTCATTCCTGATGTGCACAAAATATGGAGTTTGAACCCATTGAGACAAATACATGATTCCAGTATTATGGTTCTGTTCCATTCCCACAATCCGTTGTTGGTATACAGAGACTTAAAGACTAAGCGCCCAGAGCTCAATCATTATTATTTTACTTAATATCTAATTTACGTAGCAGCAGCTGCACAGATGTGAACGCAGTCACGTAAACTATCATATGCTTTTTATATACATAGACTGGACAACTTCTGCCACACACTATTGTATCTGTTGTGGTAGACTTTAAACATGTCTTAGTCCTTGAGGTCTAGGCTAAATATGAAGTTATAATGTACTGAGACTAAACACTACATAAGTATCAGTGTTAATCGTTAAAAGTGTCCATCAGATGTGAATGGAGCCAAATCAAAAATGCCATACATAAGCTTTCTTTGGGTGAAAACGAACCTATGAACCTGAACTGGCAAAGATTTAAGCAATTACATTAATATAAAATGGACCCATGATGAACGTTTCTTTTTTCCCTATGAAAGGTCAGGGATTTTGTGCAAATGTGTATTTTGTGATAATGGGCTATAAAATAAACTGAATTTAATTAAAATCCTATGTGAAAACCTTTTGATACACGCTGATTTCGGTAAACAATTTCCTGGGAGTTAGCTTTAACAAATATATACATTAATGGTTGAGACTTCCTATCTGCTTAAGAGTCTTAATGTGAACAATGAAACACTGGCTAAACCACCTGTTTAGGGAAGGACAGTGAGTGGTGATATATACATATGTATATATAAATATTAGTGCTGTGAAAAAGAACGCGTTAATTCAATTACAGGTTTAACTATTTTTTTTTTTTACCGCATGCGCAGAATGAGCTTCCAATCTGTCTGTTGTTGGTCGTCGGGACGAAAAAAAAGTCACTTGCAAAATGAACTTCCAATACACCACTTCAATCTGAACTATGTCCGCTCTCATGCAGACGGTCTGTTCATCGGTAATGATCCTTCCGCAGGTTCACCTACGGAAACCTTGTTACGACTTTTACTTCCTGTAGATCAGGGTCTCAACACGTCGATCGCGACCTGCCAGTCGATCGCGGCGTAGTGTTGGTAGATCGCATGACATTAAAGAGATTGGCCCGCCCCCTGACATGTTCTCTATAGCACGTCTTTGTTCTTTTATTAAACTAAACGTCTGTTGTTGATCGTATCTCCACAGCAGCATGTCATTTATGTCTCTTCGCGTTGCGTTAACACTTATCGATCTTCGTCTCGCGCGCCACTGAGCTCCGTGCGCGCGCATCGGGACCGAGCAAATAAAAAGTCACTTGTCAATCTGTCCACCTTTAGATTGTATCATGGTGGAGTTAATGGTTGACAAACAAGAGAAAAATGCTCTGTTTAACCCTCCTGTTACCTTTACATTTACGAACATATTTTACCCTCGGGGTCAATTTGTATGGAGGACTTAAAATGACAAGTATAAATAAATAAATAAATGAATGCATGAATAAATACAAGAATAAATAAATGCTTAAATAAATGTATAAATGTATAAATAAATAAATAAATGCTTAAATAAATGTATAAATAAATAAATACAGGAATGAATAAATATAAGTTATAAATCAACAAGACATCATTAAATAAATATATTTCTGCATTTCTGTATTTCTTCATTTATTTATTTCTCTATTTATGTGTCCACACGTATTTCTTCATTTATTTATGCATGACATTTACGTGTCCGTATATTCAAATGAGCTGGGGCGGTCCGAACCTCTGTCTAAAGCATGATTGGTCACAGGAGTGTGATGCACCTGGTGTGTTGTGCTCTACTACTTCTGCCTGGCACATGACGCTGAAGTTGACTCGCTCAGCTCACCGTTAGCAGAAGTTAGCCTCGACAGCTTTTTGACTTCAGCCGTTTATCAATTCCAAGAACACTGAGTACAGACTCGTGTTCTTTTGGAGTCTGGTCTTTGGAGTCTGGTTTTGGGAGTCCAGACTCTCGAGGACGCAGGACGGTCTTTCTGGTCTTGTGACGTCACCACATCAACTGTTCTTGCGCATGAATTTACTCAAATTATTCACTGTAAAATAATTTACAGTGGAGTAGAATGTGTTGCGGTGTTCACTGTTGTTTGGCGTAGGCTACGAATAAACGATAATAAATATACAACGTCTCGTAGCTTTCCTGACCCAGGGTCGCTACAATATGAAGTTATGAATCTTAACCCTCAGTCAAATTGACGTAACGTTATCTTTTAGTAAATAATAAACTCGTTGTGCTCTTTAGATCCTCAAAAACCTAATTATATCTCATGTTTAGCCGCTACGGAGACGTCAGAGCCAGCGGAGCATTTAAAAAAGTCCTGCCGAGATCAGGCTTCTCTCGGCGGCCACACAGCGCGCTGACCGCCCGGAGCTCACTGGTCCCGCGAGCAGGACCTCAAATCTCCGTCGCATATCCTTATTAGACTGAATCTCGATAAACCGACCACAGATTTGATGCTTAAACAACTAACTTCTCGGCTGAAAACATCCTTAAATTACATTCCGTGACTCAACAGTAGTATTTAGAATGTACAGACAAGAATGCATAATAAACGCTGTTCGTCTACAGATCCAAGTGCTAGGGATCGATTGCTAAAAGTGTATATTCTATATTCTTCTGTCTTGCTCCCTGACTTGACCAATCCTGTTCAACAATGAGGTTCGGACCGCCCAGCTCATTTGAATATACGGACACGTAAATGTCACACATAAATAAATGAAGAAATACGTGTGGACACATAAATAGAGATATAAATAAATGAAGAAATACAGAAATGTAGAAATACATTTATTTAATGATGTCCTGTTGAGTTATAACTTATATATATTAATTGCTGTATTTATTTCTGTATTTATACATTTATTCTTGTATTTATTTATTTATACATTTATTTAAGCATTTATTTATTTATTTATACATTTATTTAAGCATTTATTCATTTATTCTTGTATTTATTCATGCATTTATTTATTTATTTATTTATACTTAAGTCATTTTGAGTCCTCCATAAATTTGACCCCAGCAATTAAAACCTCCAGAAAATTATTAGAATTAATATTGCTTCCCAAGTTTAAGTGTGAGGTACTTTATGTTTGTTTGTTGACTACCTAAATAGCCCTTTAAATAAATAAAGTTGATATTTCTGATATGTTTGACACAGTGAAAAACAGCCTGGGGTCACATTGACCCCAAAGAACACCGACATTAAACATTGAATGGGGTCGAATTGACCCGAAAGGTAACAGGAGGGTTAAACATTGTGTTTAGGATGAAGATGTATTCATGTTCCATATGGAAGAAAACTGCTAAATAACTGCTGAGTTGCAGCACCATTGTATAGAAGAATGTATAAATGTATATATCCGTCTTTTGTCATAAATCTCTATGTTCTCACAAAATATACCGAGAATATTGGTAATATGTGATTAATCATGATTAATCCACAAAAACCTGTGATTAATCGGATTAAAAATTGTTATCGTTTCACAGCCCTAATAAATATATTAGGGCTGTCAATCGATTAAAAAAAGTAACTAATTAATCGCACATTTTGAAATTCATTAATCGCGCTTAAAAGTTAGTTTTTTCTTTTTAAAGACAAAACTTCACACAGAGCTGTATTTTCAAAGAGGCTCCTACCTATAAAGTGCCAGCGAGGTATTTAATATTGGGGATGATAAATTGTTTCTTCAGTGAAACATCCAGATTAGTAAAAAAAAAGAAGTATATTTGAGACCCCATTGGTCCTGTCATCTTTAACATTGAACAGCAGAACCAGTGGCCTTGGTAAACTGACATTCAAATATGTCCTGTTCACCCTCTGGAGGCTGGGGGCATTTTCTCCATTTTACAAAAAAATGTAAATTCACCTTTTAAAGGCGTTTGCATGTGACACATACCCTCGTGTTATACATCAAACATTCCAGAACAATCTCATCTCTATATCATGAGGCTCAGTTGTCCTCGCGCCGTGTTCTCTGGCTTCTCTGACTGACAGGCTGCTAATGAGCCTCACCTGTGAGGTGGGAGGTCCTTTGTGAGTGTTCATTGGTTGTTTTTTTCGCAAAATGTTGACAGACAAACGGATTGACAAATCACAGTGAAGGTTTCGTGTGACGAGTTCTTTCCGCGCCGCGTCACCCGACACGTCGCCCCTCCCTTCCTTTGTGTATCAGAGGGGGAGACGGGAGGAAGGAGGAGCAGGAGGAAACCCGACTGATTCATCCACGAGTTTAAACTGATTTCTGCTCCTTATTTTCGCGGATAAATAATTGTTTTAAAAACGGAAACAGTGTTAAACCGCACTGCCGCGGTTTGACACTCAGAGTGTAAAAACTTCAACGAACACCGGATGTAAACAAAGTTGCGTTAAAATATTTTAGTGCGTTAACGCGGCCAAATTAATCGCATAGATTAATGCGTTAACGCTGACAGCCCTAATATATATACATGTATATATATATATACATACATATATATATACACATTAGCGTTCTGCTTCCTGCTGCCCAGTCCTCCATCAGCGCCTGGTCGCTCTTCACACCCTGTCCCCCCTCCACGTCTCCGTAGGACCTCACGGTCAGACGGGCTGCTTCATGAATGAGGCGTTTCCACGAAGCCTTCAACCCGGGGAGGTCCTCGTTGGAGAAAGGGAGGGGATTCTCATCCTCCTCATCTTCCTCCCACCCTTCGTTATCCTTGAACTCTGAGAACTCCTCTGACATGCACATCATCTGAAAATACACAAAGCGAATGTTTTTTCTTCCAACACAGCATGGTGTTGGTTTTCCAGGTTTTGTGCAGTGTGCAGCAGACCGATGTCCCCCTCCCCCACCTTGAGCGCGGTTTGTAGCTCTGTGTCTGTGAGGCAGCCCTGTTTGCCAAAGATGAAGGATCCATTCTCTCGCATAATCTGACACTGCTCCTCCATCAACTGCCGCTCCGAATCAGACTGAACAGCTGCAAAGAGAGGAGGAAGATGAGATGGGGGGGATCTAGCGGAAGCACAGGGTTGTATTTGGGTCCGTCCATCATATCCATCACGTTCACCTTGCATGGCGACCTTGTAGAGGTTGGCGACGGGGACGTCAGCGGTGTCATTGCCGTTGCTCCGGTAAGGCTCTGTGAAGCCGTACATGTGCAGCAGCTGCCAGTTGGCCATCTGCCCGTAGGTGTTAAACACCTCCTCTCCTTTGAGAATCGGGCGCAAGCAAACCATCTTCAAACTGTCCTGAGGACATTCGGCATGTAGAGAGAGAGAGAGAGACGAGAAGCGCGGGTAATAAGTCACACTTGTTTGAAACAATACAAATATCGATTGTCATGAGGAGTGGATGTTCCCCCTCACCGGTGTAAACTCCAGGATTGCATTGTGATTGGACACGTGGTTCAGCATGTCGGCCATGGGAACCATCATCGGTGGGTTTGGGACTTTCTCCTCTTGGTCCTCCTCCTTATACTCCTTCTCCTCCTCATCGTCTTCGCTATCCTCCTCTTCCTCTGGCTCGTGGAAACTTCAGAGAGGAGGATGGGGATGTATTTTTAGAGGTTTCAATGAAGCAATGAGGATCCAGACAATGTGTGTGTGTGTGTGTGTGTGTGTATATGTGTGTCTCCTGGTCACTAACCTGTAGGCCATGACGAAGGCCACCAGCTTCGTGTACAGCTCCAGTGTGTGCGTGTCGGGGTTCCACAGGTCCGGGTGCTTGGCGATGAAGGGAAGGACCAGGTCTGTGTCGTCCCTCTGGATGTTAGCCAGGTCTGTGTCCACGGCCTCTGGGATGTCTGTTCCCCTCAGTAGTTTGTCTCTCTCCTCTTTCGACCTGGACAAATTAACTGTAAATTACTGCGAAGTAAAGCTATAAGTTCACACTTCTTTCACTGAAAAAGTTAAAAGGAAAGCTGTTCCTGGAGTTGGCAACGTGACAGTTTTGTGTTTTTAGTGAACTGATCTTCAGGATAGGGATTTAAATAGTTTCCTTACCAAAACATGGGGTGGTCCAGAGCCTTGAAGTCGGTCCACAGAGAGAGGTAGGGTTTCCAATGGGACTGTGAAGACGTATACTCATACAGCAGAGCCAGCAGCAGGGGGACCCAGCCAGACGAGCTCTCCAGAGAAGACCTCTCTGTGACGGGCGGGTAGGAGAAGCTGGGTTACAAAGTGTGTGTGTGTGTGTGTGTGTGTGGGGGGGGCTCACGTTTCTTCACGATTAAAACCGTCACCTTTCTCCAGCACGACAGACACCGTGGTTGTTTCCTGGTGGAGGAGAGCTGATCTGGGGATGGTGAATACAACCTCTCCCTCCTCCATGTCGTCTAGAGCCAGCATCCCGTACTCGGCCACTGTTCCCTCTTTACTCACACACACCTACAGAGAGACACTGTGTGGTTATGGAGACAGGGATCAACTCAATAAGTGCACCTTCTTCAAAACCTTTTGACAAATACTGAACATGGCAGGAACAACACAGTAGAAATGATCTTATCCGCAGCCCCAGAGACTGGTTCGTGCTGAGGCCAACACACCTTACTGCTGAGCACCAAGCCGACGCTCTTGCACCACTGGAGAAAGTCCTGCAGCGGATTGACCTCTGAACCATCATCGACCTGTCGGCGAAATGATAGAAACAAATAGGTAAACATCCGTAACATGAAATTGCACGTGCGAACGCCCGGTTACACTAGTTTATAAAGAAACGGCACCAACAGCTGAAATACATTAACAGGGCTCTCAAGTTTTGAAGGCAGGCAAGAGTGACATATCCATCATCATCACTCCTATGGAGGACTTAAATTGACTTAAGTATAAATAAATAAATAAATGCTTAAATAAATGTATGAATAAATAAATGAATACAGGAATGAATAAATAAATGCAGAAATAAATGTATAAATAAATACAATAATAAATGTATAAATACAGAAATTAATACAGAAATTAATAAATAGAAGTTATAACTCAACAGGACCTCATTAAATAAATGTATTTCTACATTTCTGTATTTCTTCATTTATTTATATCTCTATTTATGTGTCCACACGTATTTCTTCATTTATTTATGTGTGACATTTATGTGTCCGTATATTCAAATGAGCTGGGGTGGTCCGAACCTCATTGTTAAACAGGATTTGTAACACCCGGTTCCGTGTCTCCTATGTTCCATGTCTCCTCTGTGTCTTCTCTCTCGTTTAATTCCCTGCACCTGCCCTCAGCCACTCTTGTCTCGTTACTGTCTGATGTCGTACACCTGTTTCCCCCCCTATATATTGTGTCAGTCTTTCCCTTGTCTGCTGTCGGATTGTCGTCTCTTGTTCTGTGTCCTTTTCCCGTCGTCCTGTCTGTGTTCCTGATCCTGCCTGCTTCGATCCTGCTTGCCTGCCTGCCCTGGCCGATCCGACCCTGCCTGCTGTTAAGTTGTAATAGTTTATTTTGATAACATCTGCAGAGGTCTTATGTTTTAAATTAATACATATAGAAAGATATTATAATAGACAATATTAAGGAGAATATTGATTTTGTTATTAATGTATTATGAAGCATAGGGGTAATGTTTACTCTATGCAAATGTAAATGGCAAGAATTAATGTATATTGCATGAGAGTGACTGTATGTTAGTATTATAGATTGACGAAGCCGGTTGAATTCCGTGAAATGACTTACAATAACAAGAGACTTTTATTGTGAAGGTGACTTTTAATGCAGTCAAAACCAAGACGGGAATCTTATTGTGAAAGCGACTGGAACCGGAAGTGGCTGTTTGACCGGAAAACAGGAAGAGTATGAGACAGCGTGTTTTTAGAGGGACCGCTCTCTTTCACAGGTAAGCCCCGAGGGGGAAGGCTGTGCTCCGTGAGGAGCCGGCGCCGGGACACGAGATAGAGCGCGTTGACTGTTTGTTTCACATTTCCTGCCATTAAATGTTGATAACTTAATCCATGCGCGTCCGGAAGCCTGTTTTCCACCATCTGCGAAGTGCCCAGTTTCAGAATACTCAACACTGCCTTGACCGATGATCCTCTGCCTGCCCCTTTTGGACCTTGTTTATTTTTCAACTGTTTTGCCTCATTAAAGAGCGCCTTTTTGTTACTTATATTTTGTCCATTCTGTCTCTCTGCGCCTGAGCCTCACCCTGTTACACTCCCCGTGACAGGATTGGTCAAGTCAGGGAGCAAGACGGAAGCAATCGATCCCTAGCACTTGGACTTGTAGATGAACAGTGTTTATAATGCATTCTTGTCTGTACGTTCTAAATACTACTACTGTTGAGTCACGGAATGTAATTTAAGGATGTTTTCAGCCGAGAAGTTGGTAGTTTAAGTATCAAATCTGTGGTCGGTTTATCGAGATTCAGCCTAATAAGGATATGCGACGGAGATTTGAGGTCCTGCTCGAGGGACCACTGAGCTCCGGACCCTCAGCGCGCTGTGTGGCCGCCGAGAGCAGCCTGATCTTGGCAGGACTTTTAAAAATGCTCCACTGGCTCTGACGTCTCCGTATCGGCTAAACATGAGATATAATAATTAGGTTTTGGAGGATCTAACGAGCACAACGAGTTCATTAATTATTAAAAGATAACGTTAAGTCAATTTGACTGAGGGTTAAGATTCATAACTTCATATTGTAGCGACCCTGGGTTAGGAAAGCTACGAGACGTTGTCTAGTTATTACAGTTTATTCGGGAACAAGTACCAGGCTACTGTGGGCGGAGTATACGCCAAACAACAGTGAACACCGCAACAAATGTCACAAATAAATAAATGAAGAAATACGTGTGGACACACAAATAGAGAAATGAAGAAATACAGAAATGTAGAAATACATTTATTTAATGATGTCCTGTTGAGTTATAACTAATATTTATTAATTTATATATGTATTTATTTATACATTTATTCTTGTATTTATTTATTTATTTAAACATTTATTTAAGCATTTATTTATTTATTCCTATATTTATTCATGCATTTATTTATTAATATTTAACTAATAACGAAACTTTCGGATATCAGTCGCGTGCAATTCCAGGATGCTTTATTTTCATTGGTTGCTGGATTAATTCTTACCCAGATACAACATATACGGTTTTTTTTCCGGTTGGCTATTGTGTAGCCCATTTTTTTTTTTTGATTGGCTGATAAGTGGCACCTCACAGCAGAACTCCAGGGGAGCGCTTGATTTCTCCATGGTGAGGGCAGCGTGGCCAGCTCATGTTTGCGTGCTGCGGTACATTAAAACATTAAATAGCCAAGTTTTTTTTCAGCGTGAGAAATACGATGTGTGGCGGGAGTGCGTGATTTAAGACCGAAATGTGTGACTGTCACGCTCAATGCGTGACACTTGAGAGCCCCGACACTAGTGAAGCTGTCCTCAACCTGGGTTTCCTCTGGGCAGGATTACACAGCTAGTGTCGTGAATGTGATATCATAATTCACCCTTGTTCTTGGTGTAGTTCTATACACAATGATTAAAGTAATGTGTCACACACATCGGTGTGACTGTTCCGGGATCGCGGTCCCTAAGTGTTGTGTTGCTGTTTGTGATGTCGAGCCCCATGTGGGTTTGGTATCTGGGCAGCGCCATCTTGTGTTCATTCGTTTTGTGTTACGGAATAAACGAGACACACACTTGTGTGCTCAACTTGAGGAATTGTGTTTTGCCTTTTAATGCAACTTCCACACTAGTTTACATTTTCTTTATGAATAAAGATGAATTATTCCATGGCAACAACAGTACAAGCGTTCTGATTGGCTAATGGGCCACTTCGTGGCACGACATGAGACCAACAGCCAACTATCCAGCGTTAGTATTACAGCCAAAGTTGTCAAATCTAAGAGCCAATCAGCTCTCTGATATGGCCACGGCCAGCCGTTGGTTTCCCATCATGCAACGGGGCTCATCGCTGACAGCAGCGCGAACTGGAAGTAGACGGACCCGAGTGGAGTCAACGGTTTTCCGTCAGTTAGTGAACATGTGAAACGTCGAAGTACGAGGAGGAACGTTGGAGTTTAATAGAGGAGCGCCAATGGAACGGGACGCCATTTTCTACCCAGAAGTTACAACGAGCAGGTTGGTTCTCTTTGTTTCTTTATCACTTTAAACTGATGGAACCAGTTCTGGAGGAAGTATTCACATCATGTACTGAGGTAGAGCTACAGGTACTGCAGTACGTAAACACGTCCATACCTTTTTACTATGATACATCACAAAGGTACTCGTTACCTCAGAGGTACATATTGTACGTTTTACTGTACTACTGCTAATATAAAACTGAATTATTGAAGGGACTGTTGTGTTCAAGCTCCTGCAAATTCACATTTATTTAGCCTGATATTAATTGCTTAGACTTGTTAAATATTTCCACTCTGTAATGATATTACTGTTACACTACACTTATTTAGCTTCATATTTATTGCTTATACTGTTAATATTTCCTCTCTGTTTCTGATATAAGACATTTTTCTAGCTTCTTATTCATTTCTTAGACTGTTAAATATGTTACACACAGTTGTCTCCAGGAGAAATGCTGAGACTGTTGGTGAAGCAGCAAGTCGGCGAGGTCGTTGACGAGGCTTTTGAGCAGTTGGACACATTGGCAGCAGCGTATGAGGACATCGTTTCTCGTTTAGGAGAACATGAGCTACACACATCAGGTTGGTGCCGCTTCACGATTGTTCCCGGTCTTCATGCTCGTTTTACGGCTCCAAGTCACATTTAGTCCGTTTCCAGCTCGTCAACTGGAGTGAGCGAGACTTTTGGTGGATCTGTTTAGTTTCCAGCTCTCCTCTGATCTCATTCATCAGGGAGGAACTTTAAACACCTCACGGTCCTCTAGTCAAACTGGTTACGGGATCTGCACGTGGAGATCTCTTGGGACGGTCTTCAAAACGGCGGCCAGAACAACTTCTGGAGGAGGAAACCGGCCGTAAAGTGTTCCAACTGCTGTAAAGTGATCAAACTCCCGTAAAGTGATCAAACTGCCGTAAAACAAAATAACTGCCGTAAAGTGATCAAACTGCTGCAGTGTTTCCCCTACAATTATAACATGGTGGCGCCCCGCCACCCTGAAATCTCCGCCTGCCACCCTGTAATTTTCTATATTGATCGTCTACCTACTATTGAAGTCACCTCCCCCCATTACTTATGGTATTACTCATGGTGTTACTCATGGTATGATTCATTATGGTATGACTCATGGTATTACTCATCATGGTATTACTCATCATGGTGTTACTCATGGTGTTACTTATGTTTTTTTTGTAGTTTGGCTTCTTGAAGAAATGTTACTTTCTTGATCCTATTAGTTCTGAGTTTGTACTCGTGGTTGAATTCACTTATTGTAAGTTGCTCTGGATAAAAGCGTCTGCTAAATGACATGTGATGTGATGTAACAGTTATGTATTAATAGAGCCCATTCTTCTAGATTTATATTAGTGTTTAGTTACATAATGAATAATGTAAAAAGGGGGATAGATAATTAGAGATGCACCGATCAGGTTTTTGGTGCCGATCACTGAAATCAGTATCTGCCGATCCGATAATACCGATCACGGTGTCGATTGAAGCATTCTATTTATTGTGTAGCATTATTGCCTAGGACTATGAGGAAATACATATATAAATATATATGTTATACATATATATGTATATTTTACTTAGAAAAATGTCCTAATTGATACATTAAAATTGTTTGATTGCTATTGTAGGGGATTTCAGATATGTATGGAACACATCTGCATCATTCATTTCCTGGAACTCTTGGGGAAATCTATATACAGGACTTTTCTTAACATACAAAAGACTGACTAATTTTTATAAACTCTTCCTTGGTCCAGTAAAAATGTTATGTTAGCATAATTTAAGCTAAATCTCATAAACGATCTATAAAGATACAAAATCAGTTCATTGTTCACTTGTATATGTTCGTGTATGATTTGTCGACATCTTATTTTGAAAAACGGATGTTGTTTCACGTGGTTCTTTCCGCTAACTTTGCAAAACCGGATGTTGTCACTTAAATCCTTCCGCTAACTTTATCAAAACCCTCGCGCGCTCCTGATCGAATGTGTTTACCGTGAGCATCAGTCTCTAGGGGCTCAGACATGTGAGAGTCGGCTGAGTTGACCCAGAGATTCAACTCGGGGGACGGGGACGCCGCTCGGTGGTGAGGATCCCCTCGTGGTCCTCTCACTCTGCGGCCCTCGCCGGGCGCATCGTCTCCGTTGCGGTGCGCCGCGATTGAAACGTCTGATAGTTCTCGCAGATGTTACGTCATCTGATCGGCCGTTTTGAGAACGCCGATCAAAACCGATAATGGGAATATCGGCCGATATGGATCGGCGCCGATCAGATCGGTGCATCCCTATAGATAATATAAAACTGAATTATTGAAGGGACGATTGTGTTCAAGCTCCTGCAAATTCAGAATAACATATAGAATATGTGTCTGATAAGAAATATTGTGACTGCCTCTCAAAGCTAGGCACTCGCCTCACACAAACGCAACACACACTTGTTATCACGTTGTTACAATGAGAGAGGGGGACGAGGGCCCCCCTCCTGTGAGAAAGGGCTGTGGGGGGGTGCAGCAGATCCGAGGTCAGGATGACTTCACATGTGGGGGCATGGAGGCCCGTACGTGGAAAGGGAGGCCGAGTTGTTTTGGGTTTTCAACTAGTGCTGACCGGAGAGGACTCCGCTGTGATTGCAATCGCATCGAACTTGTATTTTACGCGTGATCAGAGAATAAATTCTCCCGTTGGAAAGGAGAGAACGAGACAAGGTCGTACTCTACCAAACATCCAATTTTGCTAGACGCTAACACTACACCTCAGAAGTACATGTACGTTTTACTGTACGACACCTCAGAGGTACATTGTACTTTCAGATGATTTCACTTCCGATTTGTTCATGTTCTCCCTTAAAACCCTGACCTCATTCATTAATAAACCTATTGAATATTAGAGTTCAATATGAGATTCTTAAGATGTATACATGTATTTTATTATTCTCCACAGACGTCCAGCGGCTGTTGGTGATGAAACAAGAGGTTCCCCCTGAAGAGCAGGACTGGAGCTCCAGTCTGGACCAGGAGGACCCAGAGGAAGAGGAAGAGGAAGAGACACCGAAGAGACACTCTGGAGCCAAAACAGGAGTGAAACCAATCAGTTGTTCAGTTTGTGGTAAAACATTCAGACATGCATGCAATCTGAAACGACACTCAGCTGTTCATACTGGAAAAACAAATTAGCGTTCAGTTTTCTAAAAAAGATTCCCTCTTCTCCGTGATTTAAAAAATATCACAATTGCATTGATGAGATCATTAGAAATAAATGAGACGTTGTTGATGTTGTAAGCAGAGTTGTTGTTCATGATAAGGTTGAAGAAGTTTTCTTGCTTGGGTTGCTGCAAGTCTTGAACCTATATGATATATATTTATATATATATTTCTTTATATAAACCTATATTTATTAAAATATATAGAGATTTATTTAAAAACAAATTTATTTTTTATATATATTTATGTATTTTGTTTCTATTATTTCTTTACGTTTCTTTATATTATTTTTGTGGCTTTTATTTCTGTTAATTTTTGCTGTTTATTATTGACAATGTGCAACTGTTTAAAGACTAAATACTTGCAACGTCGATATCGCTGCTTCCACAACTTCCGGCTATGGCTCGGGTCAGCTGACCCTGAACTGGCCAATCAGAAGTGCCTCTCTGTGGTAAATCCCGGGTTGTTTAGATGGGGACGCACAGTGCTGAGCGGTTCACACCAGAGAGACCGCGGGGAGACATGACAGTGGAGACCTCCGTAAGAGGTGGTATTGTAAAAGTATTACTCCTTCATGATTTAACTATAATATTCTGATGTACCTGGCTTAATGCTTTTATTGTTTTGACTCGTCTCTATCTATTATTATTTATTTTTGTATTGTGTCTTTATGTTAAGCCTCAATGTACTTTATTTACATGCTTAAAGTTAAGTTTATGATAATAAACACATTATTATAAACAGAGTATTTTTGCCACAGCTGAAGCTGAAGTTTTGTGATAGTCTAAAAATAATAATAAAATACTCTGCTTTAAATGGTAATTTGTGTCTCAAATGTTTATTCATTCCTACTCCTAGTGATAAAAAAACCATTGTATTCCCTTTTTTATTATTTTACACCAGTGGTCGCCAACCCGTCGATCGCGATCGAGAGACGTTCCCTGTCGATCTCCAAAATAAAATGAAAATAAATTCAGAAACACATTGTTCCTTGTTTTCGAACATTTTCTGAGGTGTCTTCTGAAATGTTTTCTTTCTGACTGGAAGATTGAGGTCAGAAAAGATCTCCGCCTGATTCATGAACGCCTGAAAACGGGTTCGCTTACACAGCCGTGTTGTCAGCTGTGCGCCCCGAAAGGGGCACTACCACTACAGGTGAGGCGCAGGGGAAATGCAGAAAAACCTTTATTGATAACTTCACATATTACACAAGCTCAAAGTACACCAACATAAAACTAAGTCATCAATAAATACATGTTGAAATGCCTGTACCTTCGTGTACATGTTTACGTTACGGCATTAACAGGTTACGCCTGCGCATGCGCGACAGCCGAGATTCTTGGCGACTTGCCAGGTCTTACCTCCGTAAGTTGGGCTTTTCTGCTGTTGTCCTTCAAAACAAAAGCTCAACATTGAGCTTTTTTTTCTTGTCCATAGAGCAATCTGGTTTACTTGAAAGTGATTGCAATTGCATTTATTCTATTATTTGAAAAGGGACAGATGCAGGAGTCACAAATGGTGATTCTCATATTTATTATTATGAAAATTATTTATAACTGAGGATGTCTGTTGAGTTGATGTGAATGTAATCACCAACGGTCTGAGTTCAGAACCAATCCCAGATGAGAAAACTTTCATGAATACCAATTTCGCCCCGAAAAACTCGTCAGTGGAGTTGAGAAAATCACCAAATCAAAGACCAGGAGCTGGATTACAGACAGACAGCTGACAGACTGCCTCAGACTGGCTGTCTGTGATTATGAACTAACTACAAGCTCACAGACAGAGTTCAGTCACAGCCATCACACTGACTGGAGTCACATGACTTGATGGCATTATGATGAGAGCTGAACTTACATGAGTTGCACTGACTGATCATGTTGTCAGTGTCGTGTTGTAATGTAAATAAATACAACATTTATATTGGTAGTTCATCCAGCTGCTCATTGCAAATGTGTTTTTTCTTGTTCATATTGTGTGCGGTGAACAAATATCTTACTTGTTATATTACACTTAAATTCTGTATACCTGGTCACATCAATTTGAACGCTGGACCAAAATGACAATTAGGCCAAATAAAAAGTAAGTCCAGTCTGGACAGTCGTTTTCTCTCAATGCCTCAATAGGTAGATCTTGCCGGTCATGAAGGCGGAGGTCAGGTATCTTGGGCTCAAAAAGATTGGTGACCACTGTTTTACACAGTTGAGGAAAAACGACGTTGGAAAAAAACTTAATTTTGTTATTTATTTTTAAAATGTTACATATTTAATCTGTGGTTATATGCAGTTAAGACACCACTGCATGTAGTCCATGCAATGTTTTAGTGAATTAACTCAATAAAATAAACAGAAGTAAAAGGCTTTTTTTTTTTAAAGACAAAAACCCACATCTTAGTTGTGGGACAAAACTGACGGTGTTGACGGACTGATGTAAAATTACAGCAAACCAGGTCTGTTAACAAGGCCGGAAAGCACACATGAGAAGTTCATGTGTTTTCAGTCCCTCTATGCTTGGATTATAAATGCATTTAACTGGCCAAACTTAAAACTTATTAGCAAAGTCAATGAACTACGCAGGATCCAGAATCCTCTGTGTGTTACGAGACCCATAATGGCACACATAACATAAACAGGCCAAGAAAACGGGGACAGTGAAAGGTAAAGATCTTTAATGACCAAGAATTAACTCAATACACCACCAGCTCTATACTATAAACAAAGAGGTTAACTTTAAACTAAACCAATCCTGGTTCGGTTGAGCACGTCTACTGGAAGTTGGCTCCTCCATACTCTGCTCTAGTGGACTATCTGGAGGGGTGTCTACTTCCTGCCTTGACCTTCTTGACCTTTTCTGAGCTTTCCTCCAATACTTCCTGCAGTGCCTCTGTTCCCTTGGTCCTAATTCTCCTATTTTTCTGTTATGGACCCTGTTCTTCCACCTTGTCTCTCCTTCTCTAGATTGTCCCTTCTGCTGTCTGGATCACTGTCTATTCTCTGTCTTCTTTTTCTTTGCTCCTCCACTGACAGTTTGCATCGAGCCATGTCTGCCTACAGTACAGATAAAAGCAATAAATATACATTAACATTTGTGTTGATCATTTATTTTTTGCCAGTCAGTCAGTTCAGTATAAGTATTATGCCAATATAAAATCATAAACACAATCTGTGTTTATTATGCATCAAATAATGATGTTTTGGAGCATTTGTCAACTCCGTCAGCTTGAACGTCAACAGTCAGACAGCCATTCTGACGGAGTTGATGAAATTAAACGTTTTTATTGTCTGAATCGTATCCCGTAAACTGGAGCCATTTAGAGTTGTCCCAGTTGCTAGCTGCCTACATAAACTCACCAAAAACACCTCCATTTATTTCACAATTCTTATTTAAAATAATCATTCTTGGATGACAAAATGCACATACAAAACCTGTGACGACAGTTATATCAACTTAGTTTGCTAAAAATATATATAAATGTTAAACTTACAAGACCATGTGCTGTACTGCTGCATCCATCAAGAGAAGAAGCATGTAAAAGGGGTCCTCAGGGTTCAAGTTCAGACCATAATATGCCAGATCTTTTTAATTTGTAAAGATTCTGACGGAGTTCACATGAACTGAGGACAATACTTTGAGCTGCAATTTTTTACGTATAATTTGATGGGTATTTTGCTTTATGTATTCGGTTACATTTTATAAAGCCATGTAATTCATTTCATATTGATATTTATGTATTTATTAAATTAAGGACTTTCCTTTGCAATTAGAACCTATGACCTCTTGCAGAGGACATGTTAATTTGCATGTACTTTCTAGGGCAATGCTTGCACTTGGTCAAATTGCTATGAAAATATATAAATATTGACAAAACTAAGTACATTGGGGTAGTTAAGTCTTTCATGTTGAGCTTTCAAAGTCTATTTCAATTAATTTATGTATGGATTTTCAAGCCAATCTTTGCATTTCAGTGGAGGACATGTATTATCCCTCATCTCAAGAATCAGTGATATATATAAATAAAAGTAAATAAAGTGAATATAGTTTTTTCTTTGATATTAGTTTAGTCCTTTTATTCACAAGTAGTATTTTTTAATTCTCCTAGATGTTTGCTACTTTAGGTTGTTGGTGCATTAAGAAACGTGTTTCTGCAGCTAGTTATATATTTTGTACATTGGAATACAAAAAATCATGAGATATAATAGAATAAGTGTAATAAAGAAGTGAACAACACTAGGGCACGCAAAATTAAATACATACATTTGCTACTTTAACTTTAGACTCCCGACAACAGATCGGGATCTCTTGAGTTTGCATTTCAAGGTGTACATTTTGAAATTAAAGTAAGTGACAAACAATGACATTTAAATTAGCCAAGAGTTCTATTAAGTGTCAATTAACTATATTATTTATTGTTAGATCGGTATAACAATATTTATTTTCTGAAGTCACGGAAATGAAATTAAAACTTTAAAGGATTTTCACAAATGAATAGATAAAACTATGTAGGAAGTCAGCGCTTTAAATAGAGTGTGTGGCCCTTAAAAGGACCTTTGGTTTTGGTTGCCAGTCAGAGTTTAACCCCCGAATCCGTAGAGGGTGCGTCCCTGTCTCTTCAGAGCATACACCACATCCATGGCGGTCACCGTCTTCCTCTTGGCGTGCTCGGTGTAGGTGACGGCATCACGGATCACGTTCTCCAGGAACACCTTCAGCACTCCGCGGGTCTCCTCGTAGATCAGACCGGAGATACGCTTCACTCCACCGCGGCGAGCCAGACGGCGGATAGCGGGCTTGGTGATTCCCTGGATGTTATCACGGAGGACTTTACGGTGACGCTTAGCGCCTCCTTTACCGAGTCCTTTTCCTCCTTTGCCTCTTCCGCTCATCTTCACTGTCAAAGTCTTTCAACGAGGTGACCAGCAGTTCACACGTATCTATATCCTGTCTGAGGACGTGATGGAAGACACGAAGCGGGCTGTTCTTCTTCTTCGTTGGTTAACATGAAGGTTGACGATGAGACTCTTTGGTGCTTTAGCGCCACCTGCTGATCAACAGCATGAATCAGCAATGTGTCTCTATGACTTGTTGCTTATAAACAAGCGAGTGGAACATTTGGGAGGCAATATTGTACTTAAAATGTAACTAAAGTACAGTTTCATGATGTAGACAAGAATACACTATTTATATATTTTTGTTTACTATACTAGTCTCTCTCTCAATTCAATTGGCTTTATTGGCTTTATAGAGATCTAAGAGCCGAGTCGGTCTAACCATGTTGGTTTCTGTATATCTATCACATTTGAGGAGGAAGTCCATCTCTGTCTCCACCTCACCTGTCGAACACTGACCACATATTCTGTTTTCTTTTGGTTGCCAAGATTTCTTCTGTTGGCCTTTTTCGATTGCCAATTGGTGGTCAGGGTCTGTCTCTGACCCCTGACAGAAAAGAGATATTCTGCCAGTTCATAATCTCTGTTAACATTGTTATCTATTTTGACTTGCAGTCTTTTTTCCAATGTTCCATATATGTTTATTTGCTTTTCTTTGTAATTGCGTTGACTCTAACTGTTTTTTGTAGAGCTGTGTGGGTGTGAGAACTCAGGAGACTCTTTTCTGGGTCCAGCTCTTGGCTTCGGAGGCTTCAACATGGTCTTGTGAATTTGTTTGAAGGTGATTCCAAAAATGTAGTGCTCGTTTGTAGATGTATATTATAAGTGGGGATCTGCCTAATTCTGCCTTACATGCATTTGTTGATGTCTTTCTTTGGACGCTGACGTAATTGTAAAATGAGGCCAAGACTGACACAAACTGTCATCCTGGTCTGAAGTCTGTTAGAAGTCCAGAAGCACAATGGATCAGAAATGAGTATTTTCAGTTCATAAACTCGTCTTTGTAGCCGAGCTAGCAGTCATGATATATATATATTTAGGGCTGTGAAACGATTAAAATTTTTAATCGGATTAATCACAGGTTTTTGTGGATTAATCATGATTAATCACATATTACCGATATTCTCGGTATATTTTGTGAGAACATAGAGATTTATGACAAAAGACGGATATATACATTTATACATTCTTCTATACAATGGTGCTGCAACTCAGCAGTTATTTAGCAGTTTTCTTCCATATGGAACATTAATACATCTTCATCCTAAACAGAATGTTTAACCCTCCTGTTACCTTTCGGGTCAATTTGACCCCATTCAATGTTTAATGTCGGTGTTCTTTGGGGTCAATTTGACCCCAGGCTGTTTTTCACTGTGTCAAACATATCAGAAATATCAACTTTTTTATTTATTTAAAGGGCTATTTAGGTAGTCAACAAACAAACATAAAGTACCTCACACTTAAACTTGGGAAGCAATATTAATTCTAATAATTTTCTGGAGGTTTTAATTGCTGGGGTCAAATTGACCCCGAGGGTAAAATATGTTCGTAAATGTAAAGGTAACAGGAGGGTTAAACAGAACATTGTTCTCTTGTTTGTCAACCATTAACTCCACCATGATACAATCTAAAGGTGGACAGATTGACAAGTGACTTTTTTTTGCTCGGTCCCGATGCGCGCGCACGGAGCTCTGTGGCGCGCCAGACGGAGATCGATAAGTGTTAACGCAACGCGTAGAGACAGAGATGACATGATGCTGTGGAGATACGATCAACAACAGACGTTTAGTTTAATAAAAGAACAAAGACGTGCTATAGAGAACATGTCAGGGGGCGGGCCAACCTTGTTAATGTCATGCGATCTACCGACACTACGCCGCGATCGACTGGCAGGTCGCGATCGACGTGTTGAGACCCTGATCTACAGGAAGTAAAAGTCGTAACAAGGTTTCCGGAGGTGAACCTGCGGAAGGATCATTACCGATGAACAGACCGTCTGCATGAGAGCGGACATAGTTCAGATTGAAGTGGTGTATTGGAAGATCATTTTGCAAGTGACTTTTTTTTCGTCCCGACGACCAACAACAGACAGATTGGAAGCTCATTCTGCGCATGCGTTAAATGCGTTAAAAGAAAGTAACTAGTTAAACCTGTAATTTAATTAACGCGTTATTTTTCACAGCACTAATATATATATATGTATACACACAATTCAGTTGTTAACTTACATACATTTTATTGAATATTTATTTAAATAACTATTTTTAAAGGATTTTTTTGTTGACTATTTGTTTTCTTTCGTTTGTTAAACTCAAACAGGACACGTTCATTGTTATCTCTGTAGGAGCAGATGCTGACATATTTACTCATTCACATTAAAGCTGCTTCACTGAATGAAGGTCTGACAGGAACCATCTCTCCAGAATCAGCCTCTACAACAAGTTCACACATGATGTTAGTGACCTCAAGGCCTCATATTTAAATATCAAGGCACAATTTATTGAATTACTATAAATATTTAGTTGCAGAACTAGTCCAGGTTCACATGTTTGTTTTCACCAAAAGGATATGGTACTTTTGACTAAACTCCAGTGAGCTCCATTCACATCTGCTGCTCAGTTTATTAGATACAACTTAACACACACGCACACATACCAAATAAATAAACATATAAATATGATTGAGAACAGGGACTCAGTTCAGAGCTTTTCATTTATTACTTGCTTTAACAAGTCAGAATTTATATACGGTGAAGATCATTGAGCAGAGTAAATTGTCGTGTTTAGTTTCATATTCTGTGCACATCAGGAATTGACCTTTAGAAGAGGTGGGTGGCTCTTAAAAGAGCCGTTGAGGTGGTGGTCTCCAGCAGGTTTACTTGGAGCTGGTGTACTTGGTCACGGCCTTGGTTCCCTCAGACACCGCGTGCTTCGCCAGCTCGCCGGGCAGCAGCAGGCGGACAGCGGTCTGGATCTCCCTGGAAGTGATGGTGGAGCGCTTGTTGTAGTGAGCCAGACGAGCGGCCTCACAGGCGATGCGCTCAAAGATGTCGTTCACGAAGCAGTTCATGATGCCCATGGCCTTGGAGGAGATGCCGGTATCGGGGTGGACCTGCTTCATCACCTTGTACACGTAGATGGCGTAGCTCTCCTTCCTGGACTTGCGCCTCTTCTTGCCGGTCTTGGTCGCGGTCTTATTGACGGCTTTCTTGGAGCCCTTCTTGGGCGCTTTGACGGTGGCTTCAGGCATGATTGACTGATTCTTCGGAGTGAGAAGATATCTCCTGGAGCTCAGGGCGGGGAATATATATCAGCTCGATGCAAACGAGGCTGTGCTGTTGCTTGCGTCGGATTGGCTGTTTAGCGGAGCATGCGCAGAACAAGTCACTATTGTTGCGAGCTTATGTATTTATTGAGCTGGTGGTGTGAAGCATCTGGATGAAAACATCAGACATCCACACTCACAGATAAAGTTTCCAATTAACCTAAGCTCCATATTACTTTATCTAATGTTTAAAATGTATGTACTATAGAAAGGCTCGTTGTGTGTGGAACTGGCAATCGACAAATAAAACTACTGGCTGATCTTGTATCAAAGGTTTCATGAAGTTGTCATCATTCCAACCCGACACATGTGGTACCACTGAAAAACTCCGGATGTCCTCTTGAGAGTACAGCAGGATTTGAGAGGATACCTCAAATGAGTCAAAGAAAAGATCCAAAACCAAGTTGTCCACTACAGAGGACACACATGATTGGGTCTCAGGATATTATCATGAACCATATTACTTTGTCAAATGTGCTGAATAAAAAAAGGCTTTGTGGAAGTGGAAAACTAATTAAGTGCTAGTATGAGCTGCATGTGTTCAAGCATATTGATTCCATTATTAATGTAATGGACATATCTTGGTTATTAAATATCTCCCCCCTTCATTTCATATTACTCTTAAAATTAAATGTCCTGTTTTGTGGGGGGTTTCCAGGCTCTTGAACAGAACTCATGTACCACCTAAACCCAAATCACATCAAACAAAGTCTGTAAACTTCCTGGAGGATTTTGAAGTGGCCTCAATCTCCAGAAGAGAAAAACAACAGCTCTTGACTGAGCAAGACTTTGACCTTCAGTTAAACGAGATGGGACCAAAAACTTTGTTGATTTGAATTAACTGGCTTCAGAAAGTATTCATACTTCTTCCGTTTTGGTAGGAGTCAATTTAAATGGAAACATTGTTATTTTTGCACATCAATCAAACCACATTAAAGAATACATAAATAATGCACATAAATCGACATTAAATAAACAACAAGCACTTTTCAACCAACCCTGACTGTTTCTGGTTTAATATGCTGCTTATTATTGAAACTATTAAGAACTAAGATCCTGTCTCAATTGTTATTGAATGGCGGTGGGTGAGTGACTTCAGTTCTTCCTTCAGTCCTTGAGGAGTTAGTTACGATCAATGTAAACGACCTTGAACGAAGGTTAGGCTACTGACTGAAACTTATGACAGCCATGAATTTAGAATATTGAAACGGGTATTTAACAATACCCAGTTATATAGAAGGTAAGTTCAACTTATAAAATGAATATTGTGTCTACCATTATTGACAATAGAAGTAAAGGCTCTTAAAGATGGTGTGGGTGGCTCTTAAAAGAGCCTTTTATAGGAGCGTTGTTGTCCAGCCTGAGAGCAGCTCACTTCTTCTTGGGTGCTGCTTTCTTGGCTTTGGGCTTCACAGCCTTCTTTACGGGAGTCTTCCTGGCTGTGGGGGCCTTCCTCGCTACCTTCTTGGGGCCTGGTGGGTTTTTGGGGGCTCTTTGCGGCCTTCTTCACCTTCTTCGGGGACTTCTTTGCAGTTACAGGTTTCTTGGCTGCCGCTGCTTTGGGCTTCTTTTCTTGGCCGCTGCGGGTTTCTTCGCTGCGAGCTTCTTGGCTGCGGGAGCGACTTTTTCCTGCTTGCTGATCTTGAAGGAGCCGGAGGCCCCGGTCCCCTTGGTCTGGACCAGCGTCCCCTTGGTCACCAGGTTCTTGATGGCGGTCTTGACGCGGGACTTGTTCTTGTCCGCACACGCCGCTCCGCTCCTTGGAAGCGGCCACAGCTTTGACGTTGAGCTCCGCCACGCTGGGAGGAGAATCTATGCAGTTGTTCAGTTTGCGGTAAAACATTCAGACATGCACCGCTATCTGAAAAAACAGTCAACTGTTCATACTGGAAAAACAAAATAGCGTTGTTTTCTATAAAAGATTCTGTGATTTAAAACAATCACAATTGCGCTTGCTGTAGTGAGCCAGATGAGAGGCCTCACCGGCGATGCGCTGAAAGATGTCGCTCACGAAGCAGTTCATGATGCCCATGGCCTTGGAGGAGATGCCGGTATCGGGGTGGACCTGCTTCATCACCTTGTACACCTAGATGGCGTAGCTCTCCTTCCTGGACTTGCGCCTCTTCTTGCCGGTCTTGGTCACGGTCTTATTGACGGCTTTCTTGGAGCCCTTCTTGGGCGCTTTGACGGTGGCTTCAGGCATGATTGACTGCTTCTTCGGAGTGAGAAGATATCTCCTGGATCTCAGGGCGGGGAATATATATCAGCTCGATGCAAACGAGGCTGTGCTGTTGCTTGCGTCGGATTGGCTGCTGAGCTGTGTGTTGCCCTTACTCGATTGGCTTACTGCTGAGCGTGACTGAGCATGCGCGAAAGACATATGTGTTTCTGTGAGCGACTGTATTTATTGATTGAGTGGCTAAGTTGCTGTAAGCGCTCGGAAGTTGTAAACCTGTATGTTTCAATATCTATCTATCTATCTATATATATATATATATTGTCCCCTTACATTATTGATATACATGTGTTTGCTAAATGTATGGCACAACTTTATTTTATGCTTTGACACAACGTGTATACGTTTTAATATTCTGTCTGTATTAAACAAATCAGATCTTAATCTTAAACAGAAAATCAATTGTAACCTTTTGATAATCACTTAATTAACCCTCCTCCGTACTTTTGCTGTATACAACTTATTCTGCTTACCATATTAAGTGTAATCAACGTAAAAAACAAATACAAAAAAAAGTCTTTAATTTGCTGCTACCCCCTGCAGCTTTATATAACAGAGATGGTGTTCGGGTCAACCCGGCTGTGAAAGTGGAGGCTAAAAGAGGTCAGAAGTGTCACGTTTAAACTATTTTTTTCTTTGTAAATGTGGGACAGTCTGACTTGCTCCCTCCCATCGAGTTTCAACACACACACACACAATTAAACTGGGAACATTTCACATCATGCTACGACAAAATAAGATCGCGAAAAAGAGCGCAAGTTAGAGTATCACTGTGTGTTTGCGTCTGCACCAGAGACCTTTTGTGTTTATTTGACGGCTACACACTCCCCCTAAATACACCTTTATTGGACATGGGACACTAAAGTAAGGGTTTCTTTCATGTCTCAACTAATAAATATGGTGCTATTGGATTTCTAATAGACTGTCGGTCTGTCTGACTGGGAGACACACACCCTGTTTCATCCCTATCTCAGACGCACACACACTCTCTTTCTAACGACCCCACCTGTGAGAGACATACAGATACTATTCTGACCAGTGACGTGCGGTGAGGTTCATGGTTGGTGAAGCACTGACTCCTTTAGTGTCAGATTTACAAATATATAAGCCAAAGGGGCTTATTCAATTGGCTACTGGTTATTTCATGTCTCATCAGCATTCTTCACACAACACACACGTGCACACACTCACACGGTACATATTACAGACACGTAAAGGTAAGAACAAGTTTGAAGCAAACCTTTTAGCTCCGGCATTGGTCTGCCTGTGTTAATCACATCCACTTTTGACTGAAAGTCCAGCTTTGAGACATGTTTAAGCTCAGATATATAATCCTGTTCCATGTTGGCAGTCTAGCGGAGCAAAATATAAAAACAAACGGACTTGACTTGCCAGAAGAAGCAGCAACAAGTACCCGTTGGCTCACGAGCGCCCCCTGCAGGGCGGCAGAGTATTATCTGCCTCACCCTGCGCCTTTCACTGCGGTTTTATTTCCCATCAGCAAAACTAAAAATGTCACTTCCAAACATTAAACTGTAATGGTTAAAGACCTTAGCCAGACTGTGGATTATCAGGGCAAATAAACATATCTGCAAACATTATATTGGCGACATGCAGAGATACGGCAACCCGCACAGGCCAATTGCATGTATCAACCCAGCTTGTGATGGATTGCGCAATCAGAGGTGAGGCTGCCTCAACTCTTGTTTCATCCTGTTGTTGAACAGGAAAGAGGCAAATTCAGCGACTATAAAATGTTCGAAATTAGTCATACATAAAGATCGGTGGACAAATACTAATATAAATTTGATGTTATCATTATTATTTTTTTAAACTTTTAAAAAAACTTTTTTTACTCATGATGACAGGTGAGGCTCTGCCTCTGTGGTTAGAAGTCCTACAACATTACACTCTGCATATACATACGACTGCACCAAGAGAATGGCTGGGCACTATGGCCTTTGTTTATCTTTTATAATATAATTTATGTATCTAACACTATGAATAAACATAACTGAAGTTTACTTTCAATACCAATCCTTCATGACTTATTTGGCTCGATTTTGAGTGGGCGGGTCAATATGACCCTGAACAGCAAAGGTGTCTCATCTCTATTTATCTACATCACCCCATGAACAAAAAAAAACTTACAAAATGCAAATACAATTTAGAAGAAAATACATGTTGTGGGAGACTAACGCAATTTAGATTTAGATTTGTTCAATGTACCTAGAAAAATGTTTGAACATGTATTTTTCATTAAAACGAGTGAGTTCTCCTAATTGAACTCTGATATTTGAAGGGGTGAAAAACTCAATTCCACTAAAAACTGTTTGAATTGTTAGTAATGCTGTTGGCGATGAGGTACAATCTATAGTTTTTAGGATTTTTGGCTTCTGACCACTTTTGGATGATTCAACATTTCCCGGGTCAAATTGACCCGGGAACATCACGGCTGTATGTAAGACATGAAAATAACAGGAGGGTTTTCTTTGTCATACATGAAAATACAAACAGAAAATGTTGCGGCTTTGGAGCATTTAAAAAAACATTGATGCGGAGAATTATGAATTGTTTTTCCATTTTAGACTAAACAATGGTTTATTAATAAATAAGCAGAAAAATGCTAATAGAAGTATAGGTACAGATCGAAAACATACACCTATTGTGAACAGGAATACTTGACAGATAGTTTCTTAAGACAACTACACAAATAACATACTTTACTGCATGTTTTTGATATCAATAGATCCGAGCAGTATTTAGTGAGTCATGGTGTGAAGCATGAGGATGAATCAGAGTATGTGTGAGCGTTGCAAAAGATGTGATCAAATAATCCAATCCATCCATACACATTTGTATATATGTTTATATACCAAATTAGCCAAATGTATGATAATTCTATTCTGGGCACGAAGTGTTTTTAATTTCGTGTTGGTACGTTTTTAGATTCTGTCTGTAAAAAACATTCAAATCAGATCTTAATCGTATGTGTTTTTCTATTTTTAACCTCTTCTGATATTCACAAAAAAATACTGGTTGACTTTGTCACAGGTAAAGATTGGATGGTTTCTGTCATACATGATAACTAACAGCATATGTTCAGGATTTTAATGTAGAGAATTGTGAATTATTTTCCATTTTAGACTAAACAATGGTTTATCAATAAAGTCAGAACAAATAATGAAAGTAGAGGTACATGTCGAAAACATAGACTTGTAGACAGCAATACTTGATATTACATGTAGAATACCCCCAAAATAACATGCTTGAGTCCACTTTTTTTTTTATTATCAATAAATTTGAACGTATGAAGCAAATCTTTAGTTTGTTTGCAAAGTGACTTTTTAATCTGTGACTGCAGAGCTCTTTATCGGGGGGTTGTTGGGTCTTAAAAGAGACTCAGTGGATTCCCTCCAGGTCTACTTGGACTTGGCGGCCTTCTCGGTCTTCTTGGGCAGCAGCACCGCCTGGATGTTGGGCAGCACGCCGCCCTGAGCGATGGTCACCCCGCCAAGCAGCTTGTTGAGCTCCTCGTCGTTGCGGACCGCCAGCTGCAGGTGACGGGGGATGATCCGGGTCTTCTTGTTGTCGCGAGCCGCGTTTCCAGCCAACTCCAGGATCTCAGCGGTCAGGTATTCCAGCACAGCGGCCAGGTACACGGGGGCTCCGGCTCCGACGCGCTGCGCATAGTTTCCTTTGCGCAGCAGCCGGTGAACACGACCGACTGGGAACTGGAGGCCGGCACGAGAGGAGCGGGTCTTCGCCTTAGCTCGGGCCTTTGCTGCGGTTTTTCCTCTTCCACTCATGGTTAGATGCTTTTCGAGAAAGTATCGCCCAACATCCGGGACCCTCCTTTTATGTCCGCGTGACGGTTCTGACCAATAGAAAGAGGCTTTCAGCAGAAGCGCAGGGGGCGGCGCGTGAGGACTTTTTGGCGGACATTTCTAAACGAGTTTCCTCCAATGAGCAGCGGAGACCCGGCGGCGGGTCACGGCACGAGGATCTCCTGACCAATCAGGAGCCGGAGGTCTGCCGCCGCGTCACCGCCTCGCGGCCGGTCCCACCGCTTAAGAGCAGCGCGGGTCCTCTGGACAGCGTGTTCCTCCTCATCAGAGACCAGAACAAGAAGTCATGGCGCGAACCAAGCAGACGGCGCGTAAGTCCACCGGAGGCAAAGCCCCCAGGAAGCAGCTGGCCACCAAGGCTGCCCGCAAGAGCGCCCCGGCCACCGGCGGCGTGAAGAAGCCTCACCGGTACCGGCCCGGTACCGTGGCTCTGCGGGAGATCCGTCGCTACCAGAAGTCCACGGAGCTGCTGATCCGCAAGCTGCCCTTCCAGCGGCTCGTGAGAGAGATCGCTCAGGACTTCAAGACCGACCTGCGCTTCCAGAGCTCCGCCGTCATGGCGCTGCAGGAGTCCAGCGAGGCGTACCTGGTCGGCCTGTTCGAGGACACCAACCTGTGCGCCATCCACGCCAAGAGGGTCACCATCATGCCCAAAGACATCCAGCTGGCCCGGCGCATCCGCGGAGAGCGCGCTTAGCCCGTCCGCTGACCCGCCACCACAACGGCTCTTTTAAGAGCCACCTCACTGCCTGAAGAGAGCCTTCCTCTGCAACGCGTTGACCACACTGATATACTCTTACAAAGCCTAAATAATATGAAAGCTACATTACTAAACCTTTTATTTAATGCAACAGAATAACTCAAGAAATTACAATTCTACATTAAATCTGTATCCAAATTATTTTCACTTAGTAGTTCTATAATTAGTTGAATGCTTCAGCAGTCCAACTATTCTTGTAATCTTTATTAAACTTATTTATTTTCTATTTCTTCTGTATGTATTTTGGACCCTTTCAGCTACTTCATATATTAAGCTACAGAAACTTTTCAAATATTCAGCTTTTGAGTGCTATGACTTTTCATATTTCTAACTCTTCAACTGTTTATATTATAAATATTTTATGGTTATTAATTTGAATGGGATCACAATGGAGAAATCCTTCAACTTCAAAAGCTTTTAAGATATTCATACTTTCAGCTAATTCAATCATTTTTTAAAATGTTGACATAACCTTCAACTTTTACTGTATTTTCAGATATTTTTTATCTTTTCACATAATCAAATAATTAATATTTTTATGGAATAAATAATGAATGGTTTCCTATGGAGCGAAGCTTCAAATCCTCTAACTTTTTCAACTTTAAAAGCTTACAATGTCAGCATACGTTTAGCTACAGACACCATTTTACCTTTAAAATGTTGATAAAACGATTAGCTATAACTTTATAATTCAGCTTATTTTAATAGCTCTTCTAGTTATTTAACTGTCCCCGTTTTAGTTTTGTGTTTTTCCGCTCCTCCTGGAGTTTTCAATGGGTGTGTGTGGGGAAGTCTAGAGCTGTGAAGTCATCGCTTGAGGGGACAGCTGCGTCAGGATCAAGCCGAAATTATATTTGTATATCGTCACTACGGCCACAATTCTTACTCTTTAGGCATTATTTTTTGATAAAGTAGTAGAGAATCTTGTGCTTGTTGTAGAAATGGGACTATGGAATCCAACAGTTTCCCAGATTTTTCTAGAGAAGCCTTAACGAGCACCTTTCAACTTTTTTGAAGCAAGCAGGAACATTTTCTGAACTGCGATTAAACTCTCATTTCTTAACCCAAAAAATATTTAAGGACATGTAAACGTTCACAAAAGCCTTGAGTATCTCCTAATGTAAACATCTTTAGGATCAGAGTTATGATTCTCTGTCAAATCCAAATGTTCTGACAGGTTGCTTACATCAGATTCTGAGATGTCTGTCTCTCACTCACACAGGTGTTTCACGTTAGGCTAATCAGTGTCGGATCTCACACACACTCTTGTTTATCATACATTATGAACCACTAAACCAGGAGTGTCCAAAGTCCGGCCCGCGGTCAGATTTCATACGGCCCGCGACATCGGTCATATAATGTGTTATTTGTGGCCCGCCAGATCTGTCAGAATAAATAAATCATAAAAACTTGAAAGACGTAATTCCTCCTTTCTAATGTATCTGGCTCTGCATCCGTGGCGTGAACCCTTCTCGAAACCTATTTGCCATGGCGACGGCAAAAAAAAAGGAGAAAAGTTGACAGTCAGTGCGTTTACATGATGGTATAATTCGAATCTTGCTTTAGTCGGACTATGCTATCTTTTGGGGGATCTGCTGTTATCCCAATATACATGGCAGTGAGTAATTTGAATCATTGGCCTTTGAAAGCATGTCATATCCAATACGATAGGCGGCGCTGTTTTCATTACAACTCGTGGTGATACAGCCATTTCCGCTTGACCTCTTCACCACGACCAACAACAACATTTCGAGAAAGATGGCGAACAGAGAGCAAGGCGAAGCTAAATCCCTCTACTATTCTTCCATGGTGTTAATAGGAGTACAGCTAATGCAAATGGCGCTATTGGCTGAGTTGATAACGGAGAGAAGACACCGTCGCCGAAGGTACACGGAGAATTTAATTTATCGTCTCTTTCGACTTCCGGGTCACGACATGGGAGGGAGGGAGGGAGGGAGGGAGGAAGGCGGCAGGATCTCGAGCATGCGCAAAGACGCAAAGTCCAGTTCCTAATCCAATTCACCGTTACATGCCGCGATAGTCGAATTATCAACTGGATCGGATCGAGTTATCCAGGGGTGTTAATCGGATCGAAGTCGGACCGCACATAGTCCGACAAAGGTATTGTTAAGTTGTAATAGTTTATTTTGATAACATCTGCAGAGGTCTTATGTTTTAAATGAATACATATAGAAAGATATTATAATAGACAATATTAAGGAGAATATTGTTATTAATGTATTATGAAGCATAGGGGTAATGTTTACTCTATGCAAATGTAAATGGCAAGAATTAATGTATATTGCATGAGAGTGACTGTATGTTAGTATTATAGATTGACGAAGCCGGTTGAAATCCGTGAAGTGACTCACAATAACAAGAGACTTTTATTGTGAAGGTGACTTTTAATCCAGTCAAAAACGAGACGGGAATCTTATTGTGAAAGCGACTGAAACCGGAAGTGACGGTTTTGACCGTAAACAGGAAGGGTATGAGACTCCGTGTTTTGGAGAGATTCACTCTCTTTTCTCAGGTAAGCCCCGAAGGGAAGGTTGTGCTCTCGGAAGGTGCCGAGAGCCGGCAGCCTGGACACGAGGGAGAGCGCGTTGAATGTTTGATTCACATTTCCTGCCATTAAATGTTGATAACTTAATCCACCCGTGTCCGGAAGCCTGTTTCTCCACCATCTGCGTAGTGCCCCAGTTTCGAGAATACCTTACAGTATTTACATGAAACGGATAATTCGATTTCAGTCCGACTAAGCCAATAATTCGAATGCATGTAAACGCACTGACTGAGGGCCGCCGCTTTCAGGAGCGGTGGTAATTACTCGTGTTTCCCATACCATGAGAACAGAGTGGGGGTCCGCCCCACTGAAATGTTTTCTATAGCGCCAGATTACAACATGAGTAATGTCAGGTTGTTTTATTCAACTAAACGGTCATATATTATTGATCGTATCTACACAGCGGCATGTCATTTCTGTCTCTACGTGGTGGCGTTCACACTTCTCCTGGCTCTCGGTATCGCGG
This sequence comes from Pseudoliparis swirei, assembly GCF_029220125.1. Classification (NCBI taxonomy): domain Eukaryota; kingdom Metazoa; phylum Chordata; class Actinopteri; order Perciformes; family Liparidae; genus Pseudoliparis; species Pseudoliparis swirei. Next base: position 22,222,680 of record NC_079393.1, read on the forward strand.
CGGAGCTCCGCCCCCATGCACACAGACAGGTGCGCACATACAGGTGAGCGCGCTCCAACCAGCCGGCAGAGAGCGTCCAATATGTCGCGGGAACAGCAAACCGACACCTCTGCGTTCCCACGGTGGTGAAGACAAGTCGTCTCAGAGTCGCTCTCTGCTCCGGGTTCAAGAGCAGAGACGAGGTGGGGCGCGAGGGGAAATGCAGATTCTTTTATTTCAAGACCTTGTTTGAGAACTTCACATATTACAAACTACACGGACATGAAACTAAGTCATTAATAAATAAAGAGCGAAATGCCTGTCGCCGACTTTCGTGTAAATGTGTACGTTACGACGTTAACCGGTTACGCTGCGCATGCGTGACAGACGAGATTCTTGGAGATTTGCCAGGTGTTACCTCTCAGCGTTCCAGCTGTTGCCCTTCAAAACAAGAGCTCAACATTGAGCTTTATGGAGAGTGGCCGTATCAAGATAAAAGATGAATAGATATGCAGTGTCACGAACACTCAGTAAACTCTTTTGTTTAATTTTTCACAGGTTGCACTTTATTGATATTATCTTGAAAATGTATTCAGTGCAAAACAGGTTAATTGCAACGTTATGTAACTCATAGAAATGTAAGGTATTCTACATACAGCTTTTTCATTGTTAACTGACAATGAAAGGCAGACTTGGTTATATTATATGTGGTTACATTGTCATTTAAAAAATAAAAGTAATTGTGACAGTAAAAATAAATTGTTTTATAACAGTGTATTTTCATGTAACTTTTTTGGTTTAAAAAATGTCTAAAGGAACTATTGGCCCCCGGGCATCTGTACTTTATCACAATTGGCCCTAGTTGCAAAAAGTTTGGACACCCCTGGTTTAGGGAAATTCAATTCAGTTTATTTAATATAGCCCAATATCACAAATAACAAATTCTCCTCAGAGGGCTTTACAATCTGTATACATAAGACGTCCCTGTCCCAGGACCTCATATCGGATCAGGAAAAACTCCACGTGGAGTAAAAATATTCCGTATTTTAGGCCACCTCTAAAACTAAAATGTTGTTCTTGTATTTATGCAATTTATATGGGATGATGGACAACATAAACTGTGTCATTCTTTATGTACATTTTAAAATAGAGTCGGCACAATTCAGCCCATAATTCCACATCCAGGTTTATTCTGTTGAATTAGACAATTTACTAAAGCAATATGTAAATTAGGATTTACTGATATACCATAACTTCATACATGTTGTTATAGAATGTGTGTTATTGTTTAATAATTTACAATATTGTTTGGTAAGTGTCTGTGGATTATTATTTAATGGATTACTGTAACTGGTAAAATGAATCTTTCTGTGTGACAAGGAGCAGATCACTTGCAGCAAGGGATCCCCTTCCCCCGAAGTTCACACCTGGCTCGGAGAGAAGGGGGTAGCAGACAGAGCCATCCTGAGGACCCCTGTGATGCCATTCAGAGTAGGGGACAGAACGACACAGAGGAAGAGGGACAGATGACTTCAAGTGTCAAGGGGCGTGGACACGCTTTCAACACCGACGGACAGACAGCTCAGCCAATGAGTGGATTAGGACTAATGTTTTACCGAGACAGATTAACCAATGAGAAGGGAATATCTCCCCTGGGGCCCGGAACGCACGGGAGGTATAAAAACAGATGTTGACCAGAAAGACAAGGCTTTTGACCTTTTGGATGACGGCAGAGATGCACTGCATGCAGGTTAGCTGCATGTAGGCCGTTGATTCTGTGAGAAGCCCTCAGTTGAGGATTAGATTTAGTGAGCTTGACTTCTGTTAGACAGTTAACTGCTTTGGCGGTCTGTGGACGCAGTGATTCATGCTCCCTCAGCTGAGTTATACTCTCTATCGCAACCGTTATTGACCATTGGTAATATTTTCAATTAAACACCTTTTATTATAATTTGGCACTGTCCAGACTTTCTTTCTCGGTTCTGCACTCGAAGATTCTTGAAAACACAACAGTTCCCAGGTCCTTCTTCCAGCTAACTCTGGATCCGTCCACAGCAGTCACAGGAGCTAAAGTCCACAGACCTTCATGATTGACTCAAATGAAATCACGTGATGGCAGATAACTCAAGACATCTTTATTTGTCAAGCACTATTTCTCTTTAAAGACCATAATAGTGTAGTGTCTAGTGATGTTTTTCTCTAACCAAGACCTTAAAACTACGAAAGATCTTTGGCCGTGGTCTATTTCTCCATGAAGAAGTTTTAGGTGGGGCTTTAGGGATTTTTTTTTTTAAATCCTTCCTCCACGTCGTATTTGAACTGATTGACTTTTTTCCCTTTATACAGAAAGTCTGTCGATGTTTCCTTATTTATTTCTATCATTTGTATGTTGAGCCATGAAGGAGGAACAACGTTATCAAACAATTGGGCGGCATAGTACTACATTTAAGTTATTGATTAGCTTATGATTAAAACGTAACTTGTCAGGGCTGCTTTTAGAGTCTTACATGATTGTCTGCATGATTTATTTTTTATTAAGAACAGTTTGAATTGTTATTAGACATGTAATGCCTATGCCAAATTATAGTAATATTGGAATATTTGTAACTCAAAATGTATACATATTTATGCTATATATTATCAATATTAACAATTATAGTCATCATTTTTATTTCATTATGTTTAGTGACAGTTAGCAATTAAATATCAATATTAGACCCAGCTAATGTACCAACACTTTACTATCCATTATCCATCCATACCGCTTATCCTCATTCGGGTCGCTGGAGCCGATCCCAGCTGATGTAGATTTTTACACATACGACATCCCTGACCTTTCACCTCACATCGGATCAGTAAAAACTCAAAAAATAGAAAAAACCCTTTCAAAACGAAAAAGGGGAAGAAACCTTCAGGAGAGCAACAGGAGGATCCCTCTCCAGGATGGACAGAACAATAGATGTCATGTGACCAGAAGGAATCATTACAGAGTAACAACACATTCAATGAGTATGACAGAGTGTATGAATAGTTGGTAGTAGGCATGGACCACGATCCAGACCTGGCACAGAACGAAGAGAATGACTGTTACCATGGAAACGTTGACATGCGAGTTGTATGGGGAGGACCTACTTTCCTTTTTTTTTGTCGCAGAATTAACTGCTCAAGAAATTTAAAGAATCAAAAAGACCCGTAAAATTACACGGTTTTCAAGATTTGTCTTTCTACGGGAGAACGTGGATCAACGTGAAGAACTACGAACTGCAGACAAGTCCCGTCAGCTCGACGGAAAAGGATGGCGGTAGTTCAGCGGCCAACCGCATGCAGCAGCTGAGCCAGCCGCTGCGTTCACTATGATGAGTACATGCATTACTTATAAAGTAACTTACAAAGGGCCATGAAGTCTGTTGACATTCTTCAAAGAGGATAACATCACATTTTATTTGCATAGCGCCATAAATGGTACTCAAGGAACTTTGAAGACAAAATAGAACAGCAAAACAAAACCAGATGATTATTGTGAGAAACTAGTACAAATAACTAGTGTCACAGGCTAATTAAAGATTTTTAATAAATGTGTTTTTAAGTGACATTTTGGACCCACTTCAGTTCGCTTACCAACCTGGCATCGGGGAGGATGACGCCGTCATCTTCCTGCTTCAGCGATGCTTTTCACCTGGAAAAGGCTGGAAGCACTGTGAGAGTCATGTTCTTCTCCAGTGCCTTCAACACCATCCAGCCTTTTGCTTCTGAGGGACAAGCTGTTCCAGACTGGGGTGGACCACCACCTCACTGCATGGATCCTGAACTACCTAACCAACCGTCCACAGTATGTGAGGATACAGGGATGCGAGTCAAACCGGGTCTTCTGCAGCACAGGGGCTCCACAAGGAACGGTTTTGGCTCCATTCCTCTTCACCAAAAGTCAACGATGACGGGGAATACAGAGAACTGAACCAGGACTGTTTGGAATGGTGTGGTGCCAGCGGAACCACCTCCACATCAACTCCAGTAAGACCAAGGAGCTGGTGGTGGACTTCCGCCGTGGTAAAGGCACTCCTCCGGTACCAGTGAGCATCCAGGGACTGGACATTGAGATTGTACAATCTTATACCTGGGTGTTCACCTGACCACGCACATGCGCTTTATAAAAAGGGACAGAGCAGACTGAGGTCTTTGAGTGCAGGGAGCACTCCTGAAGACCTTCTTTGACTCTGTGGTGGCATAAGCCATCTTTTATGGAGTGGTCTTCTGGTGCAGCAGCATGGCAGCGGCTGACAGGAAGAGGCTGAACAAGCTGATGAAGGTCAGCAGCATGCTGGGGTGTCCTCTGGATACTGTGGAGGTACTGGGGGACGCGTGGATGATGGCAACGCTCTCGTCCCTGATTAACCACACCTCCCACCCTATGCATGATACTAGCAGCTGTGCACAGCTCCTTCAACCACCGGCTGATTCATCCCCAGTGTCTGAGGAACCACAAGTCCTTCCTTTCTGCTGTCAGGCTGACCAACAAACCACAGTAGATCGCTGGAGATCTTGGCACTCAGCACTTTATCCTGGACACTTTAACCTGCTGAAAATTCCCCTTGCGCATGTAATTATTTTCCTCTGTATATTTAGTATTAGTATGTAGTATTGTTACAAATATTTTTACCGTTTTATTTGCCTTTTATTAATGCTCTAATGTGCACCCGCTGCTGTGATCCCGCATTTTCCCTAATGTGGGACTAATAAATATCTAATAACGTTCCAATGTGCTTTAAACTACAAAATGAGGCCTCTGTTCTTATATAGACAGAGCAGACATCTGATTGGACAAAACTCCTTAGAACCAGCTGCAGGCTGAAAGCAGAGAAACAGAAGACAAAATAAGCGAATGGAGAAAATAATGCAAAACGGTTACATTAAATGAACGATTCAAAAAAAGTGATAAACAGTTGTTATCCAGTCATTGCTATATTAACTAGGGAGCAGATTAAGCTACAACAAAAACTAATAACTAGACAGCGGTGGCAAATCGATTCAGTTCAAGTTATCAGGATGACAGCTCTTAATATATTGTGTGTGGCCCTTAAAATGACCTTTGGTTTTGGGTTGCCAGTCAGAGTTTAACCCCCGAATCCGTAGAGGGTGCGTCCCTGCCTCTTCAGGGCATACACCACATCCATGGCGGTCACCGTCTTCCTCTTGGCGTGCTCGGTGTAGGTGACGGCATCACGGATCACGTTCTCCAGGAACACCTTCAGCACTCCGCGGGTCTCCTCGTAGATCAGACCGGAGATACGCTTCACTCCACCGCGGCGAGCCAGACGGCGGATAGCGGGCTTGGTGATTCCCTGGATGTTATCACGGAGGACTTTACGGTGACGCTTAGCGCCTCCTTTACCGAGTCCTTTCCCTCCTTTGCCTCTTCCGCTCATCTTCACTGTAAGTCTTTCAACAAGGTGACCAGCAGTTCACACGTATCTATATCCAATCTGAGGACGTGATAGAAGACATGGAGCGAGCTGTTCTTCTTCTTCGTTGGTTAACATGAAGGTTAACATGAGACTCTTTGGTGCTTTAGCGCCACCTGTTGTTGCTTATATACAAGCTAGTAACACGTTTGTTAGTCAATATTGTACTTAAAAATGACACTAACGTAGAGTATCAAAACCAGGCACGTGCACAGATAGAGCCCTAGTGGTGCTCAAGCACCAGCCCTTTTGCCCTGGATGAGTAAAGTGCCCTTTTTGCTGGAGCCCACTTTTTCATTCATCAATATTTAAGAATAAAAGTTACTCTCTCTGTCATCAAGTCCCCCTAAATGTGTTTTAATATCCGACGGGGCATTTATTTGAGTTCTTGTGAGAATTTCGCCCCGACATGCTCCGCGACGCTCACGAGCCCCTCCCCCCCCCGCCCGTCTCCCCCGCCCCTCTCCCCCCCGCCGTGCCCCTCCTCCTCCTCCTCCTCCTCCTCCACTTCCTCCTCCGCGCAGTGCTCCTCGCGCTACTAAACGGCTGCACCTCCTTCTCCTCTGACCCGCAGCATCAGACCAACAGGTCATGACGGTGTTTGTCCCCTGACGTTTTGTGATAAATCAACCACAACATTAGCGCTGCTGAAAACATGACGTCACAACTGATCCGACGTTTCCTAAAAAAATAAACAAACAAAAACTCACGAAATCCGTGATTTCAAAGTCTTGTCCAGCTGTTTACTGACGGTAGTTATGTTTAGAGAATAGAGAGAGGAAGAGAGAGGAGAGAGAGAAGGAGAGAGAAGAGAGAGAGAAAAGAGCGAGAGAGAGAGAAGAGAAGAGAGAGAGATAATTCTTATTCCGTTCTATTTAACGGGCTAGTCTAGGATTTGCGTGGTCAGACTGAAAAAAAAAATCATACGGCCTCTCTTATTCAGAGGGCCGGGCCAAATGTGGAGGCGGGCCGTATCCGGCCCACGGGCCTTAGTTTGAGGAACACTGCTCTTGGCTGTTGATGTCTATCAATATCGCTCATTTTGAAAATGATGTCAGAGGGCGATACGGATCCGTATCAGACCAAGAGGGCGATACGTGGCTGGCATGACGACCCATGAGTCAATCAGAACGCTTGTACTGTTGTTGCTATATAATAATTCATCTTTATTCAGAAAGAAAATGAAAGCTAGTGGTCTGATGCTGCCAGAGGAAACGCAGGTAGAGGACAGCTTCATCAGTGTATTGCTGCTCATGCTTCAACTCTTTCAGATTTTTTTTTTGGCATTGGGTGCCCTTTTTTTTGGTTTGAGCACCTGCCCCCCAAAATGTCTGTGCACGTGCCTGATCAAAACTATTATCATATTTAATAGTACTTTGTACTAGTCTCTCTTTCATATGGTTCTCAGCCTTTTTTAAGTTATCTACTCCTCTGGAATTTATATTGTATTGGACATTTATTAAATATCTATTTTAAAGGATTTAAAAAAAATTGAAACTCTCATAAACGCCGGCGGGCCAATTGACCCCCCCCCCCCTACCCCAAAACAAAAACTCTTCGGATCTACACGATTCACGTAAGTCACCTATTTTGGTTTCAAAACGGCGAATTTCGCCGAAAGTTGAGGGATTCTCATGCCTGATCTATCGGTGATAAACGATCAATATCAATAATTTAGTCAAAATGTGTTTTAGGACTAGAACAGACATAACTCCCTGGACATATTTATTTTCAACTCATTAGATTATAACTTCATATTTTGTGCACATCAGGAATTGATCTCCTGATCACTCCGCTCCTCCGCGCTCTACACTGGTTACCGGTGGCTGCTCGCATCCGCTTCAAAACACTGGTTCTGTCGTACCGTGCTCTAGACGGATCGGGCCCCGTCTACATCCGGGATATGGTCACACCGTACACCGGCACGTTCACTACGCTCGGCAACAGCCAACCGACTTGTGACTCCTCCACTTCGAGCTAAACCACTCGAAATCCAGACTGTTTGCTGTCCTGGCTCCTCAGTGGTGGAACGAGCTCCCCACTGACATCAGGACAGCAGAAAGTCTCTACATCTTCCGCCGGAGACTGAAAACACACCTTTTCCGACTATATCTGGAATAAAAGACAGATTTGCACTTCAGTTTGTACTCTAGGTTGAAATGCACTTATTGTAAGTCGCTTTGGATAAAAGCGTCTGCTAAATGACATGTAATGTCATGTAAAGGAAGTGATCTTTAGAAGAGGTGGGTGGCTCTTAAAAGAGCCGTTGAGGTGGTCTTCTCCAGCAGGTTTACTTGGAGCTGGTGTACTTGGTCACGGCCTTGGTTCCCTCAGACACCGCGTGCTTCGCCAGCTCGCCGGGCAGCAGCAGGCGGACAGCGGTCTGGATCTCCCTGGAAGTGATGGTGGAGCGCTTGTTGTAGTGAGCCAGACGAGCGGCCTCACAGGCGATGCGCTCAAAGATGTCGTTCACGAAGCAGTTCATGATGCCCATGGCCTTGGAGGAGATGCCGGTATCGGGGTGGACCTGCTTCATCACCTTGTACACGTAGATGGCGTAGCTCTCCTTCCTGGACTTGCGCCTCTTCTTGCCGGTCTTGGTCACGGTCTTATTGACGGCTTTCTTGGAGCCCTTCTTGGGCGCTTTGACGGTGGCTTCAGGCATGATTGACTGATTCTTCCGAGTGAAAAGATATCTCCTGGAGCTCAGGGCGGGGAATATATATCAGCTCGATGCAAACGAGGCTGTGCTGTTGCTTGCGTCGGATTGGCTGTTTAGCGGAGCATGCGCAGAACAAGATGTTATTCTGTGCTCCCTCACACAATTGACCTACTTTTGAGACACGGTTGTAGCGGGACCCTAGATCTCTGAATCACGTCACGTGGTGTTACTTAGCCAATCAAGAAGGCGTATTTTGATAACGTTGCGAATCGAGTGAGATATACACACACCAGAGAGACTGGAGGAGGAGAGGCCAAACTGTCATAAAAAACTGTATAAAGTGAAACAGCGAAACCAGTCTTTAACCTCTTCTATGTTCATTCATTACAAAGGAAGTTAAAAACGAGTACGTCTCATGTGTTCAGAGAACATCACGATTATTAAAAGCTGACTAAAGTGAAATTAAGTAATTTATTTTAAGATTAAAAAAATGTGAAACTTATGAGTAATGCTTTTTAGAATCCATCCCTTATTTTAATTAAAAAAGAGAAGAATATTAATTTATTTTTGGAGTTAAGTCTGTATATTACATTATCGTAAATATCGGTTTTGACGCCAACAATAATTCCTAATGATTACATTTGGACAAATCTAATTAAATATCTGGAATTTCCTATTTTTTTCTCTCCTGGCTTTTGAGTTGTTAATGATAGAGTATTCAGACCCCGTCTGTTAAACATATCTAAGGTCTTAACTCATAACGACGAATTAAAAACATATTTGTACATATTATAGACATTATATTGACAAATGTATGTAATAAAAAAAGAGGTTAAAGGTTAGAGCTGGAGATCAAAAACGTGTTTGTGTGCATGCAATGTGAGAAAACAAAAACAACTTGATTTAACTGTAAAATCTGATTTCATGCTGACAAGTATGACAGTGCTAATTTATAATTGACTGGCAGTACATTGGATGTGTTGTAATTATTTAAGTATATTTAACTTTACTATGTTATGGTTTGCAACACAAATGTAATCTTGAAAGAAAAAGTGGATTTTAGGATAATCGGGGTCTGAATAGGTGCTTAGTAAACTTTATTGATCTCTTGAAAACAATGTTTTTGAGTTTTCTCTCAGATGTATTGGAACGGACTGAGGGACATGTACTATTAACCTGTTATAAGTGTTATTGTGTTCACAGGAAGACGTTCTCTATAGATAAGATTAGTAATGGCAATTACGGAGTTCAGTGAAGGTCTCATGACCTCTGTAGCTGTTCCCGAATAAAAGATAATAACGAATATATATCTTAGCTTTTCCTGACCCAGGGTCGCAACAGTATCTTGGATGTGTATGTAATAAAGGCTTTATTTAACCCTCCTGTTATGTTCGTTTCTTACATGCAGCCGTGATGTTCCCGGGTCAATTTGACCTGGTTAATGTTGAATCATGCAAAAGTGGTCGGAAGCCAAAAAATCCTAAAAACTAGTTTTTACCTCATCACCAATGTCATTACTAAAAATGCAATCAGTTTTTAGTGGAATTGAGTAATTCACCCCTCCAGAGATCAGAGTTCAATCAGGATAACTCACTAATTGTAATGAAAAATACATGTTCAAACTATTGTTTAGGTACATTGGAAAAATCTAGATATAAATTGCATTCTTTTTCATGGAGATGAGATACCTGTGCTGTTCAGGGTCATATTATCCCACTCACTCAAAATCAAGCCAAATGAGTCATAAAGGATTTGTATTGAAAGTAACCTTTAGATGTTTATATAGAATGTTAAGATGATATATTATAAAAGATGACCAAAGACTAGCTTGGAGTCATCATGGAGAAGTCGTTTTATCGGACGTCGTAAGAGTTAATTATTTTCATTTACAAGTTTAACTTTGCGTTGAGCGATGGTGTGAGCTTTGGGCACAGGAGCCAAAACACCCGTCATTCTACAAACACCTCAGCATAAATGTGGCTGCTGTTAATGAGAATAATAAAAGGAAAATACTCTTAAAGATGGTGTGGGTGGCTCTTAAAAGAGCCTTTTATAGGAGCGTAGTTGTCCAGCCTGAGAGCAGCTCACTTCTTCTTGGGTGCTGCTTTCTTGGCTTTGGGCTTCACAGCCTTCTTGACGGGGGTCTTCCTGGCTGTGGGGGGCTTCCTCGCAACCTTGGTGGGGCTCTTCAAGGGCTTTTTGGGGCTCTTTGCGGCCTTCTTTGGGCTCTTGGCCACTGCTGCGGGTTTCTTGGCCACTGCTGCGGGCTTCTTGGCCACTGCTGCGGGCTTCTTGGCCACCGCTGCGGGCTTTTTGGCCGCTGCGGGTTTCTTAGCCTTCTTCGGGGACTTCTTTGCGGCTACAGGTTTCTTGGCTGCCGCTGCTTTGGGCTTCTTGGCAGCTGCGGGTTTCTTCGCTGCGGGCTTCTTGGCAGCGGGAGCGACTTTCTCCTGCTTGCTGATCTTGAAGGAGCCGGAGGCCCCGGTCCCCTTGGTCTGGACCAGCGTCCCCTTGGTCACTAGGTTCTTGATGGCGGTCTTGACGCGGGACTTGTTCTTGTCCACATCGTATCCTCCGGCGGTCAGAGCCTTCTTGACGGCGGCAGCAGACACGCCGCTCCGCTCCTTGGAAGCGGCCACAGCTTTGACGATGAGCTCCGCCACGCTGGGACCAACCTTCTTCGGCTTGGACACCACCTTCTTCTTGGCTGCTGCTTTGGCCGGCGCAGCGGCTTGAGCTGGAGCTGATTCTGCCATTTTGTTCCGTTGATGCTCAGAAAACACGAGAGTGAGACTGACTGGTGAAGAGCTGCGAGCAGGGGGCGGTACTTAAAGCCTCCATGAGAACCGTGGAGACTCAACCCAGCCCGGGACTCCTCTGAGCGCTCTGAAAAACGACTCACTTGTGTTTTCTCTTCGCTGATAAAAGACTAAAACTACACGTGGAACAAGTACTGAAGGCTGACGGCGAAGGGAGCCGAAAGAGGACTTGTTTCTCTCCATCTTGAAGTCATGTAGAGCTCCGATAATGTCTGTATTGTGTTTGAGGAGCCTCCAAATCTCACCTACTCACCGCCGTGGAGAGCGCTGATCGGAGCATTTTCCGACTCATTTATGTCTTTAAATGATTTTAAATATTTCAGATATCCTTCAAAATCCGTTCTCCAACTCGTCAACAAGTTTGTTTCGGGTGTCGATGGAAAAACAATCGTCTGATGTGGATCAGTTTGTAATAAACTGAAGTTATTATGAGAGCAGCAAACACACTGATGGTGGTCGAGGCTCATGGTGCAGACTTCCTATCAGAGCTGCCTGATGTGAACATGTCCTCAGATGAATAGTTATTATTTATTTAATACATCAGTGGTGAAGATTAGAAAACGTCATGGAGTGTCAACCAGTCTTTAAAAAAGGAACTTTTTATATAATTGGGAGCTTGGCAGGAAATTTGGAATAATGACACTTGACCAGAAATTGAGATGTTACTTTTTTGGGATAAGTTTGGTTTGGACATAAAAGACGTAATGCCACTTTAGACATAATGAACAAACAGGATGAAGAGCAGTGTGGTGGATTTGAGGGAGCATCGAAATACTGTTAAGAGAAAAGAGACAAACAAGTACACGGTAATTATTGATATATATATTGAATGAAACCAGTTAAATATATCAGGATATCATTTATTTTAATTTAATTTTCAATAACATTCTTTATAATAAAGTGCAGGTGAGGACGGACTAACATTTAGATTTGTAATGTGTTCAACATTTACAGCAGTTCAGAGACAATATTTAGTATTTCATCAACAGACATTTGATACACAATACCCAACACAAGAATAGTTATTATAATACGAACCTGAATGATCCACTTCAGAACTCTGGACCCGTTGCAGCACAACTTCTATACTTTGGTCCTTATGTTTTATATCACTTGGAGCTAAAGTCTCCCTGAACTCAATCAATGTATTTCTAAATATTTAGTGCTCTATTATATAATAGGAACTACAAAATTATCAACGCATTCAAAACGATAGCATCTGGTATTCCTGAAAGCATTGATTTGGGATGTGGCTGTATACATTATTAGATCAATGTTATGAGAAAGTTCAATGCCAGTTGACTGAACTGGAATTAAGTTAAATACTGATGTTACGCAGACATAACTTGGAAAAGCCCGTAATTAATTATAAAGTGTGGAATCATTTACATAGTGTGGTTTAGCACATTATATGGTTCACACCTGACTCATGGTTAGATACAGTTGAACATCTGGGAGTTCAGTGTAAAATGATATAATATATATGTGGCTCAAATCAAGGTAAACAACACCGGAACCACCGGAACAATTAACAAGGTGTGACGCACACGAAACGTTATGGTCACGTTGTTGTTTTATTTTTGAATGAACACGTGTGTGTGATGTGTAGTACCAGCTGTGCCCAGGAGATGTCAGTGCAGCGCTGTGGTTTCAACATGTATGTGCGCGAGCAACGTCTGAATGAGAAGTTACATCCAATTGTCTGGCTGTGGATCATCATCATTGAATTAGTTTGACATGGTGGCAGCCTATGAAATGCAAACCAAATAATGAAATACAACTTTTGAAGAAAAGAAAATATATCTACTTACGGTCAGAGAGTATTTCACGCTCAGAGAGGACTGTTTAAAGTAGAGATGGAGGACACATGGTAGCCTACACACCTATTTAAGAACCAAAACAAATAGATACAATATAATACATTATACATTACTATACATTATTTTGCTTACATACATTGCAAACATAAAATGGAAATAGCCAGGCAAAGTATAAGTGTCTCCTTAAGTTACAGTTATTTAGTCGATTACGGACTTGGGAGGAGCTGGAGCAGACGCGTGGAAGCGTGACAAACGACACAAGGTTTGGAGGATTAGTTTCAGCGGAGTGTACATACACTGACCTGTGACTGGACTAAGGATGGGAGGCGATAGTGATGGAGAGGGTGGGAGTGAGGATATGGATTATAATAGCTGGACTGAAGTGGGGAATAAGAAACGAGCCAGGAGTCGTAGCAGTAGATCTGGTAGTAGTGGGGACGGGAGAGAGAAAAGCAGGAGGATGAGGGAGAGGATTGCAGAGAAGGAGGGGTTCAAAATAATTGTGAGATTCAAGGACGGAAATGACATTCGGAAAATAAGCCCGGTTGCGCTGACTCGCGGGTTGAAGGAGAAAGTTGGCGAGATTGTGATGGCGAAGGTGCTGGCTGATGGCGGATTGTTGATCCAGTGCAAGGACGAGGGGCAGAGAGGGAAAGCAATGAAGCTGAAAAAAGTGTGCAATATAGTGGTTGAGAGCGTGAAGAAGTTAAATGATGGGCCCTTTGTTAGAGGCGTGATATACGGTATCCCAGTGGAAGAGAATGTGGAGGAACTGAGAGCAAGTATTAAAGGGGGTAAAGTTATAGGGATTAAACGTCTGCAGGCAAGACGAGGTGGAGAAAGGGTGGACAGTTTGTCAGTGCTGCTAGATTTTGAAGAAAGGGTGTTGCCTGACTCAGTTACGGTGGGGTATTTAAGGTATAGAGTAAGAGCATATGTCCCACCACCTTTGAGGTGTTTCAAATGCCAAAAGTATGGCCATATTGCGGCAGCGTGTAAAGGGAAGCAAAGATGTGGAAAATGTGGAGGGGAACATGACTGTGGGAAATGTGAGGCTGGGACAGAGCTCAAATGTGCAAATTGCGGAGGTGCACACAGTGTGGCCTATGGTGGGTGTGAAGTGAGAAAGAAGGCAGTGGGAGTGCAGCAGCTGAAAGTGAAAATGAATATATCGTATGCAGAAGCAGCAAAGAGGGCTCAGAGGGAAAGTGGGGGGGAAAGAGGGGGGGAGATGTAGTAAGGAAGGAACCGGCTCAACAGCCAAGTGAACAACTATCGACTAAGAGTCAAAGGGAAGATGAGAATATAATGGCAGTAAATAAGGAGAACTTTGTGTTTTTCATGGCATAAGTGGTTAACTGCACATTCCAGGCAAAAGGGAGATCTGAGAAAATTGAAATAATAGTAAAAAGTGCAGCAAGATACTTAAATATTCACGGAATAACTGGGATGGCGGTACAGGAAGAGCTTAGGAAACAGGTGCAGTTAACCAAAGAATCATGCTCACAGGATTAATCATCATGTTAATTCTACAATGGAATGCTCGGAGTTTGTTGGCAAATGGACAAGAATTCAAAAAATATGTTGGAGATATGCCTAGTAAGCCAGATGTCATATGCATACAGGAAACATGGTTAAAACCAAATTTGGACTTCAGACTAGCTGGATATGCGTGTGTTCGGTGTGATAGGGAGGGTGGTCAGGGAGGAGGATGTGCCACATTTATTAGTGAAGACGTCACATTTAGAGAGGTGAAGATAGGGACCGAGCTCGAATATGTAACTGTGGAGATCTGGGCAAGGGAAGGAGAGGTCATAGTTGTACATTTTTATAATCCCTGTAAAAAATCAGAGGTGAACAGATTGGCACAAATTGAAAGGATAGGTGGCAACAAGGTGGTGGGATGTGGAGATTTTAATGCACATAGTACATTATGGGGTGGAGCAAGAACAGATCTCAATGGGGAGGTAATGGAAGAATTACTAGAGGAACACAATTTGGTTTGTTTAAACGATGGCAGAGGGACTAGATTAGATGTGCACACAGGGAACATGTCGGCGCTAGACTTAACCATTGTATCTAGGAGTTTAGCAGGGATATGCGAGTGGGAGGTAGAAGAGGAAACATCAGTGGGCAGTGATCATTTTCCAATAAAGTGTAAAATAGCATTACAAAGGAGGAAGGAACAGAGAGAGTGGATAGGTAAGTGGGTGTTTAATAGGGCAAAATGGGAACTTTTCAAATATAAATGCGAGCAAGAAATGGATAAAATAGACTTAAATGAAGATATTGAGGAGATTGATACAAAAATGACAGTTGCAATACTGGAAGCAGCGAATCAAACAATTTCTAAAAGTAAAGGAAGGATGAAAAGAAAGGCAGTCCCCTGGTGGACTGAGGAGTGTGGGAGAGCAGTAAAAGAAAGGAACAAAGCTCTGAAGGTATTAAGAAGATCGCATAATTTCCAAACTTTAATAGAATACAAACACGCACAAGCAAAGGTTCGTAGAATCATTCGTAAAGCAAAAAGGGAAAGCTGGCAGAATTATTGTAGCAGAATTGGAAGAGCAACACCTGTGGGAGAGATTTGGGGGATGATTAGAAGCATGAGAGGAATTAGGAAAGTGTGGCAGTATCTAGTGTTGAAGAGGGGGGAGGAAACAGCAGCGTCAGATGGGGAGAGGACAGAGATGATTGCAAAAGCACTAACAGAAATCCACAGCTCTGACAACCTGACGGTAGAAGGTAAGAGAGGACGGGAAAGGACGCAATCAGCTCACCCCGATATTCTTGGAAAGAGAGACGATACTAATAGTCCTAGTGATGCCCCATTTACCTTAGAGGAACTGAAAAGAGCAATAGAAAGAGGAGGACTTACATCACCAGGAAAGGATGAAATTTGTTATATAATGCTTAAGCATTTAGGTAGTATAGCAATGATGAAATTGTTATTTTTTTATAATAAGATTTGGCAAGTGGGGACACTACCTAGGTCTTGGAAAGAAGCTGTGATTATCCCAATCAGGAAACCAGGTAAAGATTCATCAAACCCAATGAATTACAGACCCATAGCATTAACATCCCATGTAGGTAAAATAATGGAAAGAATGATTACAGATAGATTAGGATTTTATATGGAGTCCAGGGGAATGATATCACCTCATCAAAGTGGATTTCGGAAAGGTAGAGGTACTATGGACCCAATTATTTGTTTAGAAACAGAAATCAGGAAGGCCCAGGTGAATAAGGAGTCAGTGATGGCTGTGTTCTTTGATGTGGAAAAGGCTTATGATATGGTTTGGAGGGAAGGGTTATTGATAAAATTAAATATGATAGGAAGTGGGGGGAGAACATATAATTGGATTAAAGATTTTTTAATGAACAAGTTTATTCAAGTCAGAATTGGGGCAGCACTATCTAGACAAACCTGGTAGAGAATGGTACACCACAGGGTAGTGTCATTAGTCCGATACTGTTCTCCATCATGATAAATGATGTTTTCCTTCAAGTCCAGGGTGATATTGGCCGATCTCTATTTGCTGATGATGGTGCACTGTGGAAGAGGGGGAAGAACATAAATCACATTTGAGGTAAAGTACAAGAGGCTGTGAAAGTGGTAGAAAGATGGTCTTATTCATGGGGATTCAAATTTTCTGTGGGGAAAACTAAAACAATCATGTTTACTAGGAAAAGAGGAGTTGATGCTCAGATAAAGATGTACGGACAAAAGATTGAACAAGTGAGAGTTTTTAGGTTCCTTGGTGTGTGGCTCGATGATAAATTAACATGGAATGAGCATATTCAGAGGATAGTAAAGAAATGTAAAACGATTCTAAATGTAATGAGGTGTCTAACAGGGTCAGAATGGGGAGCTAGCAGGGCTGCGATTAAAAATATGTATATCGCTCTGATGAGGTCAGTCCTTGATTACGGCTGTGTCGTGTTTGGATCAGCTGCAAAAACTTCACTGAAGAAGCTGGAAGTGTTGCAATCCCGAGCTCTGAGACTGTGTTGTGGTGCTTTTAAGACCAGCCCTGTGGCTGCTCTGCAGGTGGAGATGGGTGAAATGCCGCTGCATTTGAGACGCAAGCTCCTAAGTATGAATTACTGGGCCAACCTGCAAGGGCATTCTAGAGAAAATCATCCAACAAAAAAAGTACTTCTGCCATGTTGGGAAAGAGACAGGGCCAAGCAGGAGTGTTTCGCATGGAGCAGTGAAAAATTAGCCAAAGATATGTCATTGGATCAGATAACATTCACCCCTGCAATACCGTTATCAATTACACCACCATGGCTATTTCCCTCAGTGTCAGTTGATCTTTATTTTTTAGACAAAGACCAAGCATTTAAAGACAATAATAACGTGGCAGGAATGGTGGAGGATAGACTGGAGACGACATACTTATCATTTATTCCAGCATTTACAGACGGATCAAAAGACCCTGATACAGGGAGAACTGGGTTTGCAGTCACCATACCGTCCTTAAGATATGAAGTTAAAAAGAGAACATCAGAGCATCTGTCTGTGCATACAGTGGAGACGTTGGCCATCTTAACAGCACTGCAGTGGGTAGAGGAGGTTCGGGTCGAAAAAGTCATTGTCTGTTCAGATTCTAGTTCAACACTATCCTCATTACAATCATTCACTTCACATAGCAGGCAGGATTTAATTAATGAAATATATGAAACACTGTTCCGTTTAAAAAATATGGGTGTTGTCGTAGCATTTATGTGGGTACCAGCACACAGGGGGGTGCAAGGAAACGAAAGAGCAGATACACTAACAAAACAAGCGTTAGAAAGGCAGCACAAGACGGACATTTTACACAGCAAAGCAGAAGTTAAAACAATTATCAAAAGAAACATCATTAAGGAATGGCAGCATAGTTGGGATGTAGGGGAAACAGGAAGACATCTGTATTCTGTGCAGAGGGAAGTTGGCAAAGGGAGGCCAGCTAGAAGAAGCACCGCAGAAGAAAACATGTTTACCAGACTGAGGATTGGGCACACAAGGCTGAACAAAACAATGCATCTAGTAAATAAACACCCAACAGGACTATGTGAGCACTGTCAAGTACCAGAATCTGAAGAACATATCATTTGTCATTGTCAGAAATACACACTTGAGCGACACATGTTGAAGAGGAAGCTGGGAGTGGAGGAACTAAATCTAACAGATGCGTTAAAATTGGGGGCAGGACAGGTATTACAATATTTGAAAGAAACAGGATTAAGCAATAGAATTTAAAGCACTGACATTTTTGAATCTCCCTTTTGTTTTGTTTGTTTTATTGATTTTGTTTTGTGGGTATTTTGTTGGGTTTGGTTTTGTTTGTTTGGTTTTGTAAGGGGATAGGGTACTCTGGTCCACACTCCACTACAGTAGGTGGCGGAAATGCACCGTTCACTGGATGCCATCCGCCTAAAAATTTAAAAAGAAGAAGAAGAAGAAGAGGAAGTAGTTTTTGGCAGGGAACCGACTGTCTGCTATCGTTGCGTTGTCGTGCTATCCAGCTAGCTACTTAGCTCAATCAAACCGCAATACAACCGCTGAAGTGGGGGTCAGGTGAGATTGCACACATTGAATAGGCAACGTTACGGTTCCCCAATTGAGCTCGTTGGTTTTACGACCTCAATAAGTGGTTTCCGGCGACATCGAACCAGCGACGGTAACGTTGGCTAGCTTAGTTGGGCAAATATCAACGATTTTAATTTCCTTTCAATGATTCAAATTGCACATGCAGTGCTTGCAGTTTGTTTTAAAGTCACACAGTGGTGACTTTGTGCTCTATAGTTGACACTTTTGAGCAGCAAACGACGGTGAGATTAGTTTAGCCAGACGGACAGCTTTAGCTTCCCTCTCGCTGTTGCCAGGCAACAGCATTCTCCGCTGGGCGTCTGGGGTAAAGCCTGTAATTACATTAGTGGAGCAAAACCACGCGCTGTCGTCACTGTATCGTATGGCAACTTATTTAGCGCATGTCCTTAAATTATCATATTGCTATCCTAAAACATCTGACACATTAAAGTGCATGTTCCTTTCTGTCGGCGCCTGTCTGTGTGTCAGGGTCTACAGGTGGCACCATGTTGGTCCCTATATTCACACTGAAGCTGAACCACAAGATTAACCCTCGCATGGTGACTGTTGGGAAATTTGATGGAGTCCACCCATGCCTTACTGCAGCCACACAGGCTGGAAAGGTGAGGGAAACATAATGTTGTTGAATTCGTATGACGCAGAAAGTATAGGGCAGAGTGTGGTTTCTGTCTTAGTCTATGAGCATTCTTCCATCTTTGATTTTCTCCGTTATTTGTTTACACATCCCTCTGGTGTGGCCTTGTCATAACATTGTGGAAAGAGAGTGACCACATTCTGAACTTGTATTTACTTGCCTAAAATCAGACATTATTGAGTGGGTGAATTGTCTCCTTGTCTTATGTTCATTACAGCACTTATTCACTTTTGATTTTAGAATACATTTCATGCTTCTACTTACTATAAATCGTGTACACTGTATGTTTCCACCTCATGTCCTGAATTCACTCTGTTTCTCTCTGTTAGGTTTTTATCCATAACCCTCATGCTCGTGGTCAAAGACCTGTGGCCCACCGCCTGAGCCACAGCACACAAGACTCTGACATCTCGCTCCTCAACATCAACCAGGCAGTCACATGTCTGACGGCAGGAACGCTAGGACCAAACACCACTGGGGATACGCTGTTGGTGGGATCCCAGACCAGCCTACTGGCCTATGATGTCCATGACAACGCTGACATTTTCTACAGAGAGGTGAGTATAACTGAGAATAAGAGGAGGGAAACCATTTGGTTGAAGAGGTAGCTCTTTCTGGGATTGAAGTCAAAGACAATGGAAGAATGAAAAGTGTGTATTGTTTATTTTTTATATTTCCAAATCATAAATAACCAAGTTACAATATCGTATTCCTCAATAAAATCATGTATTACTAGTTGCGATATATACAATATTGATGGAGGGTGGAATGAATGAATAAAAAGCAATATTATTATTTTGGTAAACAGTCTTAAGTTTCGTAGAGCCCACGGTGTTACAGTTGTATTCAGGCATGCTGAACAGCAGGTACTGTTGTGTTGTCCAATCTGACCCTGTGATGTTACTGTTGTCTCACTCTTACTAAGATGAATGCAGCACCATTGAAGCCAAAATATATTAATAAGTTTAAATTAATAATAATATCATATCAAAACAACTTTGCATCTATGCTGTTTATGTGGAACTAAATACTTAAAAGACAGAAGAAAAAAAACGTAATTATGGTTCAAGCTGTCGACATGTTGTACAGTATTCCATCTCAAAGGGCCTTGTTTCTGTTTCTTCTGTGTGGGGCTGTAGCTGACGGATGGAGCCAACGCTATTGTGTTGGGGAAACTCGGAAACATCCCAAGACCTCTTGCCATCATTGGAGGGAACTGCGCTTTACAAGGTTTTGACTATGCTGGAAATGACCAATTTTGGACAGTAAGCACAGCAAAGCAACATTTTAATATCAGTGCAGTCTGTCTTACATTCAAGAAGTTAGTTTTATTGAATAGCAATGCAACGCACAACTCATGAGGCTGTGACACCAAAATGTAACTAGTTTGATGAACGACACATTTCCATGTGTTACGTCTCTGCAGACCCAGCTAATTTCCAATATTCTCTCTCACGCTGAATAACTCCTTGTCTAAATTAACTAAATAAATGTATTCATGAATAAATGTCTTGTTTTTAGGTGACTGGCGATAATGTCAGATCTGTGGTACTATGTGACTTCACTGGGGATGGGAAAAATGAGGTAATTCCTGATATGCTATCTTGTTGTCTCTCTCTCCCGTTCATGACATCGCGCTCTACTTTGAAAATGTTAACAGTGGTCTCTGAACTCTAGACATGGGTTAAATGAAAGATTCATTCATATTGACATGATTATTTTTGGATTGAAATAAATTCCGTCAGCTGTATTGTTTTTACAGCTTCTAGTCGGATCGGAGGACTTTGACATCAGAGTATTCAAAGAGGACGAACTTGTGTCTGAGATGACTGAGAACGAGGTAAATGGATGCAATGTGTTTCACTTTTCTCGACGTGTTGACTCCCTATTGTTACCAAAAGTAACAATACTATAGTGGGTTTTTTTAACTTTACGTTATGTTTTGTACAAGGGACAGTCGCACAATAACACTTGGACTCATCATTGCACTGTTACTGGTTTCGCCTCGGTCCTTCTCCCGACAGACAGTAACGGCGCTGTGCCATATGCATGGCAGCAGGTTCGGCTATGCCCTGGCCAATGGCACTGTGGGGGTTTACGACCGCACCGCCCGCTACTGGAGGATTAAGGTACCGGAAAAATACATGATAATGCCGTCTTGGAATTGAGAGGCTAACTGTATTGGAAAAAAATTGGTATTTGCAATTGCCAGTGTTGTAGTCAATGTGTGTTTTTCACTCTCCTATCAGTCTAAGAATCATGCAATGAGCATCCATGCCTTTGACCTGAATGCTGACGGGGTGGTTGAGCTCATCACTGGCTGGTCCAATGGAAAGGTCAGCTCACAACCTAGCAGGCCTCGGGACATCCTCTCACACTTCAGAAAGGCCATTAGTATTTAGATTTTGGGACACAAAAAGTAATTAATTTCTACAGTATCTTGAGTTTGTCTTCAGTGTTGATCACGTTCTCTCTTTATTTCAGATTGATGCTCGTAGTGACCGCACAGGCGAGGTCATTTTTAAAGACAACTTTTCCTCTTCTGTGGCCGGGGTGGTGGAGGGAGACTACAGGTTGGATGGACAGCAACAACTTATCTGCACCTCCACAGAGGGAGAAGGTATGTTGTTTAGCTGTCTGCCTGTGTGGTTTTTGTCCACATATGAATATAAAAAGAAATGTTGGAAATGGTTAAATTGAGACCATCCTGTGTATAACTGGAAGAACTCCCTAGCAACTATCTGAAGGAGGAGAGTAATGTGTGTTTCTGCATATTCCCATACTTTTTAGTTAACCCAAATTACTAAATGTTGGAGTGATGTCACCTGATACTAATGGAGATTTATTTAATTGTTTTGGTGCATTGGTGATTCTCTGAACTTTTTTTGATCAAGTGCAACTAGCACATCATTATGTCCCGATCCTGAGTACATCAGTTCATCTGAAGATACTGAAAACTAATAACATCCACATTACCGGTACTGTCAGCTTCAACTGTACTGTAAGCTTAATTCAGACAGAGCATGCTGAACATGATTTGGTTACCATTTAAGCTCGGATAAGAATGTCATCAGTGGTGTACATGGTGTGTATCTTGTAGTCCGTGGTTACCTGCCAGCCAGTAAAGAACTTAAAGGGAATCTGATGGACTCCAGTGCGGAACAGGACCTCATTAGAGAGCTCAGCCAACGCAGACAGAATCTGTTGCTGGAGCTACGCAACTATGAAGAAAATGCCAAGGTACATATATATTATATATGTATGTATACTATATATATATATATATATATATATATAATTATAGTATTGTATAATCGCAGATGAGCAAATTCCCTTTTTTCCCCTTCATTTTAGTCTTGTCATAATTCTGCTGTGTCACTGTGTTTCAGAGACAGCAGACTTCATACAGATTAATTGACATGTGGCTGTATATTAATTGATATTCTAACACCCACACACACTGTATTATTGTTCCAGGGTGTGTCGGAGACAAACAGTGGGATGGGTGTCATACCAGCCAACACTCAGCTCCAGACAGCGCTGTCAGTGAGACCTGCTACAGATGCTCAGAAAGGTCATGTAGAGCTCAGCATTTCAACACCAAATGGTAGAGTGGACTAAAACTTATGCTGAGAATTTCAAGTATGTTAAGGATAAGGTAAATACTCAATAGCGCCCAGTCCCTGAACTTCTTCTTTATCCTCTCCAGAAACCATCATTCGTGCAGTGCTAATCTTCGCGGAGGGGATATTTGAGGGAGAGAGTCACGTTGTCCACCCCAGCGCTCAGAACCTGTCGGGCTGTGTCCGAGTCCCCATTGTCCCCCCAAAAGATATACCAGTAGATCTGCACATCAAAGCCTTTGTTGGAGGGAAAACTAGGTAGGATGTGTGAGTAAGTAAAGTATGTGTGCTGGCATATAATTAACCACCTTCTCTGCACTTCATTCTTTTTGTCTTCTGCAGCACCCAATTCCACGTGTTTGAAATTACTCGTCAGCTACCTCGTTTTTCCATGTATGACATGACAGTTGACTCCTCAGCTGCTCAGCCCACTGGAAGGGTCACCTTCAGCATCAACGACCGACCACAGAGGGTAGGCTGTCAGAGTTTGTGATCAGTCCCAGAGCATGTGTAAGGCAACAACATCCGATATATGTTTGCTAATTAAAAGTTTGTGTGTGTGTGTGTGTGTGTGTGTGTGTGTGTGTGTGTGTGTGTGTGTGTGTGTGTGTAGGTGGTGATGTGGCTGAATCAGAACTTCTTGCTTCCAGAAGGAGTAGACAGCCCGGACATCACTTTTAATTCTCTAAGAGGAGAGGGACTGTTGTCTATCAGTATGGCGAGCAATGGACAAGTACAAACAACTATTATAATGTTTATATACACTACCGTTCAAAAGTTTGGGGTCACTTAGAAATGTCTTTATTTTTCAAAGAAAAGCACTGTTTTTTCAATAAAGATAACATTAATCAAAAATACACACTATACATTGTTAATGTGGTAAATGACTATTCTAGGTGGAAACGTCTGGTTTCTAATGAAATATCTCCATAGGTGTATAGAGGCCCATTTCCATCAACTATCACTCCAGTGTTCTAATGGTACATTGTGTTTGCTAATCGCCTTAGAAGACTAATATCTGATTAGAAAACCCTTGTGCAATTATGTTAGCACAGCTGAAAACAGTTATGCTGGTGATATAAGCTATACAACTGGCCTTCCTTTGAGCTTGAAATTTGAAGAACAAAATTAATACTTCAAATATTTATCATTATTTCTAACCTTGACTATATTTTCTATTCAATTTTCAATTCATTTGATAAATAAAAGTGAGTTTTCATGGAAGACACAAAATTGTCTGGATGACCCCAAACTTTTGAACGGTAGTGTATATTAAGGCTACATTTTGACCATGTACACATCTTGTTCTTACCTTGAGAAGACTCAGCAAAACATTGGTGTTAGTTTGCATGAAGTTACAATAGCCACTGACATATCATTTTAAAAATGAGATGCTTAATTAATGGTTAATTTGCCCAAACAGATCACTCTGAGTACCGATGACATTGAACTGGCAGGAGATCTGGTCCAATCACTTGCCGCCTTCCTGGCAATAGAGGACTTGTCAGCAGAAGCAGACTTCCCCGGATACTTTGAGGAGCTACACACTACACTCACTGAGGTTTGGCTTTAATGATATTGAACCCTCTCCTGTCAAAAAACATTTCATGCCGTCTATTCCACTAATATTCCAAAACATACCTTCCATCCATCCCCACATATACATGTACTGTACAATATGACTCCAACTGCATCCTGCGTAAAAGGCTGGAGAAGGCTAAGAGAAGTCATGGAGCACAAGATAAATTCATTGTGTATTTGTCAGGAGAGAGAATGTAGTTGTTGTTATTGTTGTTGCTGTGGTTTCATGGTCAGTCCTAAATATCTGCATTCCAGGTGGATGAGTTCCACTCTGTCCATCAGAAGTTAACTGCAGCCATGGCCGACCACTCCAACTACATCAGGAACATGCTGGTGCAAGCAGAGGATGCTCGCCTTATGGGCGTCATGTGAGTACACGTGATACACATGCAGTATATTGAACTGATCCCATCTATAATCCTTGTCAAACACTATATGTGATATACTGGCAACACATAGACAATGCTTTGAAGTCTCTCTGTTGGATGAATACATTTTTGGTTGCATTCAATTGAGGTCTGCCGCTCCCAAAAGCTATGCTAATGTGCATGCTTGTTTAAAGGCATCACATAGAAAATGCCATCAGCAGACCCTCACTAAAAGGCAGTTGAAAATTGGCATAGATTTCCTTAAATGTTACCATGACAATTCAAAATATCTCCTGGAAAACTCTTAACTAGTGATTTCTGAAACAAAAGAACGATCGTATCAAAAGCATGAAGAACAAACACACAGTTGTAAATGTATTAGGTACACCTGGATGAAGCTAATACAGTCTAGACTCCATGCAACGTCCTACATCCTTCTTGAATGTTATAATATTCAGTATTCTTGAAACAGTTTTTAGAGTTTAAAACGTTATGGACATTTTTGTCTTCTGCTGAATTGTATTATGTTATAATGAAAGGTGATTCTCATACTTAATGCACCCTCATGGATATACGTGATGGACAACATACTAAAGAAGGCCTTTTAGTATAAAACGTTACAATCCAACTGCACCACAAAACTCCAGAATGACCCCAACATTGAATCGACACCTCAACAAAAACAGTTTCAACAAAAACTTGGAACTGAATGTCTGTTTTCGATAATAGCGCTATAAATATTTTCTTTTACTCCACAACATAACCGACTCACTGTTTCTCTTCCTTTCCCTCATACTGTATCTGTGATGTTCTCCCTTGCCCTCTTTAGGACAACGATGAAGAAGCGCTACAGAGAGCTGTACGACCTGAATAGGGATCTGATCAACGAGTATAAAATCCGCTCTAACAACCACAATGCATTACTTGCCTGTCTCAAGGCTGTCAACCAGGCCATACAGCGGGCTGGTAGACTCAGAGGTAGGTGTGTGTGTGTGTGTGTGTGTGTGTCTTTGCGACTACAAATGCTTTGCAGAGTACTTGAATATGGCTCACCACAGCTACCAGACTGCAAAGCCTCTATTTCAGTGTCTCCCTCTTGGCTCTGAGATGTAGCTGTCATAACGTAGTAGTTATAAACATTAAGCCTCAAAACATCAAGCAACTAGAATGGGCACTCGGTAGAGCGCATACCTTCGCATATCACAAGATTGGGCATTGAATTATGAACATTTTGGCATTAGTTGCATGCCAATTGGATACAAATTGACCACGCTATGGTAAAAAGAAGATGTTGACCTTCTCATGACTTTGACCTTTGACCCGATCTATCCCAAATTCTAATCAAATGGTCCCCGGATAATAACCAATCATCCCACTAAATTTCATGCAATTCGGTTTAATACTTTTTGTGTTCTACGAGTAACACGCATACAAATAAATAAATACACGGCGATCAAAACATAACCTTCCGCATTTTCAATGCGAAGGTAATCATTAAAAGCTAATTTCTGCATTTCAGTCAGGACCCTGTATTTATTGTTTGCATAGCTGTTAAGAAACATAACAATCCCACTATTATACATAACAGAGTATATAGGGGGATCCTTAAGAATACAACAAAACAGGCATTTTAAGACAGATTTCCCGATCGAATGTTAACTAACAGCGCTAAGAAGCTGACAGGCGTTTCCCCTTGTGTTGTTCAAACCTGCACACCTGCCTTGTTTCCTAATTTTAATCTGCCTGTCACTATTCCTCCTCACCTTCAGTCGGCAAGCCCAAGAACCAAGTGATCTCTGCCTGCCGAGACGCCATCAAGAGCAATAACATCAACACGCTCTTCAGGATCATGAAAGCTGGCACTGCATCTTCCTGAGGGTGGAATGGACGAAGAGATTGAAAGTACAAGCACAACGCACAACTAATCGGCACTGTAGAGTGGAACCGTATCTATTTCAAGCACGGCACCAGCAAAAACCTTCCCCTAGAAGGATGAGACGACAACACACAAGGACATGAAACTGTTGTAGTCGTAATGGATCATTGTTGCCTGGCAGCAACATGTGGTAGTAGCTCCATAATACCATGTTACTGTATGTGAAGTCTTGAAATAGGTCACTGAGATAAAATGCTGACTCCAGGCTTAGTGCGCTTGATCGTCTAAGTTAGTGCAGTGAGAGTTCAGCTGGATCCAAAGAGGGCGTGGAGTGCTTCCCTCAAACTTTCTTTTAAAAGCATTGCAACATATTCTGAGTACAGAGATGCTGCAGAGCAATTAGTTTTAACGCATCGATCTGACTGCTGTCTAAAACTCATGCAAAACAAAACCTCTTTTCTCCAGTTCTACTCTCACTGATGGCATTTCGAGTGAAATATAACGCCCTTTCAGTGGACTAGACGTTGCATATTTGTCTAAGAAACTTATAAACTTCATGGAAGAAACCATTTCCACTGAGACACAAGTTTGTAGGAAAATGTAAGTATCTGCTGGATCGGCCCCATGACTGTTTAGCGGAGCCGACAGAGTGATGTTTAGAGGGAGCACAGCCGGAGCAGCTCCTCTCAGGTGGAGAGTCATGCTGCTGAATCCTGATAGTTGTGTGGGTTGACGGCTCAGATGGACTCAGGTCTCCCAGCTGTTGTGCGTTTGTGTGACGTTTGGAGCCAAAGAAAATTCTTTGAATGATGAATGATGCATGTTACAGAGGACCAATGCTGTCTGTAGATGGAACACAGAGATTGTAAATGTATAATTGTGTCCGTGGCAGAAACTATTATTAAATGATCTTGCATTTTAAAAGTACGTACTTGAGGTTTCCTTTGAATCTGATCTCTGCTGGATTGTAAATTACGGTTCAGCCGGGTTGAACAAAGTGTGGCTGCTGACCCACCAATCCAGAGGGAACATTACAATGAACTGGGAACATGTGGCTTCCAGTGTTTGAACATGCATCTGCCATGCTGTATATGCTGCATATTGTCCAGGCTCTTCTATTGTTGTAACATCATTTATTTGTCAATTAAGCTGTGCCATTACCTAAATCCGGCAGAAATATTCACTTCGTACTTTCCGCTTTTCCAACCTCAACGTTCCTCCTTTCAGTGTAGTTCTGATTGGATGCACACATGTTCACGAGGCTCTGCTGGTTCAGTACAGACGCAGTCGGTAGTCGTAAATTACCGCTGCTCGTGCTGCGCGTGCATGTGCGCTTTCCCGTAAGGTTGACCTAGTAATACATATCTAGCTGGTCTTAATCGCTGACTTGCTTTTAGCCCCAAACTAGAAACAGACATGAATAATTATGCATTCAGAGATCCACACTCTGCACCTCATGTATTCATCTCCTCTCCTCCTGTCTTTATCCTCCCGAGTTGCTGTGTTGGCATCTGGCTTGAAGTCGCTCCGCTCTTTCTTATGTCACGTGGTCAGGCTGAAGGATGAAGATGTTAGGTTCAGGTTCTCCTGGTTTGCTTGTTCATCTGAATACTAGCTCATGAATTCCAATATATTTGTTATACTTTGGATTGACAGACCGGTGGTTTGTTAAGCAATCAGCGTGGTGAGTGATACACACCGTGTTAATGCTCTCTTACCAATAATGATGCCATTTTTATTACATTTAATTTCCAATGTGTTTTGTACTCAGGTTATATGTATGGGCGGATTATGAAACAGTGGGCCACTGGGGCCAGACATGCAACATACCCACCACCTCTCCTATAGGTGCCACATACTCAGACATTGTAGTTGTATAGCCTTATTTGTCTCTCTGTTTTGGATATTTTAGTGGTGTTTTCTTCTTCTCTGGATGTTTTGCCATATAATTAAGGTTATTCATGGTCATGTTGTGTGTCTCTCTCGAGCCAATTTGTGTCTGTGGTTGTTGTTCCCTTTTTTGTGGTCTTTTAGTCTTTTTGCATTTCGTAAGTGTTGTGTAATCTCTTATTGATAAATAGAGAGATAGACACTTTATTCATCTATGTTTGTTGTTGCAGCAAGCAAGCAAAGTGTATTGAAACAAATTATTAAATAGTTGAGGTCTCTGTGGTCATTGCGAGTCTCTTCCCAGTTGGCGTATCTCTTTGAATGACAGACAATGACCAGGGGCCCTGACAATCCCTCAGAGTTACAGATTGTTGTTTGATTAGAGCTAATATTGTCACTTTTCTCACCTTTTTTTACAGAGATGATAACCCTTAAAGTCACTCATTTTATTATTACAAAAAAAGAGTTCATAATTGTCTAGACTTGCAGGTATTCCGTTGACGGCGTATATTTGTATATTCCCTGCAGTACTTGAAGGCAACCATGAGCGCAGCCGGGAGACGACGGGCAGAGAGCAAAGTCACTTTTCTAACCTCCCCTCCGCACACGCACACACACACACACACACACACACAACACACGCACACGCACACGCACAGACACACACGGACATGAACCGTCTCATCTTCCCTCAGTGGGCGTGTGTCCGTCTTTGTATGTGTCGGTGCAGAGGGGAGCCTGTGTTGCAGTTTCACACGTCAGCACAGATGTTTCCAGTTTGAAGTCCTCTTCCGTCTCGCCTGGTAAGTTTAAATGACTTTGCATGAACATGGGAACACTTCATATTAATTGCAGTTATAAAACCAGACGGGCGTTTTGCTGCTGGTGTAAAAACACGCGGAATAGTGTGCGCTTTGTAGATAAATCACAGGCGACTTTCTGACTAGATTGCCCGAGAAGTTTTGTGACGCTGACGTCATGCTTGTGTGAAGTGCTCTAAAATAAATAGCTTCGATTAGATCTCATCATATAACAGGGCGTTATTGAGGGATGTCTGCCAGTGGCATGGACGTTTGGACACGGTGTTCTTCGAGAGAGTTGGTACGGTACCCTTGTTTTCCCTTCGGCCTACATAAGACACTCCCCCTTCTGAGTTATGAATGATGGGAATTAAAACAAATACGTGTTGCTATTTATCAGCAAACAACAACGTCTTGGATTAGTTATATTCTGTTTGTATTATTTGTCCTGGTTATAACTTCGAGGTGATATGAAGAGGTCATGTTCAGAAGCTCAGAATCCAGTCACAGATGGAGGAGGAAGTAGATGATTGGCTATGTATATTACATTAAAATACAATTTTGCCACAGGAACGTGAACAAATAATCTTCCATCGACAAAAGGAGGATCATTTAATATATGAGAAAAAATATGAGAGGGTTTCACAATAGCTTCCTGGGCAGTACACCCTGAGGACAGATGAACGGGGGAAGGGACAAGTAATAATATGTTCTTTGCAACAGGGAGCATCAAAGCTATAGAAATGCATTGTTGTTGTTGTTGATGATGTTGTCCAAAGTGCCTCCACCCTTTGGTGTCTGAGGAGAAGGGGAGGATGGAGCCAGACATGATGGACCATCCAGTGAGAGGAGTCTTTACAAACAAACGGTGAAAGTCTCCACTTCTTCTCCTCAAGTTCTGCAGTTGCCTGCAAACCCCGGTCCGGTCCGGTCCGGTCCGGTCTGCAGAGCGGTTTGAACTGCTCCGGCCCCATTGCACTGCATTCCTGTTCAGTACTGCCCTGAAGATGGTGACACTGAGGAGAATCCTCCACGTGAAGGCAGATGTGTTGTGCACAATGCTGTTACTCGTGTTGTTCTGTCTGCTGCTCTATGCCCACCAGGTAAGGATAGAACCAATCACAAGACAGGGTAGTTAAAAAAAAAAACCTCAAGTATTTCAATTCCCATGTCCAAATCATGTCCATCCATGTTTCCAGGTCATGCTCTCCTCTGGGTGGGACATGCATGTGTGGAAGCTGGAGATCCATGGCTCTACCAGCTCCAGTAGGACGTTGCTTGGCTCGAGCAGAGCCAAAGCAGGCCAGGAGTCTCCAGGGGTATGCGCTGATCTGGTTCAACTTATGACTGTTTATGCGTGTTTGCATGTAGGTATCAAAACAAAAGTGTCTTCATAATGTAAAATAGGGATAATGATAATGGGGGCACGGAAAGATAACACCAAACAGCAGACATGCACATTAAGCAACTAGAGGGGAGTTGCTGTGAGACATGATAGTTGCACTCGTGGCTGAAGGTGGCGAGGACTGTGATGGACGATGTGTCGGGAAAATCCTGTTACAAATCAGTGAAACTGGGCGAGGACGACTGGATGTGATGTGCTGACCTTGAGGTGTTCATCTATGTTTAGTCTTGTCCTCGTTTGTAAGATTAGGGTAGTTCACATCCACAACCAGTGTCAGAGCACTGTACAGTGTGTGCTCTGTGGATATGTATACTGTGTGCAGAGTGCATCAATGTATGTGTGTACTGATCCACAGAGGGTCCAACACATTGTATAATAAACCTGGAAGAGATGAACATGAAGCCTCATAAACAGAAAGGATGATGCTAGTTTTCAATGTAATTGTAGATGTTTAGGTTTTATACTTCTTTTGTACATCACACTTGATATGTTCATTAAGATTACAAGTTTTTACTATCAGAAAGTTGCTCTCAGAAATGTTCTCCATCTTTTGTCTCACATCATTTTTCCAAATTAGCAGCAGACCCCATCTAGCCCGTCAGAGCCACAGCTGCCTCCCTGCAAACTTCAGGCCAAGTCCAAACCTCCGCAGGCCAAGCCCAAACATCAGGTCAAATCTAAGGGGAAGTCTCAATGGAAAAGCCCTGTCCCGACCGCTAAGCCTCTGCCTACTTTGCCACCATTTGACTTTGAGCGCTATCTGAGAGAAAAGGACAACAGAAACTTTAAGCTGCTCATCGACCAGCCAGAGAAATGTCACGTTGGAGCAGCAGCGGAGGAGGAAGGAGGAAGAGAAGCAGGAAGTAAAGGAGGAAGTAAAGGGACTTCCACTGCCCCCTACATGCTCATTGCGGTGAAATCTGTCTCTGCAGAGTTTGATAAACGTCAGGTAAAATAAAACATGTTGTATAAAGGCCTTTGCCAGACAAATATTTGTAACTGGTCAAATTGGCTGTGAATCTGTCTAGAAATTAGACTGTATTTTTCACCCAGGCTATTTTGTGTATCTGAAAGCTTGTTGATTTGATTTCTCCAGCTGTTTGGTTCACTCTCAGTGTTCTCAGTGTTCATAACCTCAGCCAGCAGCTGCCTTCTGATAAACCCGCTGTGCTCTGACGGACCCAGTGCAGCATTCAGCAGCTCAAGAGCCTGATGTTCCTTCAGTTGCTGTAGACCAAATCTAGAGACACGAGTACAGTGAATATTAGACTTACATTTGATAAATATGTCTCAGACGAATGAGAATATTATTCCGCGTCTGCTCATTGAGTACATACATTATTGTTTGCTAACACGCTTCCCCCAGGTGCGTGAACACATATATTAATATTAGTGAATTACTTTCTGAAGACACTTCATACAGTCAAATATTTTTTCTTCTGTTGAGCTGTCATGATGCACATTAATGTGTCTAAATTGATATTAACATGCACAAACTCATTAAAATGTAATATTATTAATGATGATTACTTTCCACTAAAGTTCTGAATTAAATGAGAGTATTCAATCAACACAAGAGTATACATTGTGATACATGTAGATATTAAATAACTTGTATCGTGAAAAGATCTTGGCCATATCGCTCCGCCTTAGGTTGAGGTCCCCCCCCCCCCCCCTACCAAGAACACCTTCACTCCCTTTGGGGAAAACACCAACACAAACTAACAGGCAGGGAGGATTGTCACAAGATTAACACACATTTAACCGAACATTGTATTTCTTTATCTCTTCCTCTCTGCACTCTCTTATGTTTAGGTGGTACGTCGGACTTGGGGTAAAGAGGGACTCTTTCAAGATGGTGTGTTAATCCGGACGGTTTTCCTGCTCGGGGTTCCCAGGAATCGGACTGCTCTACCTCTCTGGGATCGGCTCATGACCTACGAGAGTCAAACCTTTGGGGATATCCTTCTTTGGGACTTTGAGGACACCTTCTTCAACCTGACGCTGAAGGAAATACATTTTCTGAAATGGGTTAACAGCAGCTGTCCTCATGTCAAGTCAGTATTTGCGAGCCTGAATCAAGAGTGTATCTGATTCTTGGTCTTATGCGACTAATCTGATGCTTTTCCAATTATCTCTTTTCATACAGATTCATCTTCAAGGGCGATGCTGATGTTTATGTTAATGTAGAGAATATACTAGAGATGCTTCAAGGTCAAAAGCCCGACCAGGATCTGTTTGTGGGTGATATTATTATCCATGCTAAACCAATTCGAAGGCGCAATTCCAAATACTTTGTGCCAGAGTTTGTTTATGGAGGAGGTTTGTACCCAAATTATGCCGGAGGAGGAGGGTTTGTCATGTCGGGACATACGGCTCGGAGACTCAGCGCTGCCTGTCAACAGGTATTTACACATTTGACAGCTTTAATATGCTTGTATGTCTGTTTTTAAATTGTTTTCCTTAACAATGATTTGCTTCAATTCCAGGTGGAGTTGTTCCCCATTGATGACGTCTTTCTAGGAATGTGCCTCCAGCTGATCGGCGTCAAACCAACACGCCACCAGGGCTTTCGGACCTTTGGAATTCCCCGGCCATCTGCAGCACCCCACCTTCAGACGTTTGACCCCTGTTTTTACAGGGAGCTCATGGTTGTCCACAGCCTCAGTGTTCCTCAGATCTGGCTCATGTGGAACCTCCTGCACGACCCCAGACTGAGCTGCCACAACAGGACGCGGCAGACGTCCTGGCCCTTTAAGTGGAAGGATAAGATGGGAGAAACGGCGGGAGAAGAGAAGGATTATGGCGACAAGCAGGTGTTTATCACGCATGAGTGACTCTGCAAGGCCCATTGGGATCTGCAAGAGCCCCAGTGAGGACAGAATGGTTCAAAAGCAGCATCGATGGCCAACTTGAAAGGCTCGCGTGTCTTCAAAAGCACAGTTGAGTCGTATGAGACTTTATCCAAGATGGTAGATTGTCTTTGAGGAAATGAATTGGCATCGCTCTAATGTGCTTCAGATTGTTCAATAAGGGAAGAGAAGAGAATTTGGGCTTTTGCCACCGAAGCCCATCTGTGTGATCGCACGTACAGGCAGCATGACCGTGATTGTGAGAAGACCATCGAATGTGTAATCTTCAGAATGTATTGTGTTGTAATTGTTTACTCAGAGACGCAGTAAGATCCACGAGGAAAACATAACTGACACGTGGTTAGCTGGTTTAACCCCATCTGACATCAGACTGGTGTGGACAGCCAGGACTGGGAGAGAGTGTTTACGGTTCTCACCTTGAAGAGATGTTCTTCACTCCATTGAGCCGGATTGAGGTACAAACGCACAGTTAGGTTATCTGTTCCCTGAAGAGACAACAAAGACAACATGGGAACCAGCACACACCAAACCGTGAGTTAATGTGTGTGACAGACATTTGAGGAGTCACGTGCACTTTTATGTGAACGCACTTATTAAATGCTACAAAAATATTGATTGTGATTTTTATTTCTGTATAATTCTTCAGAACCCTCTCATCATGAATAAATACAACTTATACCAAAAGGAGCCGTTGCATCTGTAGAGGGTTGAGATCATTTATCTGTATGTCATGTGTGTTTTATAGTTACAGCTGCCTCTTCCTCAAAGGATACTTTTGTGTATCCTCGCTCATAGCTCCTCCCACAAGCCACCTCGCAATCCTCCATCCTTGACATGTGGGCTTTGGACCTTCTTGTGACCTCTCTCCAAGACTCCTTGTGTTTCCACATTGGAAACAAATCATTTTGATCAATTTTAATTTATATAACTAATAGTATCACTCATATATACTCATGCTAATAAATAGGCCTATCCTTTTTTATTAATAATTTGGTAAGATTCTGCCAACATTAGCATATGTTGTCTCCCCGGAGATTTTATATTATATGTACGGATATGAAATCTACCTCAGAGTATCATATTTACTTATGTAAACATTAGAAAATTGACTATTAAAATGTTTGTTTGCATTTACTGTAATCTTGTTCTGATAATACAAAGCTCATTTTACATTGCTGACTCACGATAGTGTCATTACACATTAATTGTGCAAGTTTGAAGTTTCCCATAATTCAAACGGGTAACACATTGGAGTTTATCGATAAGTATAGTTTCTTTCCATATACAATGGAAATTTGTTTATTCTACCTGCATGTTTCCATGGAAACACCTGTTTATACACATATATAAATATACATACATATATACACAAACATTTTCTGTTTTTATTCTTTTTTTGTAATATACCATACTTCTATTTTACACATTATACTTACTTTAGTACAAAATGTTTATAACATACAGTACTTACCAAATAAGAGTTTCAAGGTTGAGCAAAATAAGCGATAAAAGCCTCAGTCTTTTACACATTCACATTTTTATTTATTTTTTCATATCCTGTTGCACACAGAAAATGAACTTTGACGTCAATGACTACTGGGCATTTGCTTTAATAATAGTCCACGTGTCGCATTGGAGTTGTTCAGAGAATACACAGCATCATAAATATGCAGTCAAACGTATTTTGGTGGAGCAACGATATCAGTCAACCTAATCCTTCTCTTTGCACCACATAGTGATGTTATTGCCATTTTTCAGTGGACATGCTGAATAAATGTACTTATTCTTCATACACAAAGCTATAGTATTCAAAATAAATAACAATTGTGACATTCCTTTGAATGTATCATTTTTCTGGTAAAACTCTCCCACTTCCAGAAATGGGTTTACAATGTACTGATCCCACAAAAAACCTCTTCTGAGGAGCATCCGTGAGATCGGAAACAGACTAAATGATACCAAGAACAGAACAGACAAAGCATTAATATGAAAATACCATTACTAATTACAATGATCCTGATACGACAATCATGAATTCCTGCATTCAATGAAATAAGTTTAAAAAAACAATGCCATTTAAAAGTCACACAGACATCAAGGTTTTTCACTTGTTTATCTCGCTTAACATTTTTTTTTAGATCAAGAACGTGATAAGTCCACCTGAGTTTGAAAGAGATTAACTACCAGCAGTACTACCTGCTGGTAGTTGACCAAAACTGGATCAATATGAATTGTTTGTCTTGTATTAAGTGAATTATATAATGTTTATTGTGCTGGGCTCAGTTTCTCTAAAATCACAGAGCATGTATGAATGTTCCCTCACAAGAATCTTGGTTAATTTACTGCTGGCCCCATTTTTTCTGTTTCTTCACATGTTCTGCTTCCCAAGGAGCAAAACTCAAATTAGCGCCGATATCTTTCGGGGGAAATACCTGATTTATATTGTGGAGGAAGACGAGGAAAGTTTCTCCTTCAGAAGAATTGCATTGCTAAGATCATGTATTCCTCAGTAACTATGATGAGCTTGTACGGTTTGTGGACACGCACTGTTCCGTGTGTCCGGTGTTATTAACACACACTGAAATAAGTAGTCTACAAAAACAAAGGTCGGTAAAAAAGAAAAGACCTGAAAAGGACGGACGCGCACACACGCGCGATAGAGACGGAAGTCAAAGACAGGCTTGGAGGGAGATGAAGCACAATATTCAACAGTTGGTGGTTCATTGATCTTCTCGTATTTACCTGCACAATTATAATACATTGGTTTCCATTTTGAACTCATGTGGATAAACCAGAGCAGGAGTTGGGATCTGTGTGAAGTTCTTCAGACATTAGTGGACAGCCATTGTTCTGGAACATCTTGAACCCGGAGCTCAAGAAGAACACACGTCTATATGTTGGATTCATCTTAAAACATTAGCTATAGCTTGTGGGATCCAGGTATAAGACTGTAAAACATACATATCTCATGCTTCCCGAAACCCAATCCCCGTACACACAGTCTGGATTCAGCCAACCAAGCCCACGTTGTAGTGTAAACAAGTAGAAATCTAGCAACATGCCAATGCTAGACTCCCAATCCACCAGCTCTCCTCCAGTCAAGATGTGAGGAAGTTTTCCCTGCCTGCACATATGGAGCTTATTTTATTTTAAGATGTTTCTGTGCGTTGAAATGTAACACCTTGCAGTCGCAGTTCAAGCAGAGCTTGAGGCTCTCTACTGGGACCCAGGACTTCTGTGGACCTGCAGCCTGAGCATTTCACAATGAACCGGTTCAACACCGAGTGGTCTGGAGGTCGACACACACTGTTGATGAGTCAGTTGTGATTTGAGGAGGAAATATTGAGACACTCAGCCCGAGTCAGTTGTCTCATTGCTGAGTCAATACGATCGTTTAGATAAAATGACACGAGACTAAGAGCACTCAACTATTTACAGCATTTGTACATCAGCTTGAAGTCTCAGAGCCTGAGCACATACAAAACAAATCATTTCTCAGAACAGCCACTGCCTGGTTTTACACAAAGTAATTTCTTCAGCTGCTCTTAAATGAGGTCTGCTCACGGTCTTCTGTATGGTAAGAAACCACAGCAAATAGGACTGTAAATAAAGCCTGTTCATTCATTGTAAAAGTCTTAATTCCTATTATAACGTATTATGAATCAGAAGTTGTTTGGCTATTTCCTGTGGATGCTGCTGGTTGCAAGCTATCTCACTGTGATGCAATTTGTTTCAACCAAACATATAAAGACCCTCCTCATAGAAACAAAATGAAATGCCAGCGAAGCCAGTTTGAACGCGTCGCTCACTTTAAGATGCTCGATATACAAACTTGTCAGAAAACTAAATACCTCAATGCCGATCTTAAAACTACTGGAATCCCTCGTCAGGCGGCGTTGGACGCTGCTCTCAACATGTTGGCACGTGTACGGTCCCGACTTCAACCCTGATGCCTGCAGACGAGCCGATGCAGGCAACCATAACATTCAGCAATAGTAAAGAATTTAAAAAAAATGTATTAACATTTCTATCAATGGACAATAACAGAGAATGTGTGTATTCAAAGTAATACACAGTTTATTAAAATGCTTATGGAGGAAAAATATTCCAAATTCAGGCATTTGGAGGGAAGCAAATGTTATGACGAAGGAATGATGGTTAAACCCATTTTATCAATGGGTTTAAATGTAATTAATTCACAGAGCAATTCATTAAATTACAGCTCTCTGACAACAACTGTACAAGAGACTCCGACCAAAGTGATGTGTCTCTGGCTGGAACCAACACCGGATGAAAGACGGGCCGATTGGTTTCAAAACACACGCTCAAGTCTGCTATTCACGGCTCGTGTAATTACCGTCAGCCGCTACAGAGACCAGGAGCCGAAATTAGAGGCGTTACCGCGGCAATGACTGCAATGTGCAGGTCTGACCTAAACGACACAGGAAAAGGGAGACAGACCCTCTCCAGAGGACAGCTGTAGAGAAAAGTGATATCCACTGATCGAATGAAATAATCCTAAATCGTCTTTGGCTGAAGCGTTTGGCAATTCAACAATAAATGCAGACATCGCTGAGGGACGAGTTGTGATGCATCAACAGATGTAGGAATAAGGAGATGAATGTAACATAGGACTGCAGGCACCATGCAGCATGGGAGGACCTGTCTTCTGTAAGCGGGAGCTCTGGGGGTGCAATGAACCGGTCAAGTAAAAAGATGGTCGTGGTGTGAATGAATGAAGCCGGGCAGAGAACAATAAAACGAGTCTTTGCCCTTCACGACATGCAAGATCAAATACAACAGGTTGCCAGTTTGTGCTTATAAGTTTTCCTCTCATTCAAAAGCATCTGCCAAGTTCATGCAACTCCTTGTGTCATGCCTGCATGTCTCCATGTTCGTTTTGCACTTTAAAGAAAAAAAGAGAAACCGGCTTTCTTGTATTATAAATACATGTTGCTCTCATATTGAAGGGACTAATTATCTGCCTGTGTGTTTGAATTATAGTCTGTTGAACAACAGCAGCCAACACATGCCGATGCTCATTAAACTGAGTGCGTGTGTGTATGTCACGTCAACATCTAGAGTTGCAAATAACAGCAGCTGTGGTGGGTTAATAGTGTTGACGGCTGTGTACTGAAGAAAGTTGGAAGACTGCCGAGTAGGACCGCTTCAGAGGGCGACGACGTGGCGACGGCACTTCTGTCCGGCCAGTGTGGATGTGTTCGGTGCCACGAACCCAGAGGGTGACGAAATCTGGATTTTCACATTTTTCTGGTTAAAAAAAAAGTCTCCTGCAGCTTCCAATGTGTTGATTGGGTTGGACGGGTTTGGTGCTTGCATTTTTAAACGTGTCCGGGTTTCGACGGAGCCAGTCGGGCCTGGTTCTGAAGCTGTGGCAGGAAGACAGGCGGTACTGGTTGAGCTGGCAGTGTGGTTGGTGGATGGTTGAGCAAGAGTTCGTTTCAAGACTTTGGCCACAGCAGTTTACGTAGAGATGTGTTGCAGATGATAATTAAATGCTGATCCTCTTACCACAATGTGATGGATGTTATTGTCCAATACAGGCGTCCACTGCATCTTACTGGTGGAACCATGCGGTCCAAAGTGCAGTCTGGACAAACTGTTCTTCTGTGGTTCTGGGCAAACAGGAAACAGCTGGGCTCTACTTGAGCATAGATTTTCTTCAGCATGTCAAGTTTGCAGCACCAGCGTGATGTTGCCACACAACCGAGACATACAACCCATCATTTTGAGAAGCATCAGTGGTTCAGCACTGCGACCACGCCACTGGATCCTGGTTCCTGGGAAAGTCCGGGTTGGGTTCACTATGCCGACCGGGTGAGTCTGATTGGGAGAGTACGTCTTAGGACCCACCAGGAAAAGTTGCTAAGTACCATGTGTGACTGGTGATATTCAGGATTCTGGAGTCTGTTCAATGAGTAGCGTCTGAGCTCGGTATGGGTTAGGTCTGCTCGGTATGAATCTGGCTCTGGGTTAGAGGTCCGGTGAGCAGAGGTACTAGACTCAGGCGGTAATGGGATGTGGTTCTGGTGACTTGTTCAGTGGGAACTACTGCTGGGCTGAGGTCGAGCTTGACTTGTGGTCCGATGAGCACCATACAGGGTCACTGATGCTATGTGGTTAGTCTGCATCACCTGAGGAAGAGGGATGGATTACACACAAAATATATTCAGGAAAAACTACAGAGTTCAAACACAACGTCAACTTCTCAGCAAGGTAACAAACTACTTGCCACGTGCAGCATGACGTAAAAATAATTGCCTGACTTAGTGTATAGTATATTTGTAATAAAAGTGTTGATGTCCCCAGTATTGTGGAGTCTGTAGTATTAACGTCATTAGTAAATAGAGTGACACAAAATCAAATCAGGATTGAATATTGCAACATTAACTCTGGTTTCACACATATTGTACACACTAAGCTCTCCTGAAGGGTTCTTCCTTTTTTTCCCGTGAAAGGGTTTTTTCTATTTCTTGGGATTTTTTCCTGATCCGATGTGAGGTCAAAGGTCAGGGATGTCGTATGTCTACAGATTGGAAAGCCCTCTGAGGAGGATTTGTGATATTGGGCTATACAAAATAAACTGAATTGAACTAATGTTACGGTGTTCTGACCTCAAAGATCATCCTCCGCAGTCCGAAGCAGAAGGTCGAGCCGAAGGGGTTTGTGTTATTGGCTGATGAGGATCTATTAAACACAAACATCTGATGAGAGCAGACATTCATTTGGATAATGTTCCAAAAAAAAGTTTGCAATAGAAATTTTGCAGCTTGAATGTCATCGTAAACCAACAACAACAAAAATATGACGACTAATTATCTTTAAATGTATGTGGGACACATTTACAATAATGTTTTGTCGGTGTAGATGCAGGAGCAGGTTTCTGTACCTGTGGAGCACGACAGGTTTCTCCATTGGGTGACCGAGCAGCTCCTGAATATGATCCCACTGACACAGGAGCAACAAAGTTTACGCACAATTCAAGAGACAACTTCTGTGGCAGTAGATTAAAAGGTCTTGTTCATCTACTGTCCTGAATCATAAGGTCCCAGGACCTGTACACAACAGGTTTATGAAAGGGAACAACAGCCAGACCGTGGTTGTAATTAGAACGTCTGTTTCCGATGGCACAGAGTATATTTCGATCGGTGTAGTGAAGGACACATTTATTGTTTGTTTTCAGTGGATGAAAGTGATACCACAAGACCTTAATTAAATGACTTCCTCTGCAGTAACATCAGAAGATAACTATACACAGTAGAAAACAGATTAAATCCAGTTTTGATGGACATGAAACCAATGTTTACTCTAATATGGCGATAGAGGCCAAATTAGAAAGCTGAACTCACTGATAAGACACCTGATCAGACCGTTACAGCCCTGCCATAGCGCCACCTTGTGGACAAATACATGCTGTGTGTAACTGACCTTGCTGTAGGTCGTTACCATGCAGTCCTCCGTCTGAGAATCGGCTCCTTCTGGAGACACAAACACAGATTAACTGGATGAGAGGATTATGACAAATAAACGTAACATTCCCACTGAGACACACATGGTTCACTCTTTGAGAGACGTATGACTGATGAGTGTCGTACCTTTCTTTATGACAAGTGGAATCCTAAAGTCACATCGATTATATCTGCGATGACAGAAAGGAGATAATCGAAAGTACAGAAAATTAAACAAAGTGCAGAGATGCTACTAGAGATATAAGAGATAACTTAATATCAGTTATGGATGCAGATGACTACACATAGATGGTGCAGTATTAGGGTTGCAGCGGTTCAGTTGATTTTCATCAAGTGTAAAGATAATTTGAAACCAATAAACGAGAATTCAGTCAAATATACATTACAGTGCATTCTACAATAATGTTGTGTGCAGCCTTCACTGCACTCTCTGACTCTAAGGACTAAATATGTTAGCCTGGGTACATTTTGATTACTGGAGATTATATATATATATATATATATAATGTTTTTTGACAGTATTTCAGTTAACAAGCCGATGGCCGAAAGCAGAGTACACAGTATATACCTTTTTTGGATATATTTTTCCTGCACCTTTGCCCATCTTTGCTCGCTAGCTGTTAACATGTAGGATGTAGCTTGATTTAGGAGTTCTTATGATATTCTATTCATTCTTTATTGTAAAATGTTTGTTTTACAAATGAGTTGGTTCACTTTAAGTTTGCACACAGGCCACAAAGTAGCTTTACCCTCTCACCACATAGCACATTGACACAGAAACAAGTAACTGGACAGAACGATATTTACATATTGAAGTTGTAATGGCCGGGGTAGTTGGTGTGGAGGACAAACTTCTTAACCAGGTGAGTTGCAGAGTCAAACAGGATATCCTGAAAAAATAAGAAAACACCAACTTTAAGATTCATTCAGCTCATCAGTCTTATTTACTGCAAACAGCGGGGCGAGGAGACGCATCCCAACAACCGTTCATTCGTACCAGCCAGTTTTAGAGAAGATGCTTCAGCTTCTCGTGCTGAAGATCTGAAGACCAACTGACCGTCTGTTTCAGTGCAGTGGGACTGAAACAGACTTCACACTAACCAAAACGAGCATGTGATGCAGTGCAAAGTGCACACACTGATAGTGGGTACGGAAAGTATTCAGACCTTACATTTTTCACTCTTTCTTTCATTGCAGCCATTTGATCAAATCTTTAAAAAATCATTTTATTTCTCATTAATGTTCACTCAGCACCCCATCTTGACAGAAAAAACAGAAATGTAGAAATGTTTATGAATTTATTAAAAAAGAAAAACTGAAATATCACATAGTCATAAGTATTCAGACTCTGGGGTGCTGAGTGAACATTAATGAGAAATAAAATGAACTTTCTTGATTTTAGCAAATGGCTGCAATAAAACAAAAAGTGCAAAATGTAAAGGGGTCTGTATACTTTCCGTAACCACTGTATATACGATTAAATTAAATCAAGTTGTGTATTATCCATCAACTAAAAATGTGACATTAAAAAGGAATAATTTAGGATTCTATGAAGTGGGGTTGTTCCTACAGTAGATGGCGGTCAGCATGCCTTCAGTTTGGAGAACCAGCCAGAGGTAAAGGATCTGGAGGAGATAAAACTAAAACTCGTGTTTTTGTTAAAGGAGTCTGGTCGCTGAGGAGAGCAAAGATATAAAGACTTTGGTGTCCCGTCAGATAGGGCCGACTGCAAGGGGAGAACATATTGTAAATATGGCATATGGATTTCTTTAGGTGGTCCACAGCAGTACACTGCTTCGCTCCCTTGCTCGTACTCTTGTCTGCTTCTCCAAACTAGTGGCGTGCCGACCATCATCCTCTGTAGGTAAAATACACTAACTGTGGAGAAACGCCTCGTACAACCCAGCCTCCAATAGCTGCATCTCGGGCTCCTCGCCGTCATCAGCAGTAACATACTAAGCTTCACCACAGCCTTCGTTTCTGTAATTTCATCCCTAAAAGCACCTCACATGGAACAAACTCAATGGCCAAAATTACAGCCGATATTCTATAAAGTACATCAAACAGCTGTGGCATCAAAACAAACTAGGACTTAATGTAAGTTAAAGTCAATGAAAAGTCTTAAAGAAAGTCACTGCATGAATACGAAATGATGCAAACAAACGAGCCGAGTTTACGCACCACTCCGAGAGTGAAGTAGTTGAAGAAGTAGTCGTTACATTTAGAAGGAACCTGCTTGTGGGGTGACGGAGAGTGGATCTTCATCTAAAATAAACAAGAACACATGAAGATGTAGAGGATCAATATAATATATGTCTTCACTATTAATGCAGATACCAAGAAACAATTCTTTTTTTTAAATTCTATTTTTGACATAACTATAACTTTGACATAAATTACAAACTTATTGTTTTAACCAGGTAGTGCCCAGTAGGTTTATCAGTTATTTTGCTTGTTGCTACTGAAAAAAAGGTTTGAAGAAAGTGGTGGGATTAAAAAGAAAATGAATTTTCATAAAACCAGATCAATAAACTGGGCGATAATGCTAATTTGGTTTGTCGCA
The DNA here is from genome assembly GCF_029220125.1 of Pseudoliparis swirei. NCBI lineage: Eukaryota > Metazoa > Chordata > Actinopteri > Perciformes > Liparidae > Pseudoliparis > Pseudoliparis swirei. The sequence continues at coordinate 22,266,121 of NC_079393.1, forward strand.
ATTGACCACATTCAGATCACAGTTAGGTAATCAACTGTCAATATAAATAGTATACACAAAACAAAAAACAAAAATATATATATATATATATTAGGGCTGCAACAACAAAACGATAAAATCGATGAATAAATTAGTTGCCAAAATTAGCTTGTTGTGTCGTGCGATTATGACACCAATCAATAAGACGCGGAGATGTTTAAGTATTAAAAAAGTTGAGTTGAGCACAGAGCGGAGCGTGGAACAACAACAACAAAAAAGCAGAGCGAAGGTAGAGCACAGACCATAGTGCTGTGTTGTGAAAGCCAATCAGCGTTGGTGAATATAACTGCTGCTGCTCTAGTGGCGCTGGAAGTCACCGAGCAGGAAGGCGTTAGATGTTAGACGTTTGTGGGAGGTCCTCAACAGGTATAAGGCAGAACTAGTGGTTCGTTATTCCGTGGTGGATGAAGGAAATGCTAAAAAAAATTAACGGAGTTGCCGATGACGCAATTAAACGACAAATAGTCGGGCGAGTAAACTCACTCGAGTAAAGCACTGTCAGTTCTGCTTTTTAATAAAGGGATGGAATTTAATGCTGTTGTTTTTTTAATCCGATTAATCGAAAAATTTATTAATAGATTAATCGATTATTAAAATAATCGTTCGTTGCAGCCGGAATATATATATTTCTTATCACCAGGGACACAACTTTCTTTCATTCTTAATCTTTCATAATTGTGAGTGTGTTGATGTAAATGGCATATATGTTGATAAGGGTATCAGGCCTTTTGTTTTTATTAATTAAAATCAACTTGTGACACCAAAATTCAGGCCCTTAAGGTCCCAATGGCCCCTATTGAAACCCAATAAAACATGTTTGGTCTCACAGCAGCACATCCTGCATTTTTTTATAGAAATCGTTAAATCTAAAACAATTTCGATTTGACTAATTCCACCAGATTGAGAAATTTTATACACATAAACACTGTAAGAAACAGTTTTTTTCTACCTTGTCCTCAGACTTGTAGAAGACTTTATGTGGCGAGCCCAGAGCACCCAGTACATCTTGACAGGAATCTCCAAAGTAGATGTTCCTCTCGAGGGACCTCACTTTGGCATCAGCCACCACACCTGGACCGCAGCCTGCACTCACGTTACAAGAGATCAGGAAATGATTTCATCTCCGGATGAATTACAAACAGCATGTCAGGGACATTGAACATCTCCCTGAGAGTGGACTGCTAAGACACAATTGTTTACCATAGAGCTAGATAAATACACAGCCTATTAAGGTACGCGCAGGTCAATATGTGTTCTCCCATGTTAGGGTTACATCATTTCACAAACATTAAATAGTAAAACGATTAGTCTGCAACAGAGGCAGCCAGATGTATTGTGATCAATATGACTTATGTTTGAATAGGAAACATTACAAATTGTGTTTATTGCCAATCTAAACACTTTCGGGTTGGATTTGCTGTTTAGCTCCAACTTTGCGGCAGTGCAACAGATTCATGGAAAGTGTGGAGGCAAGAGAAGGAAAACATCCTGTGAATCATAAATGTAGCTATGTGGATCAGTGAGGAAAACACTTGGACCCATGGTGATCATAATCATAACTCATTTTGTCCCCAGACACAGAGATATCAGTACCTGCAGTGAGGAGGCGGAGTTTGAGCCCCAGAGGCCCTGCATCGTCTCTCAGGACATCAACAGTCTCTGCAAAGATGTTACCAAGGAAACAAGCCGACGGCATCGTGGGAGCCCTGAGGACCGACAGTTCAGTTTGTCACGCGTTTGGTAAACTGCACAGAATCATCCGACTGGAAATGTATGACTTACGGTGTGCTTGTTGCCCAACTGGACAAAACATTCATTGACACACTTTCACATAACTCGTGTCCACTCTTATTTACCCAATCATATGATCACTTCCTCCCAAACATAGATAAACTTCACTGACAGTTCACCATTTAAAATATTTTGGACTCGTAGCGCGTCTGCGCAAGCTTGAGATTTAAATAGTGCGGTTTCATCAAAGACGCCATGTTTGTTCAGTGTGGGCATGCGAGGAAAACAAAGTTATCTTCACTGATTCTAGCCAACAGGGGGGTGAGTAATGGATATACAAAATGCATATTTTGCAGTAAGAAGTATTCCTTTAATCAGTGATCATCTTCTTCTTTCACAAGAGGTTTGCTTCAATGCTGGCAAAACATCTTTTGATAAACAGATTTCAGTTAGTTGGTTTGTAAATGTTTGCTGCAGATTTAGATGGAGCTTAAACTTCTTCATTGGTGTCCATTTTTAGAATAATTTAACTCTGTATAGTCTCTGCTAGAGGTGTGTCTTCCATAAGTGACGTGCGTGCACGTTACCTTGTTTCCTGCAGGTTGTTGCCGGTGTAGATGTGCATCCTCTTGACCATGGCCCCATGTGGAATCTGCAGAGAGGCCAAACCCATGGCAAAGTTAGGCTGCCAAGGCAAAACAACTGGGAGTAGTATGGGACTGGTACACACTGTGTTTGTGAACACATTAACAGCAACTTGCATTAATACATTTTCCTTGGTACAGAGATGTGATCATTCAGTCATAAAGAAATGCCCATGTTCAACAGGTAAAAGCTCATCACTGATTGGTCACACTACATTTTATTCCAATTTGGATCTCTGTTGGGTGGCCATTTTTTATCTGAGAAGGGTCAGTATCCAATCAAAATGGAAGGAATGCAAATTTTATTTCTGTGCTGATTATTTATGTATTTACAAGTTGCATCATCATCACTAAGTATTAGATGTCAAATGGCTTCATATTAATAATTTTAAAAAACTATCCGTAGTATTTTAAGACTTATTAATACTCAATAATATTAGATTTTACATTTTCAGCATTAATTAAGTTGAATGGGAAAACATATACCGTATGTTTTTTAAAAATGCACCATAAAGTAACCACGATTAATTCAATTAAAAGAAACAATTTCAGAAGTCATGTCATTATGGCGTATTGTGGAGAATAATAGAAAAGCCAAGCCTTACAAAGATGGGAAAGACAACGGGGTCGGACTATGCTGCGAGCGTAATGCAACATAAATCCTTTCATGTTTTATTTATTCTTGGATCACAGCATCAGTTTTATCTAAATCAACTTGCATTCAACTGTCATTTTAGATGGGAAACAAATTATAGCTGAGTGTTGCGCTTTAGGCAAAGAAATGCAAATATTATAAGTCAAACTAGAGGCCGAACCCACAACACAACAGATCACAATTACCGCTCAAGCTGTCGAGTCACTGAATCAAACTAAACTGTGTAAGCAACCCCGCATGCAGCTCAGGGTGGATTGAAAACTTTAAGAAATAATCAATGTAGTTACGAAGATATCACATATGTTGGAGGAGCAGAATAGCTAAATCAAAACGATGATAAGCTGCAAAAAACCTTGTCAATGGGACACAAAATCATCTGTGGAGGGGGGGGGGGGGGAGTAAAAACTTCCATGTGTGACGTGTGCAGACGGCAGAGCAGCCGCTTCATGACACGCATCACCCAAGACGTTCACAGCTGTCCCGGACAAACAGTGAAACATCCGTCTGGGTAAACAAACCTCAATCCAAAATCAAAGGCTAAAACACCTTCTGCATGTATAACAATGCAGCTCGCAGATTTGGTGTTAATAATATTAATAATATTGTCTTGAGAATCTGAAGCTCTGTCATGAACTCATGAAACCCGAGCGAACCCACGTCTTTAAACTTCCTACTGCAGTCGGATTAGTTACATCACAGTGCAATGAGTCTGACGTCTCAAGAGACCGACATTGGAATTCTTACTTGGTGCATTTTGAGGTCTCTCCTAGTTACTTTTCATTTGTGATGAGGATGACGTTTCTAAGCATTTAGGGAAACTGACGTGCTTAAAATAACCAAGCAGACACATTCTCCACAAGGATATGGTTTCTTTGTTCACTCCCACATTATTAATCATCACAGCATCAAGCTGACAGCGATTACAGGACATGCTCAGGGAAAACATGACCTAACATTTCATTTTCCAGATGAAGGAAAATCACTCCGACCACAAGACTGCCTGGATTCCCCTGGAGTGGGAGGAAACGGCCTCTCAGCTCTTCTACGACTGGCTGACGAACAAATAGATTCTCACCTCATATTTTGGAGCTTCATTCCACGAATCCAGTTGGAAGGAGAAAGACAGGCCTCGAAAATTGAGATGGAACAACTGCTCTGCAGCGTTGTAAACTGGACGCGGACAAACGAAGAAGAAGGATTTCATAAAAGAGATGAATGAGATCAAAGTGTCGGTTTATTTGTGAGACAACGTTCATGTGTTTATGCCTTGTGAAGTACCTCCAGGGTGCGTAGCTCCAAATGACTGGTCTATCTGCTCTATTGTGGGAGCAAAGGCCTGGGAGTTGAAATGGACTCCACTGAAACACACACACACACACACAGCCAGCGATACTTCTATTTACATGGACTCAATTACTGCAACACCTTTTACGAAGTAGCTGTATATGTGAGAGAAGCTCCGACTTCACTGTGGCAACATAAAATGGACACTCTAAACATGCAATGAACAACGTATAGATCCGTGCCTGTCGATACAGGCTGTATAAAAACATGGTTTTATACCGACTGCATTCAACAAGTTTCTAATTATTCTGATTATCATATCTACTCACCAGTATTTCAACTTGACTTTGCTCAGGTCATACACTTCAATCACCTGTCCCTCGGAAAGATGACAAATGTTAGGGCACAATACAAAGTCAATTAAACGGCAATAACAAGGTTAGAGGAGTCTAGTGTATTTGTCAGATGCTGCTTCTAAATAACTGTGGAGTAATACCACATTCCATGGAGGGAATCACACACATGCACCTTTCAGCCTCCTAAATTCAACAATGTTCACCTTGAGTCTCTGATTTGTGGCATCAAATAGCAGTTTGATGCCATCCTGAGTCAAGTTCAGTATGAGGTCATGGCTGAGTGGTGTCTGGAGGAGAGATAAACAAACTAGTTTACAAATTAATTGAAATAGAGATGCAGATGACAAACAATTCACATGTGGTGTCATCCATGTTAACATGAAATGCTTCCAGTTGTTTTTGAATTCAATTCATGGAGCTGTCACACCAACTTAGATAGATAGATAGATAGATATATACTTTATTAATCCCCAAGGGGAAATTTGTCGAGTCAGTAGCAGCAACACACAAGAAAAAAAAAGAAAAAAAAATATAAGTATAAGTAGGGTGATCTGGCAAGAGGTGAACTGTTGTAGAGCCAGCATCGTCCCGGGCAGGAATGTCCTGTATCTGTCCTTGTGGCAGCGGGAGCGAGAGAGGGACGCCTGGTGGAGAAGTGTCTCTGGGTGGTGTGGTGTGGTGAGAGGTGGTGGTCCAACAGTGGTTTCTTCACCGCACTCTCCTCTCCCCCTCACTCTCACCACCTGCAGCTCCAGCTGCTGAGCCATGGAGATGATGGAGCCAGCCCTTCCAGACCTAACTAACTTTAGTTATTAGTACTGAACCTGGGAAATAATTTCCTATATTATAGCCTGACAAGATATTTTTTATGAAATGTGATAATATATGAGCCCAAATCAATTGTTTTCATACAAAGACACATTATAAACTTTGTTTAGATCCTTTGATGTTTTTTAAAGAATTGTAACCAAGATAAGAGCATGACACTCGTATCTTTAACATCTCAGTACTGTGTAGTGGAAACACTACGTATTGACACATGCCTAAATGCACAGCACTACAATATTTGAACAAATACAGCAATTGTACTAAACAAATCAGTGTTTCCCCGACCATTATAACAGGGTGGCGCCCCGCCACCCTGAAATCTCCGCCCACCACCCTGTAATTTTCCCTATTGATCATCTCTACACAGCAGCATGTCATTTATGTCTCTACGTGTTGCGTTAACACTTCTCGGCGCCGCAGAGCTCCGATGCCGGCGACATATCTGCGTGCATCGGGCCGAGCGCCGGTGCGCGCATACTACCACTACCACCCCCTCCGACGACGCTGCTCGCCATGGGTCCCTTTCCTATCTCAGGGGGGGCATCGTGAAGGAGTTAAGCTTAGGGTACCAACATGGCGAGCAGCGGCACTAGTCCTGCCCCCCTGAAGCTGTAAACCTAGGGGAAACACTGCAAATTGTAAAAATCCAATTAGTTTCGGGTTTTAAATTACTTGGATTACTATTGCCACACAGGAAAGCCTCAAGAAATATTGTACTGCCATCCAGATTAGGGATCTTAAAAGAGCTGATTAACATTGTTGTGTGACTGCGACAGAAAGAACACACAAGACAGACAGACAGCTGACCATCTCACCTGTTCACTGTATAGCACCTGGACATTTTTGATGACGCGGCAGTGTTTCTGCAGAATGGAGATGGCCTGGGCCAATGGCATCCCTGAAAACACAGACAGGCAAGCACACACAAATAAGTGAAAAACAATGTAATAGAGCTTTGTTCAGCAACAGTTAACAATAATATGAACATGCCAGGAAAATCATTTAAAATATGGCTTTAATTTAACATTAATGAATAGCTTGCATCTCGATTGCTTGCTCTGTCTTTACAGAACTTGACAAAATTGTAGAACTCACCCAAGGCAAATTCCCATTGCTCATTTCCTAGTGATCTCTCGGGCACCACCTCCAGGTCCAGCATTGGCAAGTAGTGGGGGGCAGCTCACCTCGAGACACAATGGGACCCTCTGGGGAACCCTTCCCTGGTCTGTCCCTGATCACAGCAGTCTGAATAGCTTCAGATGGCTGTTTCAATTCATAACTCTATCGATTACTTTCTGCGTGAGAGCATCAAACAGCTCCTCAAACTACGGGTTACAGGACAAGGTGACCAGTGTATCACATGTCATGTGTAAATAAAAGCATGTAAACAAATAAATAATAAAAGATGACATTCACAGAGCCACCTCAGATTTACAGATGTGTTAAATAACAAGTTACCCAACAAAGTCGGACAGCTTGGACACAAACAAATGACGCAACGTGCCAACCAATCTAAACAGCTGTCGCCTCTGACATGGTCACGTGGCTTCAAATCGATACGGATGAAACAAAAAAACAACTAATTCTATCGATTCGTGGTCAGGAATAAAACAACAGACCACACGTGTTCTAGGTCTCCAGACAGACCCACGGGGCAGCGGACACGCACACACACACGGAATAAGAGGCACGAGAGATAACGTCTCAAAGCCCGATGACTCTCAACAGTCGCTGTGTCTTTGCGCTGCGGGTGGACGTAAGTTGACGAGCTAGCTGCTCTGCGCGTGAAGGTAAGAAAGTATAAATAAATATAAATATAAATAACGTACGTGCGGAAAAATAAGTCTCCATGCAAGACAAAGAAAATTAATTACTGCGGTTCAGGCAGGCACCACATAAACAAAGAAAGCACGTCTTTCTTCGTTCCTCTCCACGGAGGTGCAGCTGGAGCTAGCGCTCGTGACGCGTTGTGCGCAGACTCCTCGCAGTGAAACGCGGTCCTCGTCACTCAGAAGCTCGTCTGCCGGTAAATGTCCCCCGTGTCCGCTGCTCGGGTTTAATGTGTCTCCAATGTCAGGCGCAGATAAGAGCAACACAGTGTGCCAAACCACGGCAACTTCAGGCATCAACAACAAGCAAGCGGGATCAGCTGATGATTCGACTTCCGGTTGACACAGGTTGGCGTGATGACGTCACGGGCAGCGATAGAGATAGCGTCTGTAAATGTTGTGAAATATCGGAAACTTATGAAACACAAGAGAGAACAACAAGTGTTGTATTATGTTTATTGTAATACGTTGTTAACTACAGCACCGTGATTCTATGATTATATTCCGTCATTGTTTTGTATGTGATATTTAAATAAAGTTTAGGAGGGGATAAAAAAGCAACATCAAAACAGAAACAAAATAGCAGATCATTTGACAGGTATATACATATATATATAATAATCTCATTTGAGGTCCATAAGTGTTATTGGCTTGGTTGTTTTCTTTCTTTAAACAGCCTGCAATTAATGTGTAAATTATGGAGTCCAAGAAGACATGTGGAAGGTTGAAAAAAAGATGTGACTTACTTTCCATGTACTTTTACTTTTTCTACGATGACTGCAGCTTGTAAAAAAAACATATTCGCAAATTGATGAATTTACAATCAGACCACACACAATAATTAATCATCTACTACATCCTATACTCATTGAGCAAAATTATTATGGCTCGTATTACTTACTTTTAATGTTTTTTTAAAAATGACTTAATAGAATCACTTACTTTTAATGTGCTGTACTAGCTTCGCATTGTGTGTATTTGTTGTTCTTCTTACCACATAAACTGTCTTATTCTGTACTGTTTGTTATTGTTTTATGTTTGTTATGGTCTGTCATTCAATTCAATTCAATTCAGTTTATTTGTATAGCCCAATTTCACAAATTACAAATTTGTCTCGGAGTGTGCTTTAATCTACATAGACATCCCTGCCCCAAAACCTCACATCGGACCAGGAAAAACTCCCAAATAACCCTTCAGGGGGGAAAAAAAGGGAAGAAACCTGCAGGAGAGCAACAGAGGAGGATCCCTCTCCTAGGATGGACAGATGCAATAGATGTAATGTGTACAGAAGGACAGATTTAGAGTTAAAATACATTCAATGAATATGACAGAGTGTATGAATAGTTCATAGTAGGCATATTCCACGATGGAGACCTCCACGATCCATCAGGCAGATGGCGGTGGGGAGGAGGAGGGGCGGAGTCTGAACAGGACAGTGGGGTAGTCAGGATCAGGGATTCCACGACCCAGACGATCCATCAGCAGATAGATCTATGCCGTCTCATAGGGTCCGATGACCCCATGAGACGAAAGTCAAAAGGACTTCCGGGAGAAAGCAGAGTTAGTAACGTGTGATTGAGAGATGAAAATTCATCCTTAAGGAGAGAAAAAGAGGAGATAGGTACTCAGTGCATCCTAAACGTCCCCGCAGCTATAAGCCTATAGCAGCATATCAAGGGGCTGGACCAGGGCAAACCTGATTCAGCCCTAACTATAAGCTCTGTCAAAGAGGAAGGTCTTAAGTCTACTCTTAAACGAGGTGACTGTGTCTGCCTCCCGGACTGAAATTGGAAGCTGGTTCCATAAAAGAGGAGCTTGATAACTAAAGGCTCTGGCTCCCATTCTACTTTTAAGACTCTAGGAACTACAAGTAGTCCCGCATTTAGTGAGCGTAGCTCTCTAGTGGGGCAATATGGTACGACAAGCTCCTTAAGATATGATGGAGCATCACCAATCAAGGCTTTGTAGGTTAAGAGAAGAATTTTAAAAGTGATTCTTGATTTTACTGGGAGCCAGTGCAGAGCAGCTAGTGCAGGAGTGATGTGATCTCTTTTCTTAGTTTTAGTGAGAACACGAGCTGCAGCATTCTGGATCAACTGGAGGGACCTAAGAGATTTATTAGAGCAGCCTGCTAATAAGGAGTTGCAGTAATCCAGTCTCAAGTAACGAACGTGAACCAATTTTTCTGCATCTTGAGACAAGATGTGCCTGATTTTTGAAATATTACGTAGATGAAAGAATGCAGTCCTTGAGATTTGCTTTACGTGGGAGTTAAAGGACAAGTCCCGATCAAAGATAACGCCAAGATTCTTTACAGTGGTGTTGGATGCCAGGGCAATGCCGTCTACAGAATCCACATCACCAGATAATTGATCTCTGAGGTGCTCAGGGCCGATTAAAATTACTTCGGTTTTGTCTGAGTTTAACATCAAGAAGTTGCAGGTCATCCATGTTTTTATGTCTTTAAGACATGCTTGAATTTTACAGAGTTGGTTGCTCTCCTCTGGTTTTATCGATAAATATAGTTGAGTGTCATCTGCATAACAATGAAAGTTTATGGAGTGTTTCCTGATAATATTGCCCAAAGGAAGCATGTATAAGGTAAATAAAATTGGTCCAAGCACAGAACCTTGTGGAACTCCGTGATTAACGTTGGTGGTTATCGAGGCGTCATCGTTTACAAATACAAACTGAGATCGATCTGATAAATAGGATTTAAACCAAATTAGTGCCGTGCCTGAAATGCCAATCGACTGCTCCAGTCTCTGTAACAGGATGTCATGGTCAATGGTGTCGAATGCAGCACTAAGGTCTAACAAGACCAGGACAGAGAGGAGTCCTTTATCTGCTGCCATTAAGAGGTCATTTGTAATTTTCACCAGTGCCGTCTCGGTGCTGTGGTGTTTTCTAAATCCTGATTGAAATTTCTCAAATAAACTATTATGATGTAGAAAGTCGCACAACTGATTTGCGACCACTTTCTCAAGGATCTTGGAGAGGAAGGGGAGGTTAGAGATCGGTCTGTAGTTAGCCAATACCTCTGGATCCAGAGTGGGCTTCTTCAGGAGAGGTTTAATAACAGCCACCTTGAAGGAGTGTGGTACGTGGCCTGTTAGCAGAGACACATTGATAATATCTAATAGAGAGCCGCCAATTAAAGGCAAAACGTCTTTAAGCAGCCTCGTCGGGATGGGGTCCAAGAGACAGGTAGACGTGTTCGAAGTAGAACCCGTTGAAAATAATTGGTCACGGTTATTAATTGGTCACGGTTATTAATTTGCATCTGTCGTCATGGGACGACAGATGCAAATTAGCTGAAGCTACAATCTTGTACAGAGCATCAAACGGTGACATTTATTTTTTAACTGTACATGGCCCCTTTTAAATATAGATAATAATAATTATGATGTTTGCTCACCCCCTGTCACCATGGAGACCACTGGGAGGAGAGCAGGCGGTCGCTCTGGAGACGGACCTTCAGCTATTTGGGTTCACGTGCCACATTGAGATTAATTACATAAAAGAAAGTTCCATTCAACACACAAATGGACAGGTTCATAAAAATAGGTTCACCAAAAAAAATCTGAATCTGCAAAGTTACATAGTTCAGTAAAAAAGACACTATTCACCTCATAAAGTGCATTGGAGGCTTATAGTGGCCAGAAACAACAGAATATACTGTTTAAAGTAGTGCCTCAAATATGTACTGAAGCAAATAGTACTGAACTTAATTTTTTAACACCACTGCGTGGTGTCACTTAATCTGGCTGATAAGGCTGCTCTTGTTGAAGGAGGAGAGAGCTATGATGGGGATATTATAACATCACTAATCTCCACATTGCAATCAGAGCTATCAAAGGGTTAGTTGTTCACTCAAACAGGAAAAACAAAACAAATTGGAAAGAGTCAATCAAGCTCAGTCACTACATAGTCCTGAACACAGTGAAGTTCCTGTTTCAGTGAAAATATCAGAAAAACATGCAATAAGTCATACCTCTTTATTATGAAAAACTGTGAACAACATTTTTATCTCATATTTCTGATTCCTCCAAGAGGACAAGCTTAACAGCAACCAGAGAGAAATGCAGACCACGCACACAGGAAGGAGAAGCATACACGGAGTGTAGTTCTTCTTTAGATCTTGATATAAAACCAAAATATAAATAACTTAAACAAACAAGAGAAACAAAGTCTCTTGTAACGGTTGTGTTTTTTGCCTTAATGCCTGCATTAAGAAAATTGAAGGATGGAGTAACAACTAATGTGTTTACCAGAGTAACCATCTAAATACGTGTGTAATGATACTGAGTGAGTATAGAGACAGGGTGATTATGTTGTTATTTCCTACCTACAACCCAGAAGTTGTGTCTTTTAAAATCAATCCCTTCACCTGAGCACACGTTTAAACCCATGAAGATAAAGTTGAATGAAAAAACATGGCAGATTGATTGATCTAAAATAAAATCATGCACATTTCCAAGAACACGAGCCTCCATAACTGTACTGTCTGTTCACCTACATCTCACCTCTCATTGAACTGGGTCATCACCAATGCTCAGTCAGTTCCCGCTGAGTCGGATTCAAAGGGAACTTTCTGGGAACTTTTTATCGAATGAAATTGCCTCTTCATCCAAAGAAAAATAAATAACAAATTGGATATCTGAATTAAATCCTTTCAGAATGAAAATCCTGCATGTTTTTGTTGTGCCCTGAGCGTGGTGGTTACCACTGACACATTTAAACTGTTACTTTTAGTTATTTTGGTCTTTTAAAATGATATTACCTTCCTCTAGTTGGGCTGTGGTAAATTAGCTTTTTTATTTAAATATAAACTATTATTTATGTATTTACTGTAAAACTTATTGTAAAATGTTACTCTCTTGTCAATCAAAAGTTTTCTCTGCTCATGTAAAGCTCATCAAAATGCTTAATAAGTCAGCCTGAGGGAAAAGAAAAGCACGAATAAAGAAAATATTTCTCTTGGTTATAATAATTATAATAAAACAGTTGGGTTCACTGAATGTAACTCACACTGGAAAATGAAATGATCCTCTAGTTGTACAATATACAAATAAAAGGGCTTGAGTCAATCCACATTCAATGTATTTATCCCAGGAAGTGAATTTCCGTAAAAAAAACAGACCATAAAAATAACATTCATATAAGGAACACATGAAACAATGAAAAACTAAAGCAACGAAAGTCCTCAAAACAACATTTCTGGAGACGTTTTGTAATTTTTAACTCAGTTTTACATAAAATAGTCTACCGCTGCTACTACTAGTTCATAACAAAGCTGACAGATGAACACAATGAATACATAGAAGTAATATAAAAAGTAAACATCATGACTTTCACATAAACAAAATGATGAGAGAACATAGTTTCATAGTGCTGTAACAGGACAGGGAATAGTATCTCGACTGTCTTTAGGCGTTTACAGTCCATCAATGTAGATATCTGGTTGATTGATCGATCAATAGATGGATTCTAACTAAATTAGATACCACAGACTGTACAATCTATGACCTTGTAAAAAAAATGAAGGTTGATTTCAATCCCATTTTTCTATAGAGAAGTGACAATTAATATGAGACACAGGCGACTGATGTGTACGGTGTGTTTTTAAAGAGGTTGTGAACGTATTTATTTCCTGATTAATGTTATAGTCAGATGTTACCATCGGTGTCTAGTGAAAACCACGTATCTCCAAAAAGAACTGTTTTGGAACAATACATTTTTATTTAAGAAAACCCAACTGTTGATTTAGCTTATTAATTCGTAAATGTTTCTTGAATCACAAAAGAATATTTCTGACGAAAAAAAAGTATTCAATTTGGAGCTACATGATTCTCACTGGCCGGCGATGCTCTGGGACGACGACTATGCTACCCTGAAAAAGCAATACACTGAATAGAGTATCACCAAGTCCATGCACACACATTAAATAAAAACAAAGCTGCACGTTGTCGAGCATGCTACTGCTTGGGTCCACGACGACAGCACGCCTACATTTGGCTGCACGATGACATCACCGTGAATCACGCGGGGATTCCTTACCAGAGCGCTGTGAAGAGAGCGCTCTCTGGTAAATAGGCTGCATGTTGGGAACAAGGGAGAACGTGGGCCTGTTTGGTTTCATGCATATCAAGAAAACAAGTCTGATTGTATCACATAGTGCAAAACCCTGAAGAGAACTAAGGGCATTTGAATTGACCCACATACACACCCTGTTCTGCTTCCAGAGCCAAAGACAGCAGAGTTAGTTTTCTTTGTTTTCGTCCTCCTTCGAGGTCGCTGCTACAGAACCTGTGATTCTACAGTCGTCTCACCAAAGATGGTTCAAACTGATTTGCAAACAGTTCTTCACGCTAAAACCTGGTATAATTCTCTCTGGATGCCCTCCTCAGACCTGTTCTTCCATTATCGATGTATCCTCCCCCCGCTTTGTGAACTTTGGTCTAAGCACAGCAGGTTTCAGGAAGTGTGCTCGGATAAAACAAGGGCATGTTTACAAATGTGAAGTGTTGCACAGCAGTGAACAATGCAGACACAATGCTTTTTCTTTTCCGCCCCTTAAGCTGTCACCACCTCATATTTGATGCATGCTCTTCTGGTAACCCTGACCCTGACCCTGACCCTAACACATCTCTCTTTTCTCTGCTCCCTCCAGCTTCTGTCTTTCCTCCGATATCCCCTTACCACACTGTACCTTTAACATCTTGTACCCATAGAAAATCTACTTTGTTTATTTAAATCTAGCCCTAACAATTGAATTTCAGACCTGGACAAGAAATATAAAAGTCTTTGAATGATTTGATCTCTACTTTATATTTCTGAAAGACTCCAACTCTGTATGTTTCACATTTGCAAAATAATGCTAATTCCACTGGTCATTCTCCTTCCTCTGTATTTAAATGGATTCAAGACCTTTTTGCCCAGGTCTGTTTTGTCACTATCTCTGTTAATCCTTCTTTTTTAGAGCTCGGTTCACTTTCAATTCAATCAATTTAGGAAGTTTTATTTTCTCGTACATATAAGTATGTCAAAACTCTTTGCATAAAAGTAAAAATGATTATATCAAAGCTTTTTGGAAATAATAGTAAACAATTGGTCAACAATTGCAGCTCAGTTTACTTTTTTTCTTCAGTTGACTGTATTGAAAGTGAATGGACAGACAGCCCTTGTTTTCTCCTCTTCCTCTTTTCACTACTTCCTCTTCCTCCTCAGCGCATCTTGTGTTCCACGTCAGCGTTGGCCATGTTGGAGCCATGGATGGGGTCCTGCTGTCGTCTGGACTGGGGAGAGAGAGGGATGGAAGGAGGAAAAAGGGGGAAAAGAGAGGGGGGGAGGGGAGAGGGGAGGAAAAGAGAGAGAGTGATGGAGAAAGACGAGGGGAGAAGACAGGACATGGGAAAGATAGCAAGAAAGAGATTGGAGACAAAGAGACGATACATTAAGTACAGTTAACAGGTCATGATGTAACACTTTACTTGAACATTAAGTTACAATATTTTGACACATGTATAGACACATAATCACATGAATTCACATTCATTGAATGTATTTAAACTCTAAATCTGTCCTTCTGGTCACATGACATCTATTGCATCTGTCCATCCTGGAGAGGGATCCTCCTCTGTTGCTCTCCTGAAGGTTTCTTCCCTTTTTTTCCCCCTGAAGGGTTATTTGGGAGTTTTTCCTGGTCCGATGTGAGGTTTTGGGGCAGGGATGTCTATGTGTACAGATTGTAAAGCAATCCGAGACAAATTTGTAATTTGTGAAATTGGGCTATACAAATAAACTGAATTGAATTGAATAATCATGAATTATTACAACTGTGTTCGTATTGTGTGATGAAATATCAACTGTTTCTTCCACAGCTATGAATCCTTCATAGGAGCAGTTTAACTGTTGGTTAAATAAACTCATACAATGGCCTTATATCTCCTTACCACACCTCTATAGTGTATTCTAAACTCATTATGTGCTCATAAATAATATAGGTGAATACAATGCTAGCTACAAGGTTATAAAAGGTAACCAGCAAGGAACCAAATGTGAGAACAACTGCACTAAATTAATCCACAACTATTAACCAACAATAAATTACAGTTCCACAAACTGTCACTAGAGGACGCCAGAGAGCTGCATCATGATACGGCTCAGTGCTGCTACACACTTTACTGATGTTGATATTTTAGTCAAGGGGGCAGACAGACTGTCAGACAGGCAGACCGACAAACAAACAAACAAACAGACAGACAGATAGACAGACAGACATACAGACAGAGAGATAGACAGGCAGGCAGACAGGCAGATAGAGATGAACACAAACACAACAAGTCATCATCGGAAGTCATCAGTATGACAAGAATTTTAAATATATGTCATGGTTGTGTCTGTGAGTCCCGTTAAATGACCTAAAACCAAATGAATAAATCCCTTGTTTACACTTTAGTGATAGCTGAGGGTAATAGAGAGGAGGAGAAAGGAGAGGGAGGTGAAGTGTGTGGAGAGGTGAGGCAGAGATAGTAAAGGGGTCTCTTAGTTCAACTGGAATGTAGTTTGTGTCATTTCAATGACTCACCATAATAGCAACATACACACAGTCACACACACACACACACACACACACACACGGTCACACGGTCACACATCCACACACCACATACAGTGTGTCATACTACCTTTTTGATTTCTAACAGCCAGACTGACTCCAGTCTCCTCTGGGAAGCCTGATGCTATCAGATAAATATAATAATATATAATATAAACTGTTTGACATGCCAAAAGGCGTAATATGAGAAAGGCGCTTTCAACTTAAGTTTCACTTCAGGTTTGTTCATCATGTGTGGAAATATAGAGCAAGCTGAATAAATCAAAGTCAAAGAAAAGTTAACCAAACACTTGGTTATCTGTTGACAATTTAACTCATCAGTTTCATGTTACTTTGAGTTTCTGGAGTGATATAAAATACATTCAGATGATGTAGATATTGTATAAAAGCAGCCTGTAGAGATGTAAATACGAACACGGAGGGCGCCGAGTTTACGAGCTGAATAAACAAACAACATTGCCGCTGTTTTCACTCAGCTGCTGCATCATAGCTGTCGGGTAGTGTTTGTCTTTGTAAAGGGAGCGGCCTCTGCTAATCATAAGGGCCGGAGAGCTTTCTGTATTGATCCACACGCAGATGGGAGCCTGCTGGCCACTGGGCTGCTCACCACAACTCAATACGGGAGGAGAGTGCGTGTTTGTGTGTGAAGTGACGAACTTAGAGATTTGCTCTTTCTGCGAGATTGTGCACACGTGACTGTACGGTACAGTATCTGAATGTGCATGCATGTGTATGTGTGTGTGTGTGAGTGTCAAAGCGGGGGGTCTGATGGCGATCAATACTAATGACATATTAATGCTTTCAGTGCCAGCTCATTATTCACCATTCTGAGCACTAGGAAAAGTGTGTGTGTGTGTGTGTGTGTGTGTTTTCATCCGGATCAATCCCTTCCCAATCCATCATTTTGTCAGATGCCTTCTGACCTTGAATGACTGGAATTTCACTTCTTTTGGAAGTAAAATATTGTATCTGCCAAAATGAGGCCTGATTGATTGAAGGGGAACATATTCATAATAATGTGTGAACCAGAAGGCGTTCCTGCTGTTCTGCTGAGCTTCACTGTAACTCTACTTTCTCTGACTTTTAGTGAGATGTTTCATGGTTTATGTTCTATTCATGTTTGTCAGATTGAGATTGTGTCTGGAAAATGTTCCATTTTTGGAAAGTGAAAGCCATCAGTGTGGACTTCATTTTTCATGTACAATGTAAGGATGGCACAAATATGCCGGCACTACAGAATAACTGTTTGTCAGCCCCTTTATTGTCTGTATCTACCCCTCTCTCTCTCTTTCTACGCTGCCCTCTTTCACACACTGTTCTTCGGCATTTCTGCTTCTCTTCTTGATCATCTATTATTTATTTAAAACAGACAGCATGACCATTTAGTGACTTCTGTCTGTCTTTTTCTTTCTGTAGAGTACAGATACACAGATCACCAGACAAAGAGAGAGAAAGAGAGACATAGGGAGAGTTCAGACCACAGTAATGCAAAGTCAGACTCGATTCGGCAAGGCCCGTCAGTCACACCCAGAGAATTAGCTTGGAGCTGCAAGAACTCTAAAATGTGATTCATATGCACATTGTGTGTCATGAAACAGATTTTACATTGGCTTGTTGCTCCTCTGCAAGACAATACGAGAAGAAAATTAACTAAATCCTCCCTTACTGCAACATTAGAGTATTTACCCACTATTCTTCCTCTGGATCCTAAAAACATGCTATAGAAGTCATCACTGCACTGCACAGAAAAAAAAACTAAAGCAGAATCTGAAGTCTTCAAAACATTAAGACCTAGAAGTGTTTGCCTCCACCAACAGTCATGTTGCAGTTTACATCCATGTCTGTCCAAGATGTCATCACATCATAATTTTAATTTTAACTGTCAAGATTAGCTCATGCATTCTTTGAAGTTATTGCCCAAAACGTGTTTTGTGAGGTTGAAAACCAAAATCTGGTCAGATTATCTTTGAGTCTCGGTGGACGTTTATTAAAAATTCCCTCCACGTGTTCCTGAGAATGGGACGAAGAGAGATGAAAACATGACCCAGACATAACATACATAAATAACACATGATATCCATGATATCCATAACTATACACAATATGTCCAGGGCCAAGAAGAGAATAAGAGTTGTTAAGGATTGTACAAATGTACGGCATAAGACACGCCACCAGTTGGTCTTTAAATGTGGTCAAAGAAGAAGTTATGATTGAGTGCATTCATCAGAAAGGTCAGGGAGTGAACTGCATGCAGAGAAAAAAAGATAAAAAGAGCACATGGTGGCAGAGAGAACAACTAAATGTTTGAGGGCCACAGAGAAATTGCTTCAACTTGCAGCTCCAGCAACATAAAAATGCACTTTTGTTAAAGAGAAAAAACCACACACACTAAAAAAGCATCCATTTGTTTGTGCATGTTCCTATTTGCTTATAGCCACCGTACACGTTTGTTTTTTTAAAGGATTATTCAGACGTTTTCAGAAATGTCCTCGTCAATTTCTTGCCGAGAGTTAGACGATAAGATACCACGCTCGTATTTATCCGTTAAGTATTATCTACAATCAGATGCTGGTTAGCTTTGTGGAGCACCAAATAAACTGGAATCAGGGGGAAGAAGGCGCCATTGGGACCACAATGCAACCGAAAGTGGGACAAAGTTTCTATTTTTCTCCCGAATGATGATCGGTGCCACATCGAATGCCTTTCTCCAGAGTGTGTTTTAGGGGATAGTGACGGTATTTGTATTGATTCAGCAGGAGACACGAGGTTTTCTCTTTCCCCATAAGCCTTGGGGAGGAAACATGAGATCAGTCAGATGAAAGATGACCTTCAATAAATGCCCTTCTGTCTTCTCTTTCCTGTCTTGCTGCCCCTCCCCCCCTCCTCCCCGCCTCCCTCCCCCCCTCCCCCTCCTTTCTCACCCCTCTGTTCCCTTCAAATGCTGTTCCTGCCTTTCTTTTCTCTCTAATTTGTGCCGGGCCATATGCTGCAAAGCTGTGGTAGGTCTAGTCGGGGTTGTGGATGATGATGATGATGATGATGATGATGATGTATGTGTGTGTGTGTGTGTGTCTCATTGCGTGTACTAGCTATGAAATGGTTACATCTTGGGATTTCTGTCTCTCACCCACTCCAAGCATGAAACCAGCAGCATCAGATATTATTGTGATAAAAGTCATTAGAAGTGTATATTCATGAACAACGGACACACATATACGTAAAAATATAACAAGAAACAGCTGCCTGTAGTCACACAGAACATAACAGACACACACAGGAATGCACATACATGTATCAAACATTTGGCCACACACATAGTTGCACACTTGCACACACACACACACACACACACACACACACACACAGGGTGGTTTAGTGCACGACAGTGTGATAGAGGGTGAGAAGTAGAGGACACAGACCCTGTTCTTTTCGGCTGGCTGTCTGTGTGTCATCAGTCCCAGATTTTAGAAACCACAGGGTCCTAAAAAATAAACAATTTGGGGTTCATCGGTAACTTCAGAAGGATTTCATCTCCTAGCTGGGGAAGTTAGTTTCTCTCAAGTTTGGGATGCTCACACCATTCAAACTGACGAGTGACTCTAATGTGTACATCGTGATAGTTAAATGAACAAAACAGGGTTGAAGAACAGATCTAATTACAATTTACAAATCTGTATTCATAAAATTGGTTATATCTTTAAGTCATTATTTGCTACTACTTTCCTTTCAGAGGCTTTAGGGACACCTGACAAAACTGAGTCTTTCAATAGTTCAATAACATCAAATGAAATACATTATCAGATTAGATGTGTTGTCAAACTGATCATGCACTAAACCTATGATTCAAACTTTAAAAAACAAAACAATTCAAATAAAAATATTGTAAAAGCTGAAGCGCTGATAAAACAGTGTTTGATCTTCACTAAACACGGCCATCAATATAGAATGGAAATATCGTATTATGGGCAAAAATATAACAAATTAAATTAACTTTGGTGAAAAGCATAAAACATTAAAAGTATTTACAAGTTTCCTTTTACTCTTGTATTTCGACATTCACTATTGTAGAGTGACAAATCATTTTCTGAATGTTTGCAAGCATGAAGCTACATGTAGCTTTTTAGAAATATACATTTGTAAATCTATTTCCAGTTAGGTCGAGCCAGACCGCTAACTTCTGATTTCCCGTTGCTCTTTTTTAAATAAGCTGCACAATTAAAAAACTAGCAGCTTCACTCAGACGTCAACTGGAGCTGATGAACGAGTGAGCCGCTTGAACATCTGTTGCTTCCCAACAAAAAAAAAAAGTGTTGGGCCAATGTCTCACAAATGACTGTCAAAATCTGTTCCTGAATTAATTGAATTTGACTTCTTATTTAAGTTAGTTACTTCACCTTGTGATGTAATAGCAGCTGGAATGATTGGGTGTGATGTGCTCCAGTGATGCAGATTGTGTTTAGTATTACTCTGATTGTTAACTGACTCAACTCATAGTTCTCAGATTGTTGTGGACAAATGACAGCACATGTTGAGGCAGACTAGAACCTGGATCTGACGTGTAGGCTGGCTTCACACGGCTAAGTTGGTCTCAGGAGGAAGCCGATTCGTCCTGTAACAGTTGGAGCTACCCTGCCCAGTAACAGCCCACTTCTCTTGGTATAAACACCACCTGCACTCTCACCTCCAGGTCCTCTCGGTGTGATCGGTCTCTGTCTTCAAAGTCTCGGGTTCTGCGTCGAGACTCTTCGAACGACGCCTGGGCCAAAGCGTCCTCTTGCTGCACACACACACACACACACACACACACACACACAAATAGGCCGATAGAGAGTGAGTTTAAACAAGGAAAAGCTAATGACGTCTCTCAGTCTGTGCACGTGTTGTGTTACCTGCGCCCTCTCTTCATCGTACTCCAGGTATCCCATCCCATCCAGCCTCTGAAGGTCGATCCAACCTCTCCAGGTCACACACACACCGTTCAAAATCATGGGAGCCTTTAAATAGACCTGGTGGGAGAGAGACAGAGAGAGAGAGATAGTTTAGATCTTATAACAGACATTTTCATTTTGTAGTTATAATCTTCTGCTCGTAACGTTCAAACGAAATAAACCCGAGATGAACTCTCCTTTTATAATGTTTTTTTTTGGGTGGGGGAAAATTAAATAAAAGCACAAAAGCTTAATACGACCTCGAGTTTATCCAGAATAATAAAAAGCTCAGTGTTTGGGTGATGGTGGCCGTCCCACCTCCACCCCCATTACTGCTGTGAAAGAGAAAAAACCACCAACTATGTCAAAACCTCTCCAGTACAATTGGGTACTGCTAGTAAAATACACACACACACACACACACACATTAGAGTGCATTTACATATGTGTGCATGTGCGGAGCAGTTGAAGTGAGTGTGTTTCCATGAGTGTGTGTAACCATCAAGCATGTGGACACAAAGTCTAAAAACATGTTCTTCTGCGTGTGTTTTTGTGTGTGCGTAAATCTTCATGGAGTTTGTGACTAACTCAATGGATGTATTCACACACTGGCAGACACACGACCATGTGGCATTTTATTTTGGGATAATGACCTTGTTTATTTATTGAAAGTAAATGCCATGTTGCTTGAGTCCTCCAGTGGAGACTCATGTTGAGTCTGATATTAACAAATACAAAACACATCATCAGACTGCCCACGAATCATCACGTCTGTCTGGGTTGACCTTGTGTTGTCGGTTGTGTCTACATGTGAGAGGGAGAGCAGGCTAGTGGGAGAATGTGTCATGATAATAAAGGGATTAGAAGTTTTTACTTGTATTCTATTAACCCATTTCTCCTCCTTGTGTGCTCTCAGAAGTACAGCGTCAGTCTGTCAGACTTGTGTAACCCTATCGGCAGCTGAGGAGCCAAATATTTCCCTCAGGAGTCGGTGCAGACAAAAACAGAGCTAAAAAAAGAGAATATTGGACATACAGTACATGTTCCTGGTGGCCAGAAGCCCAATCCAAACACAGCCAAATGGTCCTTTAGTCGTACATGTGATCAAACGCTTGATAAAGCAGGATGCAGGAAATATGCAAATGTTTTGCTTTCTTTATTCCATCTTTTTTTCCTCCGTCTTCCTCTTTTCCACAGCATCCATTTCCATGAGTAATAGACGACAGACAAAGAGACACAGTGAAACACGGACGCCGTCTGTTCTTTTCTCAGGGTAGAATGTTTTCATGTGGTATTTTTATCTGAGTAAACAAGTATTTAGGAATAAACTTCTTTTTTTTAATCAAAAGCACTCCCAAAATGCACACATACACACAGATGACTGGATGTTTCTGTGGGATGCTGGGCGAGCTCGAAGTTCCTGCATTTTTACACCAGCTATTTTTGAACAGGCTCTCACAGGGACCTCTTTTACCACAGCTACCCACAATGCACCAGGGTTGCTAGGGAGGCCGCACTCCAAGAGACTTTGGCTTTTTTGTGTTTATAGGAGTTCATCTTTATTTTTTGTTGAGTGAGTTAGGGAGACACAGAGAGAGATGTCTTCCACATCTGTGGGGCTGCATGGTGCTTTTAAAAGAAAGCTTCATTTGGCTTGACAGGGAAAACGTCTGTGTATATGTGTGTGTGTGTGTGTGTGTGTGTGTGTGTGTGTGTGTGTGTGTGTGTGTGTGTGTGTGTGTGTGTGTGTGTGTGTTTTAGGGGGAAATATGTAGAAACGGCCCCACCACAGACTTCCTCTGAGAGAGAACCATGTCAACCCCCACATCCCCACACACACACACACACACACACACACACACATGAAGGCAGGAACTCATACACTGCAGCCCACTGTGAATAAGAAAAGGAAGCAGTGTAGGGTGGACACTCAGACTCTAAACCAAGCAGCTCTTTACTTCAGGTCTAGCCGGCCGTGTTTTATTGATTTGTTTTTAACTGCCAGCGATAAACACGATGAGTCGGCTGTTGTGTTTTGTGTTGATTTCTAAAGAGGTTAAAAACATCTCGGCATGAATATAATTACTCCACTACAATTATTATGAGAGTTGTAGCTAATAGTTACTTTGCAGATTAATATTTTCCACATTTGGAAATAAATGTGTACATAAAAACTTCTAAAATATTATGATGCAATGGTGAGCTAACTTAATTAACCCTTGATAATATGTGGAGTTTCCTAGTTCAGCTTCAGTGCTGCTCACTGAAACACACGCTTGTTCCTCTGAGCTCTGGCAAATGTGCTCAATTCATTTCCTTCCACATTTAAAAGCTGAATTTTGTAATTTCTTTTACCATTTCAACTCCAGCTTTGTTTGCATGGAGCACTGCGGAGGCTCAGGGTGAGACCTTGGGGCACTTCAAGTTGGTTTTCCGTTCAGTATCTGTTCAGTTTGGCATGCAATCCAGTACGAGCCTTTAATATTTAGATTACATTTTTATGGACAATGAAATGTTTCTAAGACATATTGCAAAATGTCACAACTTAAATTCATGATTTTTTTGTGTTTTTAACCTCATCTATTGTTTAAGGTAAGTCACCCTTTGGGATCAAATACCTTTTTCAAAGGATGAAGTTTCAAATGCAAAACTGTGATCTAAAAAGATGCTTTCGGCAGTTGCAAATATTTTCCGTGACAACAGCAACCAGCTGCAGCCTCGTGATTCACCGTGTGTCACGTATGAGGTCATTCACTGGTGGATGTCTTTCTGTGAATTAGGAGCATAACCTTGTTATTTTCTTACATTTAAACCCAACACCATGCTGAGACCTGAACATACTGACACTGCCAGCCTTCAGAGTCAAATCTCTCCTTTATGATCTTGACCATTCCAAGCACTGTGTGTGTGTGTGTGCATGTGTGTGTGTGTGTGTGTGTGTGTGTGTGTGTGTATGCATATGGGAGTGTGTGTGTTGGCAGACAGTGTGTGACGCAGATGTAGAGGGATGTGCTGGCATAGTGCCTCTCATTCAGCCTGGTGCCAACCATCTCATCAGCACAACTGCCCACTGCTACCCCCCCCCCCCCCCACACACACACACACACACACACACAGACCAGTGCCCACAAGGTCTGTGCCCACAATGGACACTTCTGTTTTCAGCCTTGTGAGTTTTGAAGTCTTCCTCTCCCACGCACATGCATGCAAAAATGCCTGCAAACAGACAGACAGACACACACACACCCTTGAATAAAGCACGGTGGCTCAGTGGTTAGCACTGTCGCCTCACAGCAAGAAGGCCCTGGGTTCGAATCCCGGTCGTCCCGGTCCTTTCTGTGTGGAGTTTGCATGTTCTCCTCGTGTCTGCGTGGGTTTACTCCGGGTACTCCGGTTTCCCCCACCATCATAAAGACATGCACCGCAGCCTCAGCCCGGTTCGTATGGATGTGAATGAATGTTGGTGGTGGTCGGAGGGGCCGTAGGCGCTGATTGGCTGCCACGCTTCCGTCAGTCTGCCCCAGGGCAGCTGTGGCTACTGATGTAGCTTACCACCACCGGTATGACTGTGTGTGTGTGTGACTACTGGACTCTGTAAAGCGACTTCGACTGTCTAGAGAAGCGCTCTATAAAATAAATTATTATTATTATTATTATAAACTAGTGCTGTGAAAAATAACGCGTTAACTCAGTTAATTAAATTACAGGATTAACTAGTTTTTTTTTTTTTTTTACGCATTTAACGCATGCGCAGAATGAGCTTCCAATCCGTCTGTTGTTGATCGTCTCGAACCCCCCGTCAACAACTCTTCTCGGAGCTCTTGCCTGTCTTGAGAGCCCTGTAAATGTATATATGTGATTAATCATGATTAATCCACAGAAACCTGTGATTAACCTGATTAAAATTTGTAATCGTTTCACAGCCCTTTTATAAACACAATCAAATAAAGAGCACAAAGATCTAATAATGCCTCTTTTAATTCCTCCTTCATCACGACTATCTCTGCCCCTCTTTACTTTGTCTGAGCGTGTGTCTGATTTAGTGAAGTAATTATCTGGTTATTCTCCAGAAGAATGTAACATCAATGACCGTCAGAAGAAGATGAGCTCTACCGACTGTCTGGAAATATGTGTGTGTGTGTGTGTGTGTGTGTGTGTGATTCGTACAATACACTTTTGTATGTGTCTGAGTCAGTAGCCCGTCACAGACAACTCATGCTCTCTTAGTCTCTTTCTTTCTTGTATCAAATATCATCACCCTTTTCTTTTCTTGTCTTAGATTAGAAAATGAAAAGGAAAAAGAACACAAACACCCACGCACCCACACACATACACACACATACACACACATACCCAAGCATACACATGCTGTCAATGTTGTCTGTTGGAATAAAAGAGTACAAAAGAAGGTAGAGATCATGAAGGAGAGGGAGGATGATACAGACAGAGAGAGAGAGAGAGTCAGTCAAAGTGTGCATTTCTAGAATTCTTTTGTTCTATCTATATTTTAAGTTATTGTTTGTAGATTAATCGTAACATGTAGTTTACAGTAAAGTAAACTTCACATTACGGGTGGGTGACAAAGTTATACAGTGATATCAATAGAGAAAGAGACAAATGACAGAGAGGAGTGTGATGCTGTAATCAGTGTGTGTGTGTGTGTGTGTGTGTCAGGTGTGACAGCAGCCGGTAAAGATAAAGCACATTACTGACCTTCTGTTCCTAATCCCACACTGAATACAGTCTAACGTCTACTGATCTATTGTCTGACACACACACACACACACACACACAGAGACACACTCACACACACACCCAAACGCCACCTGCTGAAGCAACATAAGTATACTAGCATGGTACTCTCTCTCTCTTCTTCTGCTCTCTGTTCACAGTCAACGTTTTCACACGTACACACACACACACACACACACACACACACACACAAGCACATTCAGTCACTTGTCAAGGCTGATGTGAAATATGTTGTTTACTCCCAAACAGTCGAAGATAAATGTGTTATCTTCTAGAAATCATGAAGCCTTTGTTTAACAAAAACTATGATTGATTGTCCATTGTGTCCTGAGCTGAACGAGAACTAGTGTAAACATGTTCAGTATTTAAATACTGAAGACCTTTGTCAGCTCATATGTTTCCTATTGCAAAGTAATTGTTCACTGGTTCGCTGGTCGTTTGGATTTCCATTGTGAGTCTGTAACTGCCTGTAGACGCACAATGAGCATCATCGCCATGCAAAGTCCTCTCAAGGTACCGGAGGGCCAACACCAATGTTTGTTCCTCTGGCTTGGCATGAAAATATCATGCAAACCCACACAGGAGATACAAAACCAGACCGGGAGAGAGAGAGAGAGAGAGAGAGAGAGAGAGAGAGAGAGAGAGAGAGAGAGAGAGAGAGAGAGAGAGAGACATTTTCAAAAAATGAAACTAAAAATAAGCAGAAATCAAATAAAAATAAAAATAATAAAGAATTAACAATGTATTATGTTCCTTTTAAATGAGACAGAATTCAGAATTATCTTATTTATTTATTTTCTATCACTTATGTGTCGTGCTTCATAATAATAATAATAATAATAATATAGGCTTGTATTGATCCCACAGTTGGCGAAATTCTTCCAACATTGGCTTTTAAACTAAACTAAACCTACCGCCATAATGATCATGCTTTAGTTGCTTGGCGGCAAATATTAAAGGTAAAAGAAATATAACATGTTGACGGTGAAAGTTCTGCAGATAACCTCAATATTAACATATCCCTGTTACGTAAATTGCCATATATTGTAACCGTTCCCCTCATCTGATCTCAATGTATATGTTATATTCAGGAGAAGAGGAGCACATCTCATGTTTAAAAAGTTCACACAAACGTAAAAGTCCAGGTGAGTGTTGCTCATACTTCAGCTCAGCAGACGCTTACTGGAAGGAGGACTAAGAATAGAGAAATGGAGCTGGCACACACATGCTGGATTTCACACTCCACTGACTTGTCTCTCGACACAGTTTTCTATCAAAACCCTGCGTTTCTGTTTTACCTCTCACACACACACAGTGTTTTTCTGCCTCCACCTTCTATGCGTAACTGCACTTCGACAGCGATTCACTCAAACACAAAGACATGATCCCAACATGAAACACCGCGACGCACAAAGAGCAGATCAACAGAGGACCCTGCCTATGCTTCAATGCATTATGGGAGTGGGTGTGGTCACTGATCTAAGGCCTGGAGCAGGAAATATGAAACCCTGTGGGAGGAGACGGCATAGGTACTGTGTGTGTGTGTGTGTGTGTGTGTGTGTGTGTGTGTGTGTGTGTGTGTGTGTGTGTGTGTGTGTGTGTGTGTGTGTGTACTGGGAATGGGTTTTATTGAGGTCTTAACATGAGACTCCAACTGTCCGTGAGGCTCCGAAGAAACTCCTTTTAAATTAAACAAACTTCTTTAACAATTATTCATGACCTACAAGATGAACAAGGAGTAAAGGGGCACACACACACACACACACACACACACAGACACAGACACAGACTGTCGGATGCAAAACAGCAGAAGCAGAGGGAACCAATTAGTGGTCTGGCTTTGATGATGTCACTGACAAGTCACGCACCGGTGGCATAGCTTCCGTTCATGGGGAAACATAACACCACACAGAGCGCACACACCCACACACACACATACACAGCGCATACACACACATACACAAATACACACTTAATGTTGTAATGCATATGACAGAGGAGAATCCTGAAAGTTTAAAGCTGATAACTAAATTACAGGGCAGCAGAGGCATCAGATAATAAATGATCCTTGTGTGTGTGTGTGTGTGTGTGTGTCTGTCTGTGCATTTATAAAAGAGAGAAATAGATAAATCATCGTCATCTCTAAGAACTACAGGTTGTGAGTATGAACCAGATCTATTGACAGGATCAATAGAAAACTCGCCTGGAAGACAAAATCTGACAAAGTTGTAAAACTTCAGCATCGTGATGATCAAATGATTCTCTCTCTCTCTTTACCCTGAAACCCGACGACTTTGAACTGAAAAGGTGAAACGCACAAACGGGGATACACAGCTGAACTTGGAGACATCAGGCATCTTTAAACGCTGATTTTAACGCTCGTTCCCGAAGACCGGATGGTGCTGCAGCTCTGGGATCTGAACCGCCACCACAACATCGTCTGCAAGTCAATCTGGCTCCGGCTCTGATTGTCTTGGAGCGCTCGTCCTTCTACAAACACTCGCACAACAGTTCAGTGAAGAGTCAACACGTTGGACACTGGTTGTATTATGGAACTTCTTCAGAGAGTTAGATGGATTTTATTCCATTTGTATTAATTTAAACTCTTAAAGAGATACAGTTTTGTGAATCACTCTTTACTGGCCTGCCCACAGTACAGCTAGAGTTGTATCTCTCTCTCTCTCAGTGTGAAGCTGCAGCGCTGCTCAGGTACAATAACATAATGACTTCACCAACACCTGTGTCCATATTTGCCAAATGTTCTATGGACTCCTAGCAATCGAGAAACAACTTTTAACTACTAGAACAATAATGGTATCTGATGTGGGACAGAGGATTCAAGACTACAGAGGAAATAAAGTTGGGGAGTGACCTCTTGTTGCATTAAACCGTCATGGTCAGTTCACGACATGACAGCTGTGTGAGGTGGCGCTTATAGACAGTGGAGCTTAATGCTGATAACACACTCACAATTACAATGCAACATATAGATTATATCTAGCAGGTATAACGTCCACCATGTTCACCACATTAGTTAAGCTTCTTAGCATCTCTTTGGCGCCTTTTCCTAATTTGTTGCATTAAATCATGGAATTCAAACGTCTTATATTTGTTTTTTATGGAATCGACGCACACAAAATAGTCAAAATTGGTGAAGTAGCGTCAGAAGAGTGCAGATCTCCTAACGACCACCGCTCTCATGTCTGAGTCGACACCACCCGGAGAATACAGCCAGAACTTGGCAACCCAAAATACTTCAGTTTTCTGCAGCCGAAAGCAAAATTAGCTGTGGAGAGATACAGAGGTGCACACTCACTCACAGGTGCAGACAAAGAAAAACACACACACACTCACACTCGCACTCTCACACACACACGCATAAGCAATTGCATGTGGAGAGATTTGTTTTTAAAAAGACGCTGTGTTCAGTTACAGGAAATATTTTAAGAATGAAAACAGCTCTGAATGTGTTTCTGTCCTGGGTTTTGGGCTTTTTGTGACAGTCCATCCTCCTCCATCATGTTGACAGACACTCGTATGCTACTCATTTAGTCCTCCCCCCTACAACCACTCATCTCTGTTTCTCCGTTCAGCCTCTTTTCACTCTTTTCCCTCTATCGTAGGTTGTGTTTACTGTCTATATGTGTGTGTGTGTGTGTGTGTGTGTTATTTTGTGCGTTGATATGTACAGTATGTGTTTGCAAGGCTTAGCAATGAGTCTCTCGTCACCATCTCATTGGAGTATACTGCACACATACACATACATAAACACACACGCACACACACTCACTGCACATTAAGAAACTACAGTGAAATAATTAATGTAAATCACTTTGGATAAAGTCACACAGACCTTTCCACTTGTTAACGATCGCTACTAATGCAAGTTTTTAAAGTTCAGAAATCCAAATCTCATCCTGTTGAGGCTGTAGAGGGAAAAAAAAGGAATCAAAAATATGTTATATATTTATATATATATATATATAGGTCAACTGTATGCATTACATTTTCACACACACACACACACACACACACACAAACACACAGGGGAGGTGGTGAGGCAAACTGGATGGATGGAATGCAAGACAGGAAGGGAAGAGAAGACCAGTATCTGTTTTACATGAAAGGCACAAGAAGCATGGCGGCAGTTTCTTCACACAAAGGAAACCACAAACCCAACTCTTTGGCCGATGAGAAATGGATGACTGAACTCGGCGAAATGTTTGACATGATGGAAACATACAAATGGATCCGTGATCAAAGAGTTGAGGATCACGTAAACTCCAAACCTTTGACCAACAAGGGGGTCGTGAGTGTTAAGAACCACAGGAGAGGCAGGGAAGTCACAAAGAGCTATGGATGAAAAAGGGAAATGTGTCTCACTTATGATGAAGGGGATGTGCTAAAGAAATGAGCACGTCTCAGTTTGCACAGTCGATCGAGCTACACGTGTCAGGATCAGTTATGTGTATTTAAACAGTTGAACCCAGTGTTTGGAAAACAATCGCTGATAATCCAAAATGATCGAACTACATTGAGAGTGACTGCTGGTAAACCAGCTGCAGATGCCATAATGCATGTCTAGAAATGGGTTAACGCTTGCTAGAAAGTTAGCAGCTCGCGCTAAATTTAACCTTATCCACAGCTGGCTCCCATTAGCCTGCACGACACTGAGAGCCTGTTCTTCTACTCTTTCTCTCTCCTTCACGCACACACACGATATCCAGTCGCCAAGTTTAACCTGGCTGTGCTTTCCTTGTTGGTTTGGCACCGTCTGTGTTTGGACATGAAGGCGGGAGAGAGGGGAGGAATGGAAGGGTGGAGGAAGGACAGAAGTGATTGCGTGAAGGAGAGGAGGAGGAGGAGGAGGGGGTGGGAACGAGGAATTAAGTTTAAAAAAATAAAACATAAGGAACGGAACGAGGGAGGAGGGGAGGGTTGAGCAGACAGCGGCGTGGTGGTTCATATAATATGCCATAAGAATAACAAACAGGAAAAAGAAGGGAATGTGAATGAAAGAAAATATGGAGAGAAAAGTAATAAAAATAGAGCCACAGGGGACTTGTGAAGCGGCACCCCAGTCTGAATTACAGTTAATGAGCTACCGTCTTCTCCTTTTCAACTCTTCTTCAATCCTAGCAGGCTCATTATTATTTTTACCCCAGTATTCACATGTGTGTTCAATGTTACCCAGTATTACTTTCACCCATTCATCTCTATTCATCTATGTATTGGTGTGTTTTATAAAGAAATATGTCTGATACACAAAACTGAAATTAAAGAAAACATATTTTTTCAGGCTATACCGAATGTTGTGGAAGAGGAAAAAAATATTCTGGATGAATAAGCGTCACTAAGCGTCACACATGTGAGTGTGTGAAGCGAATCCTGTGACAGTAATTAAGAGAAGAAGTTGCAACGTACACAAGATCTCTGCCACGGCCTGACGGTTGTATTCTACAGGGAGGTCCGGCAGGATCGGAGGGCGGGCTGCAAGTGTGTGTGTGTGTGCGAGTGTGTGTGTGTGTGTGTGCCCATGTGCGCTCGCTCGGCTTCAGTGCTACAGAGCCACTGTGAAACTGCTTTACATTGACGACTTCAAGCCTCATTAAAACTTAATAGATCTGTGAGCACCGTTGAGGTGACACAGAAGAGGGTATCGTCTTACACACACACAACTCCACACTCTCCGTCTCTGCCATACACATGCATGCAGTCTATTTCTCTCTTTGTGTGCCACACACCACATCAGAAATCTCTTCTGCAAAATGGCCATAAACACAAGCGTCCGCACACACACACACAGCTCCCAACCATCAGGGCACTTGTGTTAAATAATTAACAATGTGCGATTAGTCTGTCAGACTTGGGGCATGGAGGTCCATCGATTTCCCAGAATGCATTTTTAATGAGCCGCCAGACAGCATTCATTTCAGCTGGCCAGTGTCCGTGGAGGGTCTTCTGACACACACACACAAAACCCAGGCTCAGTGCCAGGGGAGACAATTAACATACACATCAACACAACAGCACCACCACCAGCAGCACCTTACAGCTGATATCACCTTGACAACAGCAGCAGACTAACATATGTTGAGCTCCTTAAGTTCTATAAACTGTTGTCTTAATCAAGCGCGGGCACACCTGACTAATGAAGTGTCAGAAGACGCTCAGCAGTGATTTACCTGTGTCACCCCATTTTAGACAGAGGTCACTGCAGATCAGTGAATATCCAATACTCACTTGTGTGACGCCTAAACTGATTGCTTTATTTTGTGTTTGTGAAGCTGAGCACAACCTGACACACACATCAATATGTAGTCTAAGGCCTTGAACCAGGAATAGACGTCACTGTACACACAACTAAACATGACTTACTCGGGGGGGAAGAAACTCAACGTTGGCACTCGTGAATTCTGAATCCACACAATGTTTGTTGTCTCTTTGGGTGTCTGGACTGTCATTTTCATTTCATTAAAAAAAAGAGGAAGTGGAAGCAAAAGAGCATTTTCTTTAGGTCAAAGTTTCATATTGTCATGCGTGTTAAAAAAAAAAGTCAGATGAATCAAACGTCTGTGACTCAAGCATGTGACAGATGGTGAGGATGTGTTCAACTCCAAATGATGGTGATGCATACACTTAATCAGACAAAAGGATAACAACATATGTTCTTATTTTCCAATCTCAATGCTGCAATGTGGGCCATGTGACCTTATCAACAGGTGAAGAGCAACAGAGAGAATGTGTGTTTGTGTGGATATCCTGCACTTGTCCTACCTTTCCTGTGTCTCTCTCAAAGTCAACGTACTCCCTGGCAGGAACCTGCCTCTGGTCTCCGTGCAGGTTGGCAGGAAAGAACTGGAGGGAGAGGTTGGTACCTGTGGCTACGAAGGCCTGCAGAGAGACAGAGAACAACGTCTCCATTGAGTGAATTATAATACATTATTGAAAATGTTGTTGCCGATATATTGCAAACAATTTCACATCCATTAAACCCAGAGCATGACAAAAGTAACGAGAATGTTTACTGTTTAGGTTTTGAGCTTTGCTGTTAGTGAACAGCTGCTTGTCTAAATGCCTTGATGGGAAAGCAGCTGCTCAGTTTTATATGGTGGTATGTGTGTTAATGAGAGCGGTGAGGGTCAAAAATATGTCACAATGTACAGTTGGAAGACCAAAAGAATGAACTGAAATAGGATAAAAGCATTGCATAAAGCTGCAGAGGAGGTTATTGGTTTCAGCATTAAGCATTTATGAATGGTAAAACGACCCACCAGTGATTTAACATGTCAAAGTCAGTTTACTGTCACAAGGAATATTAAACTGCAAACAGCAGTGCATGGTCTTCTGTGGCTCTGGAGGAGAAAACCCCTGAAGAGACATCTCATATGTTCTCAGATTTTCACTTATGAAAGAGAGTAGGCTCCAAATGTATTGGAGACTTTACGTTAATAATAATGTAATACTTACAGACATTGGTGCTTACTGGGCTGGAAGGATCTAAACAAGAACACTTTTGTGTTGCATTGTTCCATCAAAGATCTTCACTTTGAGCTACATTTCAGGGCTCATTTGTATTATTGACGCATCTGCCAATTACTCTGGAAATCGTTTAGTTTATAAAATACTGAATAACATCTATCAAGGTTTTCCTAGAGCCCACGGTGACATTTCATAATTGACCAAACATTTTTCAGTTTACAACGATAAAGAACAAAGACACGCAGTTCATCCTCAGATATTAAGAATAGATATGGCTGGACCAGATCATTTTGGCTGCAAAGTGATTGATTACTAAATAGCAGTTCCTCTCACCAGTCCTCCAAACATATACAAGTTAGGGCCCCTTATATATAAAAAATACCACTTATAGTGGTGCAGCTTTAATCACCTTTTAACCAAGATTATCCAGTTGGTTGTTGTTGAAGCTTAAATAGCAAAATGTCTGAGTAAGCTTAAATATCGTATTGCAGTCTTAGCCTGAAAGACTTTGAGTTTGATAGACTGTAGTTGTTCTTTTATTCCTTTCTTTAACATGTCCGTCCTCCGTCTTTCTCTGTTTCTGCTTAGTCTGACGACCGTTCTCCTCAGAACGAAAGCACAACGTCAACCACTGGCCTCCACACACATAATCACATCATACTGTAAAGCTTTCTTCATTTTTCTCATGTAAATGGCTTCATGCTCTAGTGGGAGGCATTCCTATCAAGATACACACACACACACACACACAAACACATAGTTATGCACACACACATGGAGAAACAAAAATAAAATGAAAATCAATAGAATGCATTTCACTGTTGCAGTCAGAAAGCAATGAATTACGGCAAGGCAGAAAATCAAGTTAGAAAATGTCTTGTTTTATGCATACCAGTGTGTGTGTGTGTGTGTGTGTGTGCGTGTGTGTGTGGTGTTTGCTGAGACAGATCAATACTAATGGCATTAGGGCTGCGACTGAGCTGGAAGCATTATGAATTATGCACCCTGTCAAATTTGAGAAAACTGAATGAAAGAGAAGGAGAGAACAGGGAGTGGAAGAGAGGGAAATTACGGGAGGAGAAAGCTGAAAATGACTAAGTGTACATGGACACACAGAGAAAAATAGGTCTCTCATTACACACATGGATACACACACACACACACACACACACACAAACGAGAGCTCAAAGAACACCCGAGTCATCATTTCGCCTGTATTTGAAGTATTGGATTACAACCATCTGATTCTCATTTGCTGTCTACTACTGCGGGAGGAGGAAAAAAAGAGGGAAGGAGAGGCAGAGAGAGGAGAGAGATGGAGGGAAACTGGGAGACAAAGGAGGGGAATAGAAAAAGAGTGGGAGGAAGAAAGAAACGCAGGAAATGAGAGTGAGGAAGTGAAAATAAGGAGAAAAAGGCGATGGGGGGAAGGAGGCGTAGTGAATGTGTAATGATAGTCAAACTAAGAGAAAGAGAGGGAAAGAGAGGGAGATATAGAATAAAGTCAAAGAAGAACAGAGAAAATAAAAAGAACTGAACAGACAGAGATAAATAGAGGGATGGGATAGAAGAAGACACCAGAGCAGCATGGAAATCAATAATAGCTGAGAAGGGACTCGTCTCTAATGAGCTGAAGATAATTTACTTTGAATTATTGTTCCATTTATCAGATCAATCAGTTTAGAGCCGCCCCGTAATGCCAAGCTGCACATCTGTGTGTGTGTGTGTGTGTGTGTGATCAGTAATACACAGCTCAGCTTACAAATTGCATTTTTAAATGACAGAGATTGTACTCAGTTATGTAAAAAATAAGCCTAGGATTGCAAAACAATGTAAAAGCTCAGCTAGTTTAGTTTTCTGACATTGTGTTATATTACAGTATCTTTGATAACAAGTAGAATATATAAAGGTGTATAAGGGATACAAAGGATAACCCTCTGAAGACAATGAAAAGTAGCCGGACAACTTTAACTTAATACAGAACATATGAACGGTATAACGTGTCTTTTATTTTCTCTCCACTTTAACAGGCCTTTTTATTTATTTACTTAAGCTGCTTCTGTAAATAACAATTTGCTCTCAAATGACATGTAGAATGAAAAGCACTTACGGCGGAGTAAAATGAAAACATTTTTTTATGTTACATTATTTACTTTTTTCCGAGAGTCAGTCTGGAATTATGCTGAGACCGCTTGTGAGAAGAGAACGCACCGTTCCCCTCCAGACATGTTGTCGGACAGTCAAACTACTCTGCTTGGAAGGATGATTAGTTTGCATACAAATCTTTCCCAAAAATAAATTAA